>NW_027256894.1:14212652-14552652 GCF_029215685.1 Pituophis catenifer annectens | reverse complement strand
ACGCACCTACCTTTTTTGGTGAGGAAAACAAGAAAAAGAAATCTGCCTCTGCCTCCCAGCAATTTTGCCTCGTTGCAGCAAACAGCCTGCTTTACTTTCATTTTCGTTTTCAGCATAACTTGATTAGCACAAGAAAAAAAAATCTGCTCCCAGCAATTTACCTCCTTGCAGCAAGCAGCAGAGGCCCGTGCAAAACAGCTGAGAGTCGGGAGCCCTATCCAATCAACTTGTGCTAATTAGGCTGTGATGAAGCTGAAACGACCTGTTTCTTCTTGCTGCAAGGAGGTAAACTGCTGGGAGGCAGAGGACAAAGGGTGGGGGCAAGTGGGTGGGCGGGGCTACATTCAGTGTATAAGACACGCCCAAATTTTCACCCCCTTTGGGGGGGGGAAGGTGCATCTTATACTCTGAAAAATACGGTAGTTTAAATGTAGGTTGTAGATCTGGAGATGCCTTCTGGGGCTCACCTTATCCAGAAGGTCCTGGGAACTGCGAGTGCCTGATTTGTATGGGTGTGAACGATGACAACTTTTGTATTTGCCTACAAAAAAGGAAAAAAGAATGG
Organism: Pituophis catenifer annectens; assembly: GCF_029215685.1. Lineage (NCBI taxonomy): Eukaryota > Metazoa > Chordata > Lepidosauria > Squamata > Colubridae > Pituophis > Pituophis catenifer. The sequence goes on along the minus strand of NW_027256894.1, from coordinate 14,552,087 downwards.
GGAGGCTTTAAATGCCCATATTTCAATTGCTTATTTCAGTCAATTATACTGGCCCAGAATTCTCAAGCATAGAATATAAAATAAAACATATTTCCTATTAAACAGGTTTTGCATTCAAGTATACATAGTCCAGGGACACGGTGGCTCAGTGGCTAAGACACTGAACTTGTCGATCGAAAGGTTGACAGTTCAGGGGTTCGAATCAGGGGTGAAATCCAGCAGGTTCTGACAGGTTCTGGAGAACCGGTAGCGGAAATTTTGAGGAGTTCGGAGAAGCAGCAAATACCACTCCTGGCTGGCCCCAGAGTGGGGTGGGAATGGAGTTTTTTTTTTTTAAATTTGATTTATATGCCGCCCTTCTCCAGAGATTCAGGGCGGCTTACAATGCGTTAAGCAATAGCCTTCATACTTTTGTATATTTATACAAAGTCAGCTTATTGCCCCCACAAACTGGGTCCTCAATTTACCTACCTTAGAAAGGATGGAAGGCTGAGTCAACCTTGAGCCTGGTGAGATTCGAACTTACAGTAATTGCAGACAGCTGGTGTTAATCACAATGCTATCAGTCTGCTGAGCCACCAATATCCTTCCCCTGGAGTGGGGAGGGAATGGGGATTTTGCAGTATCCTTTCCCTGCCATGCCCACGAAGCCACACCCACAGAATTGGTAGTAAAAAAATTTGAATTCCACCACTGCCTTTCCCCCCACTGCTTTTCTATTTACTTTGTATTTTGGTATTTTATAATACTTTATAATTCAATAAAAAATATTTCCTTCTAAAAGTATATATGCACATGAACCAGATCTATGCTGTCCTGAAGAACAAAAGCTCAGAAGCAGGAAATAATAGATAGATAAGTAGAATATTAGCTTATTTCAAAAGCTGTAGAAAAAGGGGCATTATGGAAACTGGAGAAGTGTTGGATGGAATTGGTAAAGTTGAAGAGGACATTTAAGACCGATCTACCCACAAAGCTAAGCATGAAGTTGAGAATGTCTATGGAGATTCTCAGTCATCCAGGTCATGGTTATCCCAAAGTTGCTGTTTTTTCAAAAGGCAACTGGATGATTAGGGGACTGGAGGCTAAAACATATGAAGAACAGTTGCAGGAACTGGGTATGTCTAGTTTAATGAAGAGAAGGACTAGGGGAGACATGATAGCAGTGTTCCAATATCTCAGGGGTTGCCACAAAGAAGAGGGAGTCAAGCTATTCTCCAAAGCACCTGAGGGCAGGACAAGAAGCAATGGGCAGAAACTAATCAAGGAGAGAAGCAACCTAGAACTAAGGAGAAATTTCCTGACAGTTAGAACAATTAACCAGTGGAACAACTTGCCTCCAGAAGTTGTGAATGCTCCAACACTGGAAGTTTTAAAGAAGAGATTGGATAACCATTTGTCTGAAGTGATGTAGGGTTTCCTGCCTAAGCAAGGGGTTGGATTAGAAGACCTCCAAGGTCCCTTCCCACTCTGTTATTCTATTCTATTTCTTCGTTTTTCCTTGCAGACATTTCACTTCTCATCCAAGAAGCTTCTTCAGTTCCGTTCCAGAACTAAAGAAGCTTCTTGGATGAGAAGTGAAAAGTCTTCAAGGAAAAATGAAGAAACTCAAGTTGCCCCTTGGAAAAAAGACCTTTGGGAAATTCAGAACGGCTTCCCTTAAAGCTCTCTCTCGCACACTCACATTCCCTCTTTACAAATGCAGATGTTTTCTTACAGGGATTGGCAAACCTTCATATTCCAGGCGTAACTGTGGATCCAGGAAGGTAATCTGCCAGGCACACAGGTATGAAAGTTCATCCGTCATGAAGACAGGCTGGAGAGAAGATTTCTTGGCCATATTCTGAAATGATTTATGGTCGCTGGACATAAACAGCTGGAAATTAAGACACAAGGGAGTGATTTGTTTGGAAATTAGATAACCATTGTTGAAGATTGACAGAAAACAAAGGGGGGGAAAATTAACAGTACGTTTACTGTTCCCTATGATGAGTGGTTGCCTTCTCCCATTTGCAAATTTGAGGCTGAACATATGGAAAGTTCTGTATAGTTTCACAGAATGGGAGAAGACACAGAAATATAACTATATTGAACCAGAAGCTGGGACCCTTGCCAAAATTACAGTGATCTACAGGCTGTGCTTGGGATCATCTCCTTTTAATGACCCCATAATTCCTTGCGGGGTGGAGTCTGGGCAACTGAATGGAGCAGAGTGTTTACTGGCCAGATGCCCTTCCTGTCGCCAATGTGGAGTTTTTTTCAGCAGATATACTCCCCCCCCCAAAAAAAGTGGGTGGAAATGTCTGTGAGTCTTATAGAGTGAATGTTGCCAAAGGCCGACCCACCCATTGGCCCCCACCCGCCGGCCTCTGCCTCCCAGCAATTTGCCTCCTTGCAGCAAACAGCAAACAGCCTGGACAGCTTCAGCACAGTGTGATTTAGCATGAGCAGCTGATTGGCGGTTGGATCTGCCTCCCGGAATACCGCCTATCAGCTGTTTCAGGCTACGGGGATCACTGTCACCGCTGCCGTCATCGCTGCCCATTGCTGCCACCTATCACCGCCTCTGCACGCCCCATTTTTGGCCTCCACATGTCCCATTTTCGGCCCATTCCAGGCAGCGGGGATTGCCACCACCTATCTCTGCCACCTGGAAACGGGCCGAAAATGAGGCATGTGGACGCCAAAAATGGGATGTGTGGAGGCCGAAAATGGGATGCGCATGGAGGCGGCGATAGGTGGCAGCAATGGGCGGCGATGACAGCAGTGGTGGTGGTGATTCCTGCAGCCTGGAACAGCTGATAGACGGTATTCCAGGAGGCCGATGCAACCGCCAATCAGCTCCTCGTGCTAAATCAGGCTGTGCTGAAGCTGACCAGGCTGTTTGCTGTTTGCTGCAGTGAGGCAAATTGCTGGGAGGCAGAGGCAGATTTATTTTCTTGTTTTCCTCCCCAAAAGCTAGGTGCGTCTTATAGTCCGAAAAATATTATAGTCTGAAAAGTATTCTCAACGTGCCCAGAGAGAGAAATATCTGCCTCTACATAGGATCGAACTCACAGCCTCCTCTGATTGTGAGGCGAGAGCTCCACTCTAGGCCACAGAGCACCACTCCAGGTTGTGTTTGGGATACAGATGAAAATTTGAAATTGAACAACAAGATCTACTCAGGGACATCTGTAGGGAAAGGGAGTTTAAAAAGGAGAGAGAGATCAAGGTGCAGCAATGCATCTAGGATTATAACTGTGAACTGGATTAGGGACGATATAAAAGTTGGAAAGTGTTTCTTAGGTAGATTTATTCTATATCAGATTATTTTTTAATCAGGCCTGTCTAACTAGACATCAGTTCTCTGGACAAATGCATGTTCTATTAGCTCCTCCCAAAATGGTTTTCTTTGGAATGAAACATTGGATTTTGTTATTAAGGTGATGTTATTTATCACTAACCATTTTATCCTGAAATCCACCAGCTGCTCCTAGGCCAAAATTCTGCCCGAATCTAACAGGTTCCCCCATGGCTTCTCCTTCGAGGCTATAATAAGGAGAAAAATATCAATGCAACACAACGCAATGCAATCGTTTACTTTGAAGCAAGTCCTTTCATCCGATATACAGAAAATGTATTTTTTTCCCTGGGAGTCTAACCCAAAGGGGGAAAAGGAGTCACTTGTTCCTAAGAGCTTCCAGTTCGACTTTTCATGGTGAAAAAGAGAACTTCTGGGAAGGAAAGGTAGAGATTTTCAAGGTATTTCAGGCCGCAAACTTGTTGGCATTCTTTACAAATTTATTTTCAACATATACAACAATAAAAGGCTGTGAAGCAGCCATTAAAAACCAGCAAGAGAATGTGTGTGTGAGAGAGAGAGGGAAAGGGAGGGAGGGAGGGAGGGAGGGAGAGACACACAGAGAGACAGAGAGAGAGAGAGAAAGGGGGGATAGAGAGGGAGGGAGGGAGAGACAGACAGAGAGACAAAGAGGGGGAGAGAGGGAGAGATAGAGGGGGGAGAGGGGGAGAGAGGGAGAGAGAAAGACAGAGAGAGAGGGAGAGAGAGAGAAAGGGGGGATAGAGAGGGAGGGAGGGAGAGAGAGAGACGGAGAGAAGGGGGAGAGAGAGAGACAGGGAAAGGGAGAGAGACAGAGAGAGAGAGGGAGAGAGGGGGGAGAGAGAGAGAGGGAGAGAGAGGGGGGAGAGAGAGAGGGAGAGAGAGTTGATTTTAAACTGGAACATCCATTGAAAATGATAAAATTACAGTAACAGTACAATAACAAGTACACATTGAGGAGTAAAAAGACCTGGAATCCAATCTCCAGACAGTGGTTAAGAAATTTTTTTAAAATTTTTAAATGTTTAATTGGTTTGTGGTTTTTTAAATTTTGGGCCAAATTTATATAGATTTTAATTGTTTTTAATATTTGTATTTCATGTTTTTAATTCTGGCTGTGCACCGCCCTGAGTCCTCAGGGAAAAGGGCGGTATATAAATTGAAAAATAAAATAAATAAAATAAAAATAAATAAATTTCATTTATAACCAAAGAGTCGATTCCAAGTAGGGTGGGAAAACATTCTGATCTGAAAACTTGGGGAAAAAGCTGCCAATCAGAGATGACAAGGAGTTGATTCATCATTAAATGTTTTCCTACGTTTGAGTAATACATGGTCCGACGACTTAAAGAGCAGGAATGAACAGAAGGACTGTCCATCAAATAGGTGAGGCCATACAACATGCGGGGGAAGGTTTTGGAGGAAGAATTGGGAAATCTTTGTTTTCTAACTCATTTAGGATTCAGACTATATACTCAGTCAGTGTTTCCCATCTCAAGATGGTAGGAAACGGTGCTCTCAGTTTTCAGCAATTGTGATCAGATGCTTGAGTTGCCCTGAGGAAATTGGAAGGCTGCAGGTCCTGAGAATCACAGGTTGCCCACCTCTGACTTCTTGTTTTAAGGCCATGTGTGACCTTCAGGCTAATTTCATGTGGCTCTCAGGCCAATTGCAAACAGGGTAAGCGTTCAGCTGGGACCATGGATAAAGAGGTCCTTAGAAGAGATGTGTGTGTGTGTGTCAAGAGAGAATGAGTGTCCTCACTCACTTTTGGTTTTATTTAACGCTTCCTTCTGGCCCTGTTCATCCTACCAGCTGCGCTCGGTGTGACATCATCATCATAGAATAGAATACTTTATTGGTCAAGTGTGATTGGACACACAAGGAATTTGTCTTTGGTGCATATGTTCTCAGTGTACATAAAAAGACAAGATACACTCGTCAAGAATCACAAGGCACAACATCCAGTTGTGCTCCTCCCACAATGACATCTGGGCCCCATCCATTGTTTCATCCCTTTCCCTCTCAGCTATTCACCCAGCTTGGTCCTCATCTTACTGCCAAACCTTTTCTGCCAGAGAGTCCCACCTTAAAATCCGAAATGCATTCCGCCCAATGGGGTTCACCTGTTCGATTGCACTCAAGTCACATGGAGCTGACAAATTATCACCAGTGTACAGAGTTGATATATCAGGATTCACAGCCAAGGACAGATTTCCACCCATAATGAGAGCTTTCTCCTCTGGGAGTCTAACGACATCGAGGTTCAGAAATAGAACCGTGTCTCCAAAATGAATATACCCATCTTTTGAAATGGAAAGCTGCTCCTGTTTGTGAGAAGAGAAAGGGAGATGATAAGTGTGCACAGTTCCCCTTTATCTTTCCCACAATAACAATAGCACTTAGACTTATATACCACTTTACAGCCCTCTCTAAGTGGTTTTTAGAGTCAGCATCTTGCCACCAACAATCTGGGTCCTCATTTTACCCACCTCGGAAGGATGGAAGGCTGAGTCAACCTTGAGCTGGTGCGAATCGAACTGCTGGCAGTCAGCAGTCAACAGAATTAGTCTGCAGTACTGCATTCTAACCACTGTACCACTATGGCCCTTCCTTCCTTCCTTCCTTCCTTCCTTCCTTCCTTCCTTCCTTCCTTCCTTCCTTCCTTCCTTCCTTCCTTCCTTCCTCCCTCCCTCCCCTTCTCTTCCCTTCCTTCCCACTTTAGCAATAGCACTTAGACTTATATACTGCTTTATAGTGCTTTACAGCCCTCTCTAAGTGGTTTACAGAGTCAGCCTCTTGCCCCCAACAATCTGGGTCCTCATTTTACTGATCTCGGAAGGATGGAAGGCTGAGTCAACCTTGAGCCTGGTGTGATTTGAACTGCCAAATAGGAGGCAGCCAGCAGTCAGCAGAAGTAGCCTGCAGTACTGCACTCTAACCACTGCGCCACCAAGGTTCTTAACATGATTGTTAAGTGAATCTGGCTTCCCCATGACCGGAATAAATGAGTACGGAACAAAATGCAAGTATTCTAGAGAATTAGGAGAACCCTCAAACATGTTTTGAGATGTAATACCTTCTTGTAAAGAGAATCTTTCAGTCTTCGTGATTTCTGGATTAGTAGTTCTCCATTTTCTCTTTTATATAAAAAATCTTTCAACGATTCCTATTTTTAAAAGGGAAAAAAAAAGAGCTTAACTTAGAATTTAATATGCATCCTGTATATTACTGCAGCATGATCAGGTGTATAAAATCTCCATCCTTAGGAAATTCGGCCCAAATGGCTAAATCCCATCCAAATAATGAAAATAAGGGCATAAAAGAACTGTGAAAAGGTTTTCCCACTGTTGGAAGTTAAAACCCACCCCTCTCCTAGAAAAAAATGAAATATTTTAGGATATACTAAAAAGGCAGAATATTTCCCCGTAAAAGGGAGGCAGAAACTCATTCTCCCCCACCTCTAGAAAAAGTGCAGAGGAGAGCAACCAGGATGATTAGGGGACTGGAGGCTAAAACATATGAAGAACAGTTGCAGGAACTGGGCATGGCTAGTCTAGTGAAGAGAAGGACCAGGGGAGACATGATAGCATGATAGCCGTCTTCCAATACTTGAGGGGCTGCCACAGAGAGGAGGGGGGGTCAAGCTGATTTCCAAAGCACCTGAAGGCCAGACAAGGAATAATGGATGGAAACTGACCAAGGAGAGATTCAACCTAGAAATGAGGAGGAACTTTCTGACAGTGAGAACAATCAACCAGTGGAACAGAAGTTGCCTTCGGAAGTTGTGGGAGCTTCATCACTGGAAGCTTTCAAGAAAAGATTGGACTGCCATTTGTCAGAAATGATGTAGGGTCTCCTGCTTGAAGGGGGGTTGGACTAGATGACCTATAAGGTCCCTTCCAACCCTGTTAATCTGTTCTGATCTGTTCTGCTTTGTCAATGGACCATTAAGACCTCAGCATCCCATCTGCAATGCAAAGGACCCATCTAGCAACAGAAACTCCCCACATGGCACCTGGGAAGATTACATCAGGCAGCAAGGCTAGCTATGACCTCTGACAGAAACTGATCAGGATACTCTTCCTGTGCCCCAGGAAGTTCAAAGCCAGAGAGGATATATAAAACCCAGGGACTCTCAGCATCTCTTCCCTTTTTTGCCCAGGACCTCAAAACCATGTGGTCCTGTCCACCATTAAACCATCTTTCCAAACAGTCTCCATGTTTTCAGTGTCTTTCTCCCCACTTGGGGAGAAAGTCCCCATATGGACATTTCTTCCAACACCACCTATGAGGACAGAGCAAATGGGTGAAGGCAACAGTGTTTTGTAGACAAGCCCAGTGAAGTTGCTCGAGGAACACAGTTGCTGTAAATTCTTGTATAAAATAATTTGTTGAACCAATGCAACAGGGTGGAAGGTGATACAACAGATCCTGCCTCTTTCTAGAAGCTGCCAAAGGCTCAGAGAAATATATTGTTAAAAAGAAGAGAACGCGCATTTAGTCCTATTTCTGGAATACACCAAACAACTCACCAAATAATGCAGAATGAGGCGGAATTCGGGTTTAAAGAAATAATGCAAGTATCAGGCTGTAAATAAAGCAAGTTCAGGTTGACTGCAAGAGTCAACCTGAACATCAGGAAAATCTAGAGCTCTTGCTATCAAACCTCCCTCTCGTAATGTGGCCCCTAAGTTACTTTCGAGATTTGCACAAAGACCAAACATGAATGGAACAATGCAAAGGGTGGAGAATTTTTATTTACCTCTTCTAAGCACACATCTTCAAACCAGTTACCGAGAAGCACGCCAGGACTGTATATCCGGCCACTTTTACTTGTCCGGGCATTGATCATCTGGAGCAGCTCAGAAGTGAGGGCACCAAGCTGGTTTAAAGAAAAGGACACTTTCTCGACAACTCTGTGCCACCCTGCGATCAGCAAAATAACTGATCAATGTTGAGTTTACAGGTTGCTATGGGGACCGTTGAGCGGCCAGGATTGGTCTAGCAGGAAAGGGCTATCAGCCAATCAGAATAGATCTGGCTAGAAAAGATGTGAGAATTTATCTGCATCCTTTAAATTCCACGCCGGGACTGGGGACAGTCGCAAATGAGTCACAAGTCTTTGGTAAAGCAAAAAGAGAGAAAGAATGCGAAAATACGCGCTTCTTTTGAGAGATTAAACACACATATGAATATTTCGGATTAAAGATAGTGAACCGTTGTTCTTCCTCGTAGCTTTACAGTGAATGATATCCTGTTTTTGAGGGAGGCAATGTTTTTTTTTTTTAAAAAAAAAAAAATGCTAAACAAACAAGGCAACATGTACAAGAAGAAAATCAAGGAAATGAAAGGGGTAATTAAAGCTGGGGAAGAAAGGGATAAGCCAAGTGCTTGTATCTCAAATTGGTTGTGTATCTCCTTCCTTTGTATAGTATTTAAGGCATCTATTGATATGTAAGGGAAAAAAAACAAGGGGTGAAATCCAGCAAGTTCTGACAGGTTCTGGAGAACTGGTAGCGGAAATTTTGAGTAGTTTGGAGAACCGGTAGCAGAAATTTTGAGTAGTTGGGAGAACCAGCAAATACCACCTCTGGCTGGCCCCATAGTGGGGTGGGAATGGAGATTTTGCAATATCCTTCCCCCAGGAGTGGGGAGGGAATGGAGATTTTCCAGTATCCTTCCCCCTAGAGTGGGGTGGGAATGGAGATTTTGCAATATCCTTCCCCTGCCATGCCCACCAAGCCATACCACGCCCACCAATCCACACCCACAAAACCAGTAGTAAAGAAATTTGGATTTCAAAAACTGAAAAATACCCTCCCTTTTTACGATCCTATAATCACTTAATTGGGGTAGAATCGGGGCTACCTACTCTACCCCAAATTAATAATACCCCGAATTAATAATTTTTATTGATATGTAAGAAACACATAATTAAATTCAGAATAAGGGCATTGTTGTTAATGAATTGGCGTAAAAAACAGAATCCATTCAACACAGCCATAACAGTTTATAAGCCAAAGTCTTAACTTGACTGCAAATGTTTTTTCCCGCCAAAGAAACAAGGATGAATTTATCCTGATCTTCCTACGGAGGATTTCCACATCTTGAGAGATGCAATTAAAAAAACATTTCAAATTAACCAAGATGTCTGGTTCAAACCACCTTCCCCCACCCAAAGTAGATGGTATGTATGGAAATTTTTAAAAGTCATAAATAAAATGCTAGTTATGAGGAAAGGAAGTGGGGACATCCAAGCTGGAAACCAAAGACAGTGATTTCACGGTATTTGCATTGTCATATTGTAACATGATAGTGAATATAGGAATTCTCATAATTCAAATAATGGATAGTTTGATATTCTCATCAAGAACGCTTGTTACAAATAAACTTGCTTTTACTATATCCAACTTTAAAACCAATGAGTACTAAATATAAAAACAGAGCAAAGTGTCTTGTGGCATTCTAAAGAGTGACCAGTCGAATGGATATTTAGCGTGTTGTTGGTAAAGACTAATAATATATTACCTTCTGGAACTTTTTAAAGCAAATTCTTATTTATTTTGGTCACTTATTAGAGACATGTATAATGTGCATCATTGTCATTGCATATTTTAGGATATCTGACATGCTGCAGATCATATGCAGCAGTGGTGAAATCCAATTTTTTTTACTACCGGTTCTGTAGGCGTGGCTTGGTGGGCGTGGTGTTGCTTGGTGGGTGTGGCTTGGTGGGCGTGGCAGGGGAAGGATACTGCAAAATCCCTATTCCCTCCCCACTCCAGGGGGAAGGATATTGCAAAATCTCCATTCCCACCCCACTCCTGGGGGAAGGCTACTGCAAAATCCCCATTCCCCCCCCACTCCTGAGGCCAACCAGAGGTGGCCTTTGCTAGTTCTCTGAACTACTCAAAATTTCCGCTACCGGTTCCCCAGAACCTGTCAGAACCTGCTGGATTTCACCTCTGATATGCACTTCTAAAGCATCATTATTTGTGTATTTAGTAGAACATATTTAAGAGTTCACAACTTTGCATCAGCCATTTTATTAAAGACTATACAACAGCTCCATCGTCTGGAATATCTGAGGCAATGCACAAGATGGCTAAGTTTATTTTAAAACTGATCCCTAGATCACAAAACCCTCCTGCTGGATACTTATATAAGAGAATGGATAAACATTTGTTTTTGCTCAAGTTTATTTAGAATTCCCAATTGAGAGTTTGGAACCAACATGTAGAGTGTAGAAATTGATCTATTTATAATAATCTAATTAAAATTAAAATAGGAAGAAATCTGTGCTTTTGAATTCAAACCTGTGTTTTGTGTGCATGTGAGTTTTTTTAAAACACAGTTTTAATTAGATTGGCTGGTTAACCTCTGGATATTTGTGCAGAAGACATATACAAGTCATCTTTAAAGGGAAGCTGAAACTTAAGTCTGCAATTTTATACATGTTTATCTTGAAGATCTCTCTGAGAATAAAAGGTAAAGGAAAAGGTTCCCCTCGCACATATGTGCTAGTCGTTCCTGACTCTAGGGGGCGGTGCTCATCTCCGTTTCAAAGCCGAAGAGCCAGCACTGTCCGAAGACGTCTCCGTGATCATGTGGCCGGCATGACTAAATGCCAAAGGCACAAAGAACACTGTTCCCTTCCCACCAAAGGTGGTCCCTATTTTTCTATTTGCATTTGTTACTTGCTTTCGAACTGCTAGGTTGGCAGAAGCTGGCACAAGTAACGGAAGGTCACCCCGTTAGGTGGCACTAGGGATTCGAACCACTGAACTACCAATCTTTCGATCGACAAGCTCAGCGTCTTAGCCACTGAGCCACTGCATTCCTGCATCCCTGCATTTGAGAATAGGTCTTATTAAAATCAAAAGGGCTTGTTTTCAAATAGAATTGGGCTGTCCTAGAACTCACATATTAGCTATACAAAATTTAATTTCTGGGTAATTGTTATCCCATTTCTTCTGCAATCCAAGCAAAGCTTAGTGAAACTTTTTATTCCTTTTTTGTTTAGCAAAACTGCTATGTATCAAATCTTCTACAGTTGTTTTAATAATAAACAAAAGAGATTCCTAATTGTTGCTGCTTTCAGAATGCTTTTCTGTGGTTATCTGTACATTCTAATAAGCCACTTTAGCTGGGCATCATGACACATAAACTGCACAACTATAGTTTAGTCTAAAGAACTGTGCAAACTTGGCCATTGTGGTTACCGTAGTTTATGATTCAGTGTGTCATGCGAGCCCCAAAAAAGGAATGAATTTAAGAAACACAGCTAATTACACACCAGAGGTGGGTTTCAGCAGGTTCTGACCAGTTCTGGAGAACTGGTAGCGGAAATTTTGAGTAGTTTGGAGAACCGGTAGTAAAAATTCTGACTGGCCCCACCACCATCTATTCTCTGCCTCCTGAGTCCCAGCTGATCGGGAGGAAATTCCCCTGCCACGCCCATCAAGCCACGCCCACCAAGCCACACCCATACCCACAGAACCGGTAGTAAAAATTTCAAAACCCACCACTGCTACACACATAAGTGTGCGATACATACTTTCTGTTACAGAAAGGTATAGGAAAGGAAGCAATTACTTTTAAATAAATTATTACTTTCCATGTCATTTTAATTTTATATATTTATATTTATATATTTATATGTCATTTTAATCACAATCAATAATCAATACATCAGCGGCTTGTGGCTGGCTTGCATTATTCGTTTTGCTTTATCGTGGAAAAAGATTGAAAGCCTACTGCCGTTGGATCCATTCCCTGTTTTCTAAACCCTAATCATGAAATTGATTTTGAATTTGCCTTTACCCAGAATTGGAATTCGATCAATTCTATTTTTAATCAGCATGACCACACCCAATAGCGGGGAAGGTTGGGGGGGGAGGTTGTTTTGCCATTTGGGAGAAACATGTCAGTTTAAGTGCATCTTTGAACACCCATTTGGGCCATTCATTTCCTCTTTGCCAGGAAGTCCTCCATCAAGGGGATTTTTGTTTTTAAGTTTTCCACCTATTCATAGTTGTTGGGAAGGACACACCCAGGCTGAGCCTCCTTCCTATATGCGAGCCATTCTTCTCTTCACAGCTGGGAAGACAAAACTTTGCAAAAGTAAATTGAAGGCTGTCCTTGACTCCTTTTTACCACTAATTTCACCCATAATTACTTCGCCCCCTTTCCCCAGTTTCTCCTTTCTTCTATATTCATTAAAAAAAAAAAAAAGAGCTGGAGAATGCAAACATTTACGGCCAGTTTGATGTAGCGGTGAAAAGCAGTGGAGTAGAAACTAGGCAACCAGGAGTTCTAGTCCCACATTAGGTACAAATCCAGCTAGGTGCCTTTGACTCAATCCTTCACTCTCATCCCTAGGAAAGAGGAGGCAGGGGCAAAATAACCTCCAAAATGTTAGATTCGTCCAGGCGGTCATCAGAAGTCATACGCGAAAAGAAGGTTGCCATTAAAAAAAAGGCAGAGTGGCCCTGAAATTAGGCAAAATAAGGTGATTGCTTTAAACCAGAGATTTTGACTATTAGAACATGACAATCAACAGCTAGCTGCTCGGTAGAACCACATTCTTTACTTAGCCTTAGACTCAAAACTGGGGTAGGGTCTCCTGCTTGGGTGGGGGTTGGACTAGATCAGGGGTCACCAACCTTTCGGACCTCAGGGACCACTAAATTCATAATTTTAAATCCCGCGGACCACTAATATGATCTGCCTAATGACCGGCTGGGTGGGAGTGGCTAGGTGGTCATGTGACTGGGTGGGCGTGGCCAACTCGATGTCACTGACGTCGAGGGATACCTCGGCAGCCTCTACTCACCCCTCCCCTCCCAGCCACTCCTCGCCTGCCCACCCAGGCTCCTTAGGGCCCCAACAGGAAACAGTTGCTGAAGAAAGAGTTGGCAAAACAGCTGGCTCAGTTCAAATTGGATCTGACCGAGAAGGAGGCTCAGCAGAAGCACCTCACTCAGGACTAGGAGCATAGGCTTTCCAAGCAGAGGGAAGACCTGCAGGAGTGCAAGGCCAGGTACCGGCGCCTGGAGGCTCAGCGGGCTGAGATGGTCAGCCAGTTCCAGGCCATGAGGCAATCCCACTGGAACAAGGCCCTCCGGCTCTTCGCCACCAGCGGCCCTTCCCTCCAGCCTTCGCCCAAAGCCCCACACCAGGAGGCTGAAGCAGACCCCAAATTGGAATTTCTGTCACCCTCCGACCCACACAAAAAGACCCCAAAGGAGGAGACTCTCTACAGCAACACAAACATTCATTGCACGTATCCGTCCCAGGGAGCGTAGTTTGGGGACCCTTGATTTGAGCCTTGGTAGTACAGTGGTCTAAGGCACCCTGTTATTAAACTGGTTATTAAGACCAGCTGCCTGCAATTACTGCAGGTTTGAATCTCGCCAAGGCTCAAGGTTGACTCAGCCTTCCATCCTTTCTAAGGTAGGTAAATTGAGGACCCAGTTTGTGGGGGCAATAAGCTGACTTTGTATAAATATACAAAAGGATGAAGGCTATTGCTGAGCACATTGTAAGCCGCCCTGAGTCTCCGGAGAAGGGCGGCATATAAATCAAATTTAAAAAAAAAAAATTAGTGCAATATTAAAAATGCAAATAATTTTTCTGCGGACCACCAACATTTTCTCACAGGCCAGCAGTGGTCCATGGACCATCAGTTGGTGACCGCTGGACTAGATGACCTACAAGTTCGCTTTCAACTCTGTTAATCTGTTAAAAAAAAAAAAGTCTACAAAAATGACTGGATAATGGACCATGGCAGGAAATTTGTAGGAGAGATCTGGGGGTCAAGAATCAAGTTCTGGGGGGTTTGTGTGTGTGTGTGTGTGTGTGTGTGTGTGTGTGTGTGTGTGTGTGTGTGTTTTGTGCATTGTGTTTCTGTTGTAAATAATCCTGCCTGGTTCTAAGTCAAAATCCCCTTCTGGTTCTAAGTCAAAATCTCTTTTGCTTTCCAAAGTGATTGGCTCGAAACAGGGATCCGTTTGGCCTAGGGGCGGGGTTTCAAAACTGGTTTGCTCGTGGGCACGCATGCACAGAAGCGTCCAGGCGGCTGGGCAGAGCCTCTCACCGCTGCCGCTACCAGTTCGCCAGATCCAGGGCAAACTGGTAGCAACCAACCATCAATTTGGCCCAGTAAGACCAGATTACTCCCAGTTTGTCAATCATTACATTTTGGGAAGATGCCCTGTTTAAATCATCACCCCATTTTTAGGTTTTTGGTGTCTGTCGATTTGCAGGACAGCCCTGGAGAGGGAGAGCTGATCCGGAGTTCGGCGTTCCCGTTTTTCTTTTTTCTTTTAACCGTCTAACTTGGCCTCTTTTCTGAGTTCCCACCCAGTGATATAATTCCTGGGAAAAATGCCCTTGCAAGAAATATGGGACACGAGGATTGTAGCTAATGCTCAGTTCTTTTGGGACACCTACAGAAGTCTGGCATTTCTTTAGCCATGGATTAAAAGGAATGGAGAATTTGGGGGGGATTTGGATGAAGTTTCACAATAGGATGAACGAGCAAATAACAAAGCAGGCATTATGAGCCTCAATCTTGATTGGAATGTGAAAGATTTTTTTTGTTACTAAGGGATCTAATTCCTGTCCAAGTTACCTTCTTAATATTAGCTTTTCCACCAGGGCCATTCTCAGCCCCCCTGGTTGGCAACCTTTTCAATTATTAGAAAAAATAATAATAAAGCTTATGCTTATTTTATAGTTAAGGTAAAGGTAAAGGTTCCCCTCGCACATATGTGCTAGTCGTTCCTGACTCTAGGGGGCGGTGCTCATCACTGTTTCAAAGCCGAAGAGCCAGTGCTGTCTGAAGACGTCTCCGTGGTCATGTGGCCGGCATGACTAAACACCAAAGGCACACGGAATGCTGTTCCCTTCCCACCAAAGTGATCCCTATTTTTCTACTTGCATTTTTTACGTGCTTTCGAACTGCTAGGTTGGCAGAAGCTGAGACAAGTAACAGGAGCTCACCCTGTTACACAGCACTGGGGATTCGAACCGCTGAACTGCCGACCTTTCAATCGACAAGCTCATCGCCTTAGCCACTGAGTCACCGTGTCCCTATTTTATAGTTAATCAAAGGTAAATCAGTCGGTCAATTTATTACAGTCTTAGACCAGTACAGATAGTCCTTGACTTATGACCACAATTGACCCCCCCAAACCTCTGTTGCTAAGCGAGACAGTTAAGTGAGTTTTGCCCCATTTTACGACCTTTCTCGCCACAGTTGTTAAGTGAATCCCTGCAGTTGTTAAATTAGTAACACGGTTGTTAAGTGAATCTAGCTTCCCCATTGACACGGCTTGTCAGAAGGTCACACAAATGTGACAGACGGGATACTGCAACCATCATAAATACACGCAAATTGCCAAGCATTGAATATTGAACCCGCGATCGCGGGGATGCTGCAAAGGTCGTAACTGTGAAAAATGGTCATGAGTCACTTTTTTCAGTGCTGCTGTAACTTTGGTCACTAAACAAACAGTTATAAATTGAGGACTATTCATCTCAGTCAAAAAACAGATTTGGGGTCTGAGAAAACTACGTTGCGACCCTTTTTTAAAATGTTGTAATTTGTTCTACCTGCTGCCCTGTAGCTTTTTGTTTTCTTGCTTTCATTTGGCCATTGATGTCTGCTTCCAATATTAGACCGCTAGAAGCAGTTCAGGTCCTGAAAGAATCAGCCCTGCATTTCTTCGGCAGATTTGCTTTCCCTTTCTTTGTTTCTCTCTTCCTTTCCTTTCCTTTCCTTTCCTTTCCTTTCCTTTCCTTTCCTTTCCTTTCCTTTCTTTTCCTTTCCTTTCCTCCCCTTTCCTTTCTTTTCCTTTCCTTTCCTTTCCTTTCCTCCCCTTTCCTTTCCTTTCCTTTCCTCTTTTTCTTTCCTTTCCTTTCCTTTCCTCCCCTTTCCTTTCTTTTCCTTTCCTTTCCTTTCCTCCCCTTTCCTTTCTTTTCCTTTCCTTGTTTCTCTTCCTTTCCTTTCCTTTCCTTTCCTCCCCTTTCCTTTCTTTTCCTTTCCTCCCCTCTCCTTTCCTCTTTTCCTTTCCTTTCCTCTCCTTTCCTCCCCTTTCCTTTCCTTTCCTCCCCTTCCCTTCCCCTTTCCTTTCCTTTCCTCTTTTCCTTTCCTTTCCTTTTCTTTCCTCCCCTTTCCTTTCCTTTCCTTTCCTTGTTTCTCTTCTCTCCCTTTATTTTCCTTTCCTTTCCTTTCCTTTCCTTTCCTTTCCTTTCCTTTCCTTTCCTTTCCTTTCCTTTCCTTTCCTCCTCTCCCTCCCTTCCCTTTCCTCTCGTCATATCACTGAGCATGTGGAAGCAATTACGATTAAGAGCTTGTGATTATATTCCAAGTTCCACGTGATTTGTAGTGGTTAAATGTTTTGCTGGGCGAGGAAAGGGGATGTTTGAAAGAGAGGAGGGAAAAGTTGCATCCTTGTTATTCATTACTGGCACTTTTTAAAAAGTTAGAATTAGTGCATCTGCAGATTAGGATGACTCAGGATTGTATAATGTCAGATCTCAGATAGGTTTGGGCATAAGTTGTTAATGTGTGTTCTTTGGAGTTAATTTAAGTCAAGTGTGGTTTAGTATTGGCAATTTTACTCTTCGTACACAATTCCCACCACTACTCATCAATAGTAATATCCTTAAGGGGAAATTTATTTTCATTTGAAATTTATGGGGAATTTTTATTTTCATTTGAAGTTTATTATTTAATTCTGTAGCATTTTTGTATCTGGTCTCTTTTCTATATGAAAAAGAAGCTGTAGTAGACCACACTATATTACAAATCATTTAGCGACCATTCAAAGTTACAACAACAGTGAAAAAAGTTAATTTATGACCGTTTTTCACATTTATGACCATTGCAACATCCCCGTGGTCACGTGATAAAAATTCAGCCGCTTGGCAACTGGCTCGTATTTATGACGATAGTAGGGTCATGTGATCACGGTTTGCAATCTTCTGACAAGCAAAGTCAATGGAGAAGCCAGATTCACTTAAACCACCGTGTTACTCACTTACCAACTTCACCGATTCACTTAACAACTGTGGCAAGAAAGGTCACACAATGGGGCATAACTCCCCTAACACATGTCTCGCACAGACATTTGTTCAGACGACAGAAATTTGGGGCTCAATTGTAGTCATAAGTTGGGAACTGAGAACCTGTAGGTTCCCAGTTGAAACTGTAAGCCTTAGTAAGACCACACACCTGGAGTACTGCATCCAGTTTTGGTCACCACATTACAAAAAGGAGGTTGAGACTCTAGAAAGAGTGCAGAGAAGAGCAACCAGGATGATTAGGGGACTGGAGGCTAAAACATATGAAGAACGGTTACAGGAACTGGGCATGGCTAGTCTAGTGAAGAGAAGGACCGGGGAGACATGAGAGCAGTCTTCCAATATTTGAGGGGCTGCCACAGAGAGGAAGGGGTCAAGCTATTTTCCAAAGCGCCTGAAGGCCAAATAATGGATGGAAACTGACCAAGGAGAGATTCAACAATCAACCAATGGAACAGCTGGCCTTGAGAAATTCATCACTGGAAGCTTTCAAGAAGAGACTGGACTTCCCTCTTTCAGAAATGGTGTAGGGTCTCCTGCTTGGGGTGTTGGACTCAGGAGTGAAATCCAGCAGGTTCTAACAGGTTCTGGAGAACTGGTAGCGGAAATTTTGAGCAGTTCACAGAACCGGCAAATACCACCTCTGGCTGGCCCCAGAGTGGGGTGGGAATGGAGATTTTGCAAAATCCTTCCCCCCAGGAGGGGAGGGAATAGCAATTTTTTTTAAAAAAAATTGATTTATATGTCGCCCTTCTCCGGAGACTCAGGACGGCTTACAATGTGTTAAGCAGTAGCCTTCATACTTTTGTATATTTTTACAAAGTCAGCTTATTGCCCCCACAAACTGGGTCCTCAATTTACCTACCTTAGAAAAGATGGAAGGCTGAGTCAACCTTGAGCCTGGCAAGATTCAAACTTACTAATTGCAGACAGCTGGAGTTAAATTACAATGCATTAGTCTGCTGAGCTATCCAGGATTTTGCAGTATCCTTCCCCTGGAGTGGGGTGGGAATGGAGATTTTGCAATATCCTTCCCCTGCCACTCCCACCAATCCACACCCACAGAACCGGTAGGGAAAATTTTTTGGATTTCACCCCTGGTTGGACAAGATGACCTACAAGGTCCAACTGTTAATCTGTATCTGTGGTTGAGTCTTTCCACGTTACTTTCTTGCTGGCTTTATATTCAGCGTTAAATCCTTAGTTAGATTTCCTGTAGTGAGTCAAAGTCTGTGTGATCTGCAAGTTCTTCACCAACTCTTTTGACTTAGCTAATGATAAAACACTTTTTTTTTAAAAAAAATGTAGCTTATTGAATGAATCACAGTTGGCTTCATTTAACACGCTCAGCCAGTATCTGTGATTCACAAACCACAATGGCTGGATTCATGATTTGTGCTAAGCTGAAAACAAAACAAACCATCTATCAGCTTAGCATAATATTTAAACTTAGCCCGCACTTCCAAATCCCAAGTTGGGTTCAGTGGGACTCTGGCTGCAATCCTAAAAGTGATGAAGTGTAAACCTCAACGAATACACAGAGGTTTGCTCCTAAATTAACGTGGGCCAGCTTTGGTTAGCCAAGCAGCAATCCAGTTTTACAGGTAGTCCTCGACTTACAACAGTTTGTTTAGTGACCAAGTTGCAACGTCACTGCAAAAAAGGGACTTACGGCCGTTTTTCACACTTACGACCGTAGCATCCCCACGGTCACGTGTTTTTACATTCGGATGCTTGACGTCTGATTCACATTTATGATGGTCGCAAGGTCACGGAGTACTGTGATCGCCTTTTTTGTGACCTTCTGACCAGCAAAGTCAAGGGGGAAACCAGATCCACTTAACAACCATGTTACTAATTTAAGAACTGCAGTGATTCACTTAACAAAATTTAAGAACTGCAGTGATTCACTTAACAAAATTTAAGAACTGCATTGATTCACTTAACAAAATTTAAGAACTGCATTGATTCGCTTAACAAAATTTAAGAACTGCAGTGATTCACTTAACAAATTTAACAATTGCAGTGATTCACTTAACAAATTTAACAACTGCAATGATTCACTTAACAAAATTTAACAACTGCAGTGATTCACTTAACAAAATTTAACAACTGCAGTGATTCACTTAACAAGTCGTAAAATGGGGAAAAACTCACTTAACAAATGTCTCACTTAACAACATAAACTTTGGGCTCAATTGTGGTCATAAGTCAAGGGCTACCTGTAACTGCTTCTTCTTCTCCTGCTCCCTTTAACATTTAGCGCTGCCTGTTTCCTTCAAAACTGGCCACTCCTAATTCTAACTTCAGGGAACTGCCTGAGTAGAGAAGCTAATACAAACCAGCAGGCTCGTTTTGCAGGACTGTGTACATTCTCTCTCTATGATGTCATCCCTGCTGTCGGCTTGGGGCAAAACGCTTCCCACTCCACTGTTGTTGGTGGTTTTATTTATTTAAATTCGCCATCAAAGTGGATGGATCATTGGTATGTTCTCATCCATGTCGGGGATTTAATGCATGCATTAAAGATGAATGAAAGGAAGGCTGTTTTTTTTTTAAACATCATTCCCAATATATCTAAACCTCCCTCAAAATCACATTTCCACGACCACCACCATAAAAAATGAAAAGCACATAGCCTGCTCTCAAATAAACTAGCAGGGAAACTGATGGCATTCTCTAAAATACAGCACAAATTTATTTGATTTTTTTTAAAAGATGTATATTCCACCTTTTGTGCAGAATTGCTCCAGGTAACTATAGACCAGAGGTCTCCAACCTTGGCAATTTTAAGACTTGTGGACTTCAGCTCCCAGAGTTCCTCAGCCAGCTGAGGAAGGTTCATTTTTTATTTATTTATTTATTTTAATTTGATTTATATGCCGCCCTTCTCCGGAGACTCAGGGCGGCTTACAATGCGCTAAGCAATAGCCTTCATCCTTTTGTATATTTATACAAAGTCAGCTTATTGCCCCCACAACTGGGTCCTCAATTTACCTACCTTAGAAAGGATGGAAGGCTGAGTCAACCTTGAGCCTGGCGAGATTCGAACTAACTGTTCTTAATAACAGGGTGCTTTAGACCACTGTACCACCAAGGCTCTTGGGGTTTTTTATCAGCCTCTCATCTTCTACAGACTGCAGAAGGCATAATCTCCCCTGCCTTTGGGGGTGGGGAAATGAGGTGTGAAACCAGAGGTGGGTTTCAGCAGGTTCTGACCAGTTCTGGCGAACCGGTAGCGGAAATTTTGAGTAGTTCGGAGAACCGGTAGTAAAAATTCTGACTGGCCCCGCCTCCATCTATTCTCTGCCTCCCGAGTTCAAGCTGATCAAGAGGAAATGGGGATTTTGCAGTAACCTTCCCCTGGATTGGGGTGGGAACGGAGATTTTATAGTATCCTTCCCCTGCCACGCCCACCAAGCCATGCCACACCCACCAAGCCACACCCACAGAACCGGTAGTAAAAAATTTTTGAAACCCATCAGTGTGTGAAACCCCTTGCCACGATGGCCCGTGTTTCTAATTTGAACACCGTTGAAAGAAACGGGAAAACACAGTACCACAGATGGTTTTCTAATCAGGCAGATTTCAAGAACGATCTGGTGAGACGACACAGCAACTGAGCTCTCGTGTGGGTTGCAACACAACTGTGTTCTCTCTTCTTCCACCCCCGCGCTCCCTTTTCCATTTAATAGTGGAGATATTTATAGAAAGCTTTTTCATGCAATAATCTGCCAGTTGCAGTCCTGTCACGTGAACATGCTGTCATTAAAAATCAGGGTGAAAGGGTAAGAGAAAATATAGAAATTACCCACCTTTTAAATGTTTGCACTTGGCAACAACTAGTTGGGTGGGTCCGCGATGAAGCTTTTTGTCCAAATTTTAGCAGAAGGGAAGGGTGGGAAAATTGTTCTTAATTCATTCCACAGCCAGCTTGTTTTGTTAAAAACCTATCTGACCCGCTGTGTGATTTACATGAAGGAAACTCATCTACTATTTTGAAATATAGATTTTTAAGGAAGTCTCTTTCTGTTGGCTAAGTTGTTTTTTTTTTTTTAAATCCTTAAAGAATTGTGAATGAATTCTGCAGAACACATGCATTTGGGGCAGGAAGGATAATGTCATTCCACACTCTTCGTTTTTCAGCCTATTCAACTGCCTAAAACTTAATCTTGATCAAACTGGAATCACTAAACAATAGTTATGAAATCAAAAGCTATTTTGGTATTTATGAATGAAACACTCAAGCTGTTGTTTACAGTTCTTAAGAGTTCTCTTTGGCAGGATTTGGTGAATAAAGCTCTCCACTCATTAGAAAAAAGCAGAACCAGAATATAGTTTAGGCAGAGAGAGAGAACAAAAGATGATTTGAGTTTTAAGATCTTAAAACTACTCTTGCCAATATATTAATAGGGACACTACCATATTAATATTTCATGTTTAGTCATCAACAGCTGCCATTAGTACTTACAATGGACCAAAGAATGCAAAATCTGCTTCACCCAACATGTCTATATTCTCAATCATCCAGGTCATGGTTGTCCCAAAGGCAGGGGTGAAATCCAGCAGGTCCTGCCAGGTTCTGGAGAACCGGTAGCGGAAATTTTGAGTAGTTCAGAGAACCGGCAAATACCACCTATGGCTGGCTGGGGTGGGAATGGAGATTTTGCAATCTCCTTCTCCCAGGAGTGGGGAGGGAATGGGGATTTTGCCATATCCTTCCCCCAGGAGTGAGGTGGGAATGGAGATTTTGCAGTATCCTTCCCCTGACATGCCCACCAAGCCACACCACGCCCACCAAACCACGCCCACAGAACCGATAGTAAAAAAAATGGGATTTCACCACTGCCTAAAGGTGCTTTTCTTCAGAATTGAAGAAGCTTCTTCGATGAGGAGCAAAATGTTTTCCAGGAAAAAAACAAAGCTCAACTGCCTTTTGGAGAACACATTTGGGACTTCACTCAACATGATAAAGTATAATGCAATTTTATTTTGGCTTAGCATATGTGCACCCAGTCATTGTGCTTTATGTAGTATGATGTATTATCTAGTGTGATGGATGGGTTTTAAATGTATTCATTGCTTAATATACTGAAAGAGGGAATGCTTTTCTCACAAAGCCAGAGGGAATCTGGTAGGACATTTCCTCACAAACAAAACAACAGAGTTGGAAGCGTCTTCTAGTCCAACCTGCTTCTCAAACAGAAGATCTTATACCATTCCAAACAAGTGGCAAACAAAAAGCAGTCAAAACTTAAAACAAATTGTAAAAGTGTTTGCTTTTTTTAAATACTATTTGTTTCTCAGAAAATGGTCCTACCACGTAGAACAACCTTGGAAAGCCAGATGGCTCTAGTAGTTAAGTCACCAGGTTAGAAACCGGAAGATTTTGAGTTCTAATCTTATCTCAAGCACAAAATCCAGATGTTTGACCTTGGGCCTCAGTTATTCCCTCCTAGAAAGAATAAAATGGCAAACCACTTCTGAAATGTTGCCAGGAAAACTTCAGGGACGTGTCTGGGTGGTTATCAGGAGTCAGTTCTGACTTGAAGGCGTAAAAATAATAATAACAACTTTACATTTTTACTTAAACTTACCAGGTAGAATAAGAGGATTTTTTTAAAAAAAAAATCCTCTTTCTTCCTATTCTGTTTTGTACCTTTTGAATTCTAAACATATGGAAAGGATTTCTGTTCCTTTCCAAATTAGATTTTTTTCCCCTCAGAAAACCCTTTCCTACTAATATGCCAATAATGCAAATAAAATGTAAAAGTCCTCCAAATGTTTTTTTTTTTTTTTTTTTAGAATCAACTCTAACAAATATTTTTGGTCCTAAATGTTTTGGACGCTCTTCCCTGAGATCTCAAGAACCCTTTGAGAACTTAATGGAGATGCTAAAGAAAACTCGTTTTATGAATGTCTACTTTTCAGTTTCAGATAAGACCACTAGACTGATATTTCCATGCCAGAAACTCCTCAAAACTGGACTTTGGGGGTGTGAGTCATCTAAATTATATCACTTGAAGCATCCTTTATTTCGTGAGCTCAAAGGGAAGGAAGGGGGATGGGTTAGATCTAAATAACTTATTACTTTTATTTTAAGAGCCTCTTCCTGGATGGATCAAACAGTTAATTATCAGCTCAAGTGGCCCAAGCCGAAATTCATATCTAAGACACTTCAGCGAGTCTGCTTCTTGCTTGTGTCTGAGTAGATTCTGTAGACAGCAAAGCAAATAATCCCATGTTTTACTTCTCTTAAAAGGAGGGTTGAAAATTTTTATCATCCCTTTTTACCTTTGAATTCATGTTCAGCACAACAGGAAATGGGAAGAGTAGGATAAAGGTAGGATAAACTTTCCCTGTATTTATTCCTCAACTGACTTACTATCAGAAAAATGAGTTTTTCTGTTTAAAAGAAAACAAGGTTCTCTCTCTTTTGTGCTCCAAGGTGTTAGTTTAGCTAGAAGTGAATTTCCCTGTGTATTTCCTTAACCTAGTTTTACCTTGATTGTATCATTAGGTAGACTCTCCCAAAATGTTTGTTGTGGGCAGTGGTGGGATTCAATTTTTTTTTACTACTGGTTCTGTGGGCATGGCTTGGTGGGCGTGGCAGGGGAAGGATACTATAAAATCTCCATTCCCACCCAACTCCAGGGGAAGATTACTACAAAATCCCCATTTTCCCCCAGATCACTTGGGACTCGGGAGGCAGCGTGGACTTCAACTCCCAGAATTCCCCAGCTAGCACGGCTGAGGAATTCTGGGAGTTGAAGTCCTCCTCGCCATCTTCAAGGTGCCAAGTTTCAAAACCACCGATCAAAATGCTTGTCTGGAAGCATTCAAGCATCTCACCCTGCGGCAGACAGGACCTTCAGCTGTCGTTTAAAACCGGCTTGGCTAGTTTCTGAAAATACACTTTTCAAAGAAGCAAAAGAAAGAAAATATGAGCCACGGAATCATGGCCTCCAGTTATAAGAAAAGAAACGCAGGTTGAAAGCTAGTGAAAATGCCGTCATGGGAAGAGCAATTTGATGGCGGGCTCAATGGCCTCCTTCCTTTTCGCCCCACGTCTTCAGGGAGACGTAATTTATTTAATTTATTGTGGATTCTGCCCAGAGCAGAGAGTTTGAGCTCCTTGTTCGCCACAATAGCCTCTTTCAACTCTATAATTCAATCACTACAAAGTCCCGCAAAGGCCGGAGTTAAGAAAGCAAAATAAGCATTAAAATGTGGACACACACATGCACACAGACCTTTCTATGAATAGCCCAAGAGAATCAGTTTAAACTCATTGCATTTAATTGGCTCTTAGGAGCTTAAGAGGAACATAAATACTATAGTCTCTTTATGGCATCAATTATTGCTAGCCCTAATCTATCATGGGATTTTCTTTTCTTTTCTTTTCTTTTCTTTCAATTAAATACTGACCTCTTTCTATTTTGGGCAACTCTGCTCTACTTCTAGGGGCATTTTATTTTTATTTTTTTGCTGAGAAACTCTACCAAAATCTTACACGGGTTATTCCAGCCTAAATCGGCCAATAGGGTTGAAATGGTTTCACTCCTACCGGTGGTGGATTGCTCCCGGTTCGGACCAGTTTTATAGAACCGGTAGTAAAACCAGCGGGAGGCTCCGCCCACTGACCCTGACATCATCAGAAGCGATCTGCGCATGTGCAGAAGCAAGGCGTGCATGCTTGTTTTGCTCTCTCACAAAATCCCGTTGCAAACCGATAGTAAAGGTAAGTAGAACCCACCCCTGACTCATACCAGAGGTGGGTTCTACTTACATTTACTACCGGTTCGCAACGGGATCGCGCTTGCGCGCACGCTTGCTTTGCTCACGTGCGCACCTTCCTTTGCTCTTGTGCGCGCCTTGCTTCTGCGCATGCGCAGATCGCTTCTGATGACGTCAGGGTCAGTGGGCGGAGCCTCCCGCTGGTTTTACTACTGGTTCTATAGAACCGGTCCAAACCAGGGGCAACCCACCACTGACTCATACCCTGATCACGCTAAAGGAATCTTTTTAATTCAGAAAAATCAGATCCGAGGAACCTACAGTCTAATGTGGGGTTTCTCCCCCCCCCCCCCGCCCAAAGCTTGGCAACTTGAAGACATCTGAACTTCAACTCCCAGAATGATGACTGTGGAATTCTGGGAGTTGAAGTCCACAGGTCCTAAAGTCGCCAAGTTTGAGAAACACGGTAATAGGTAACAGGACACTGAGGTGCACCTTTTAAAGCTGCAATCCTAAAATCCAGTTTGGCTGCATTTACAAAGGACTGCGAAGCACAAACTAGTCCAACCAGATTTATCCAGGTATAGTATGGAAAAACATCCCCAAAAGGGTTTAATAAGAAAGTAGTAGCTAAACCATGAAAGCATGTGGGGTGCATAAGAGCCCCCTCTTCAGATTTTTCAGATGTGGGATGTAGTACAGGGCAGTTTTTGTTCTTAAGGCTATTTTTTGTCTGAGCCCAATGTTTTCCTTAAAGGTAAAGGTAAAGGTTCCCCTTGCACATATGTGCTAGTTGTTCCTGCCTCTAGGGGACAGTGCTCATCTTCGTTTCAAAGCCAAAGAGCCAGTGCTGTCCGAAGACATCTCCGTGGTCATGTGGCCGGCATGACTCAATGGCAAAGGTGCATGGAATGCTGTTACCTTCCCACCAAAGTGGTCCCTATTTTTCTACTTGCATTTTTTATGTGCTTTCGAACTGCTAGGTTGGCAGAAGCTGGGACAAGTCACAGGAGCTCACCCCATTACGCGGCACTAGGGATTCGAACCGCTGAACTGCCGACCTTTCGATCGACAAGCTGAGCATCTCAGCCACTGAGCCACTGTGTCCCTCCACAGTCTGTTTCCTTACCACAGTGTAGATCTGACATGGCAGCTTTGCATTCACATGCTCAGTTATTCATGGAAAGGACGCCCACATCCTGAAGCCATAACCAGAACAAACCATGGCAGTTGCAGTCATCCATTACACTAAGTTGGTACCAAGTCTGTTTGTTTCCTGCCTTTTGATTTCTGTTCACTGGTGGGTTGCCCCCGGTTCGGACCGGTTCGCAAGAACCGGTAGTAAAACCAGTGGGAGGCTCCGCCCACCACCCCGGATGTCGTCATAGGCGATCTACGCATGCACAGAAATTTTGTCCGCACGCGAGTGAAACAAGCATGCACGATTCCGTTGTGAACTGGTAGTAAAGGTAAGTAGAACCCACCCCTCTTCTATTGACTTCCTGGACTATCCCTGTAGTTTCTTGGCAAAGTTTTTTTTTTTTTTTTTTTTGCTATTGCCTCGTTCTTCCTAGGCGACAATGACTGACTCAATGTCACTCAGCTGGCTTCATGCCTGAAACAGAACTACAATTCCCAGTCTCCTGGTCTCTATCCTGGTGCCTTAACCACTACACCAAAACAGGCTTGCTATAAGTTTGATAGCTTAATTAGAAAACATGGTTTAAAAAGTCACATTTAAATGTTTTTAATTGTTTGTTATTGTTTTTAATCATGGGGCCAAATTTATATATATCTTTTTAATTGTACTTTAATGTTTGTAGTTTATGCTTTTACTTGGCTGTTCACCGCCCTGAGTCCTCAGGGAGAAGGGTGGTATACAAATTTAAAAATAAATAAATAAATAAATAAAACCTTATTCCCAAGTTGTACACCCATTGGTTGACAGAGCTTTTGCTCTTCCAAAAAAAAAAAAAAAGTTTTAAAAGCACAGTTCGTCCCATCTGAAAGAGCTTTCCAAGTGAAAAAGATGGAAAGACAGCTCAAAGGGAATGCAGTGGGCCTTTTTTTCCTCCTTTTACAGGAAATGGATGAAGTCTAGGCTGAAATAATTTCTCAGCCTGTTTTTTTCTTTTTTTTTTAAACTGCTGCTATGGAGGAAACATATCCTGTTAACAACAGGAAGCCAATAGCTTTTGCTAAGTAACCGAGTTCTCCAGCATAACTGAGGACCAATATGGGGAGGCAGGAAAAAATACAGAATGGCAGCCTGCTTGAGGATGCAAGAGAGTGATTAAAGCAGGGGTGAAATCCAGCAGGTTCTGGAGAACCTGTAGCAGAAATTTTGAGCAGTTCGGAGAACCGGCAAATACCACCTCTGGCTGGCCTCAGAGTGGGGTGGGAATGGAGATTTTGGGAATGGAGATTTTGCAATATCCTTCCCTCAGGAGTGGAGGGGGAATGGGGATTTTGCAGTATCCTTCCTCTGCCTTGCCCATCAAGCCACGCCCACCAAGCCACGCCCACCAAGCCACACCACGCCCAAGCCACGCCCACAGAACAAGTAGTAAAAAAAAATTAGATTTCACCACTGGATTAAACTGTCTGGAAACGCCATGCAAATGCAGCCAGACTGAAGTTGCTTAGAGCACATGATCTCTGTGGGATCCAGACAGGGGAAGAGGAAACTGCGTGCAGGCAAATGTACGTGTGGGAGACATTAAACATTGCTATTTTGAAACGGAGTCTCTCACAAGGGAATATAGTCCTTTAAAATCGGGAATGTATTCAGGAAGGGTAACGCGTTGCTTTCTTCCCTTGTGAATTTTATTCCTTTGAAGACAATGGTTTCAGACATCTTCTCTAGTTCTTTTTTCAATGGCAAAGATGTTTTCGCCATACAGCACCAGATCCAGAGTGTGGGTTGTATGTATGGGGAATGCTAAGGGTTTTAGGTCCTGCATTATGGTCTTTGCAGAGAGTCCCGAGACTGATCAGTTAGGTCCATGATTCTGAGTATTTTGATCTTACAGCGTTGGGTGTGTGTTGTGTAGTAGTGCTGCCATGGATTCTGGATCTGTGGACCCGAAGTGTGCTTCCCCAAGAGAAGCTCTCTAAGAACATTATTCATGCAAGTAAAAATGCTGGCTGGGGAATTCTGGGAGTTAAAAGTCCACCCATCTTAAAGTTGCCAAGTTTGCAAAACACTGATGTAACCCTTTTGCAAGTCTGTGGAAGAATGCCAGCTCTAGGGAGCTACGATTCTACCATTTTGCACTCCAACTTCATAGCAGTCAAAATTTTGCCACAGATTTTGCACTTCCTTTCACCTCCTTGCTCCACCATCTCAATGTATGCTTCCAGCAAAAAAAAAAAAAAAAAAAAAAACCCTCTCAAGGTAAAGATTAAGCGCATATCCCAAGGTCGAATTATCTCTGATTACTCACAATAACATTAGCAGAGACCCAGTCCAAAAGCAGAATTCAAAGCTGGTCAAGTAGCAAATGCAGGACTCAAAACCAGCGAAGGTGCAAAAGGACAGTGACAAAGCTGAGACACAGAGCTCCAAAGAAGGCTGTTGATGAAGTTACCCGAGCATCTGTCTCTGCTCGGGGAGGGGCTTTGATTCAGGAAGCTCCCTCAACCCCACCCAAGCCCAGCTGTTACTCATTATTTTAAGGCTGCAGAGCTACTCTTAATTCCCAAATAGACCATTGTTCTTCTGGTGGCCTTTGAAGTTGGGGTTCCTCCTCAGATAGCAACAGCAACCAAAATATCATGTTTACAGATCGGGCTAAGCCATGATGTGGTTGACTTTTTTTTGGCTGTGACACAAACCCAGCTACTGTGCTTTGTTTAAAACTATGGTTTATACCAAATATTAACCTGGCCTCCAGGGTTTAAACCAGTGGTGAAATTCAAATTTTTTTTAATACCGGTTCTGTGGGCGTGGCTTGGTGGGGGTGGTGTGGCTTGGTGGGCGTGGCAGGGGAAGGATACTGCAAAATCTCCATTCCCTCCCCACTCCTGGGGGAAAGATATTGCAAAATCTCCATTCCCATCCCACTCTGGGGCCAGCCAGAGGTGGTATTTGCCGGTTCTCCGAACTACTCAAAATTTCTGCTGCCGGTTCTCCAGAACTTGTCAGAACCTGCTGGATTTCACCCCTGATTTAAACCCTGCTGGGGATTCACAGGGTTTCGGGAGAAAAGCGAAAGTTCTGTGCATTTCAGAGAACCCTCAAATCCCACTCCTGGCTGGCCCTGTCCTGCCCCCCCCCCCAGGAGTCCCCACATCATAGATGATCACTGGCCCTGAGATTAAATGTGGAGACCCACTGGTAACCAGTGCACCTTCTAGAGTTATGCCATTCTGTGACGGTTCTTATAACTGGGCTCATAGATAGAAATACATAGCTAGGAAATGAGTTTGCATTGAACAGGGATTATTCTTCATTATGTTTGCAGGGAATGCAACCCCTCGGGTTGTATGACCCAGGACATGGACACTCAAATTATATTCTCCTGACCATGTCAGTTAAAGGCCAAGAGACTGGGTTGGTACAATATGGTAAGCCCAGGCGGATGCTTTAATCTATTCAATATTCCCATCCTCACAGCAGTGGTGAAATTCAGCCGGATCTATCCGGCTCGCGCAATCCGGTAGGGCCAGTGGTGGAAGGCTCCGCCCATCCGCCCGGAGGTCATCACGTTCTGTTTTTGACCCTCTGTGCATGCGCAGAAGGCTCTGCGCAAGATAAGTGCATTTTACCCCTGCCTCACAGGCAGTGGCGGGTTGCCCCCGGCTCGGACTGGTTCTATAGAACTGGTAGTAAAACCAGCGAGAGGCTCCGCCCACCGACCCTGACGTCATCAGATATGCACATGTGCAGAAGCTTCTGTGCATGTGCAGAAGCAAGGCGCACACGCGATCCCATTGCAAACCGGTAGTAAAGGTAAGTAGAACCCACCTCTGCTCACAGGTTACTTCAGCAACCAAGTTCAGGGAACTGCACGAATCTATATAATTGCTAATTTTAAGATTATGAACACAGAAATAGTGATATATTCTCAGAGCGTTTCTGGCAATGCAGTAACTACTCTTCTGCGGAAAGTCACGTGAACATGGCAGAACAAGAGAAAACCGAATGTTTTTGAGGTTTCATTTGAGTCCATATCAATTCATGGACCTTTCCAGAGCGTGTCCACATTGCTTTCCTTACAACAATGCAAAAGAATTGTGCTGTAACCTCATGGTTGTTGTTTTGTTTTTTTTAATTCGCTGACCAGCCAGTCACCTTGAGATGTCCTTTAGTCCAAATGCTAACCAGTTCTGATCCTCTTAGCTTTTCAAGATCAACCAAAATCAACCAGGATACTCAGATGAAAACTGATCTGTCCTTCATCAGTTTCCTATTTTAGCACTCTACATTCCACTACCCCAAGAAAATGGCCAGATCTTTAGTTTATTTTGAAATGTGTAACTCAGCTCAGCGTGGCCTGTTGAACCAGGAGGGGTTTGCTGAACAAATCATCCTTGCTTGGCATTGATATGTTGTAAAGAATGAACTGGAAGCCACCAGGGTCAGATTCACAGAATTAAAGCCAACGACATTATGGCTTAGTGAATACGAGCTAGTCTTAACACTTCAAGTTGTTATCCCGTTGTTGAAGTTATTTTCTCAAAGAATAATATATCCAACTGTCGAGAATTGGAAACTGTTCTCCCTGCTTTAGGAAGTTGGATTGTTTCCACTGTTGCTAGCGAACGGTGTATTTTGTAATGCTACAGGATTTAGTTCTGAAGGCAACGGCTGTGCCCAGTTACTGTTTTATCCAGAATTTCAAATATGGGTAAGAAATTATATCAGGCAGTTCTCTATCTTTAATGTGAAATACTTTTAAAAAATTGCATCTGATGGGGCGGATGAGGGGTAAAGAAATAAATATGATTGTAAGGTCTTCAAATTATTTTCATAGTTTCGGCTGTTTTGTTATTTTTGGACCAAAGAATTACAATTAGATTTGGTACAGAATCCTAGCCCCGAAATGAAATCACGAAATCACAATTCAAACTCCCGTTTTTATTGACCCTGCAGATTTCCCTTAATCTGGCGTAGAGTCAGAGTGACTAGATGGAGCTGAGCATTTACTGGCCGGATGCCTTTCCTGACACCTACACAGAGCTCACAGCAGATATTTTCTCTTTGCGCCCTAGGAGAGAAATATCTGCCACTACCTAGGATTGAACCCTCAACCTTTCGAGTGGGAGGCAAGCCTCTTCACCACTCAGCCAATCCCAAATTAAGGCAGGGGTGTCAAACTTGGTGGCCTGTGGGCCAGATGCGTCACGCGCAGGCCACGCCCGCCCCAGCTCCGTGAATGGGAAAAACGTTCACGAAACGTCACGTGACAGCAACATGATGCGGCGAGTTTGACACCCGTGGACTAGAGGTTTGTAAAAAGGGAATTTTAAAGGGAGCTTGAAGCAATTCAGAACAGAAGAAAAACCCAATGAGCAAGAACTTTACCCCAGTGAAAATACTCTGTGTCTTAATTGTGAACTGGCTACTTCATTTCTTCCCATCGGCACACATGGACTGCATTCCCTTGCAAGCTCTTGACTCATTTCTTTTAAGTAGGTCTTCCTGTTCTTAAATCAAGGGCAGCAGCAAACAGTTATCTAGCTTCAGCAAAATGCCCCAATAGAAAAGCTTTAAAAGGGACTGGGAAGACAGCAGTTCTAGACTTAAAACAACAGATGGACTTGCTCTCTTGCTGAACACACCACATCAGAGCGCATGGAAAATGGAATTCAAAAGCTTTTCCAAACCACAGCCTGGGTGAAAAAAATAAAGTAAAATAAAAAAAAAAACAAATCTGATCAGAGCGCTCTAAAGTACAGCTTATCCCCAAACATTTGCCAAACTTTTAACAGTAGCTGAATAAGACAACACCTCTACCTTATTAGGAGGCCAATAAGTGGGGTGGGGCGGAATAAAGATTTAAGTCCATAGAGTTTATCCGAAGAATTTTTTTTTAATTAAGAAGGATCAAAGTCAGGCATTGTGTGTCGCGAAAACACAAAACTCGGCTCACACGTCGTCAGGGCTAACACTGAGACATCGGAAAAGAGAGGAAGATAGAGGGAAGGCTTCAAACCCTGACTTCAGCAGAAAGTCAGTGGGAAAAAATTGGGGCTCACAGGGTGCAGGAACACTTCTAGGAAAGGATTTCTTTGAGTTCTGGGGAAGATGCTGAATTTTTGGAGATCGCTTCATATCATCATCATCATCATCATTTGAAAGAGTCGGTCTAGGACAGGTGTCAGCAACCTGTGGCTCCAGAGCTGCATGCAGCTCTTTGGGCCCTCTGCTGTTGCTCCGTTGGGTGATCCCACCACTGGCTAGCCCCGCCCCTTGCCCTCCCCTCCCAGTCACTCCTCACCTGGCCTGAGAAGGTAAGGGCGACCGCAGGGGATGGAGAAGCAGGCGGGGCAGAGAGAGAGCGAGAGAGAGAGGGGAGAGAGGGATGGAGAGAAAGATGTCAAAACCGCCTTCTGCCACCAGTAGCCTCTCACCGACCAGTACGCTCCCATAGAGAGAGGCTCCTCAGGGTGCCATCGGCCAAACAATGTCGACTGGCGGCCCCCAGGGGGAGAGCCTTCTCTGTGGGGGCACCCGCCATCTGGAACGAGCTCCCCCCCAGAGATACGGAGGATCCCAGACCTGCGCGCTTTCCGCCGTGCCATCAAAACATTTCTTTTTCAGCAGGCCGGCCTGGCCTAACCTCTCTTTTAAACTTTTTAAATAACTTTTAAACTTTTTAAATTTTAAATTTGTCTTATGAATTTGGGGTGTTTTAAATTTAGTTTACGGGCCAATGATTTAATTGCATTTTAATGGTTTTTTTTAACATTTGTATTATATGTATTTTATTTGGCTGTTCACCGACCTGAGTCCTTCGGGAGTAGGGCGGTATACAAACTCAATAAATAAATAAATAAATAAATAAATAAATAAATAAATAAATAAATAAATAAATAAGTTTTCTGGTTAAAAAACACCAGTTCTCTGCCCTAATGATAAGCTGGGTAGGCATGACTGGGGTGGGGGGGAGGGTCATGTGACTGGTGGAAATGAATGACATTGAGTTGGCCACGCCCACCCAGGTTTTGTGGCTCCCCGTATTTTCTTTTCTGTGGGAAACAGGTCCAAATGGCTCTTTTGAGTGTTTAAGGTTGCAGACCTCTGGTCTAGGAACAAGCTACGTATTAGGATAGGCGGGGCCGAAATGAAACCTTTGCAACTTTCTATGCCTGAGAATAGAAGGAAGAGGCGAGCTTGCAGGGATGATGCTACGAATGGAAAAAGGATCGTTTTAGGAATGCTTATTTTTAAAACACATACACCACTTTTCACTTTCGGGATGAAACTATCCAGATTAGTCAGTCTGTTTAAAATCAAACTCAAATCAGCATCGGTGAATCGTTGGAAATGTTTAAAAATAGCTTCCTCCTACCCCCCCTTATTATTTTTTTGTTCCCCTTTCAGGCTGTTTGAGAACTTTTATAATATTTGTCTTGGTGTCATTTTTGAAATGTTGTGGTTTGTTGGAGCAGATTTGCTAGGACACCTTTTTTCTGTGGCATAGAAATCTAGATGCTGGCTACGTTAAGGTAAAAAGGTAAAGGTTCCCCTTGCACATATGTGCTAGTCGTTCCCGACTCTAGGGGGCGGTGCTCATCTCCGTTTCAAAGCCAAAGAGCCAGCGCTGTCCAAAGACGTCTCCGTGGTCATGTGGCCGGCATGACTTAATGCCAAAGGCGCACGGAACGCTGTTACCGTCCCACCAAAGGTGGTCCCTATTTTTCTACTTGCATTTTTTTTACGTGCTTTCGAACTGCTAGGTTGGCAGAAGACGGGACAAATAACGGAAGCTCACTCCATTACGCGGCACTAGGAATTCGAACCGCTGAACTGCCGACCTTTCATTCGACAAGCTCAGCACCTTAGCCACTGAGCCACTGTGTTCCCTTGCTAGGTTAAGGAGATGCAGTCAAAACCCTTTATCTAGGATTTCTCCGGATTCTTCTGAATCGAAGTGTGGGATGCCAGGGCAATTGTAAAAATTGCCCTGGCAACCATTTGACCAGGTTGGTATACTATAAGGTCTCCTGCCTTGAGCAGGAGGTTGGACTAGAAGTCGTTTGAGGTCTCTTCCAACCCTCGGTTCATGCCCTCCCTTCTCTGATCACCTCGAAATCAGGGGAAATGCAGGAATCCTGCATCTCAGACGTAAGACATTCCCTGAAATTTTGTTTTGATGGAGATTTTGGAAGAAAATTCTCTTTCGTTAAGTTGAATGAGAACTGGCAGAAAAATGAAGATTTCTGCTCTACACTGCTAAAAATAGAATAGTGGGGATATCAGTAAAATGAGACAATTGAGTCTCTTGTGGCAGCCAGCTTCATTTAATGCTATTTTAGGAAAGCACTCCATGCAGTTTTCCATCAGCATCTTTATTTCCATTTAAAACCAATGGTTCTTGACCCGTGTTTCCGAAATACGGGTGATATTGAGCACTCCCTCCACCAATTTCCTCTGTACAACAACCTTTCAAGGTAGACTGAGACAAAAGACAGGAGGTAATGTCATCCAGTGAATTTCCCATCACCAAGGATAGACCTACATGCAGACTATCCTGTATTGTGTTCTTTTCTCAAATATTACACTGTAAGGCCCTTAAGGAGAGAAATGCCTTTTTAAAAAATGTTAGTACAAAGAAGAGATTTTCGAAGTTTTTCAGGCTGCAGAAGAAGGAGGAGGAGGAGGAGGAGGAGGAGGAAGAAGGAAGAAGGAGGAGGAGGAGGAGGAAAAAGGAGGAGGAGGAGGAGGAGGAGGAGGAGGAGGAGGAGGAGGAGGAGGAAGGAGGAGGAGGAGGAGGAAAAAGAAGGAGGAGGAGGAGGAGGAGGAGGAGGAGGAGGAGGAGGAGGAGGAGGAGGAGGAGGAGGAGGAGGAGGAGGAAGGAAGAAGGAAGAGGAGGAGGAAAAAGAAGGAGGAGGAGGAGGAGGAGGAGGAAGAGCAGGAGGAGAAGAAGAAGAGGAGGAGGAGGAGATGAAGAAGAAGAAGAAGAAGAAGAAGAAGAAGAAGAAGAAGAAGAAGAAGAAGAAGAAGAAGAAGAAGAAGACAAAGAAAAAGAAGAAGAAAAAGAAGGAGGAGGAGGAAGAAGAAGAAAAAGAAAGATGACAAAGAGGAAGAGGAAGAAGAAGAAGAAGAAGAAGAAGAAGAAGAAGAAGAAGAAGAAGAAGAAGAAGAAGAAGAAGAAGAAGAAGAAGAAGAAGAAGAAGAAGAAGAAATAATTTCCTGACCTTCTAGTAGTTAAACTTCTAGTAATTAAAAAATAGGCTGACTTCAAGTGAACATTTTTCCCTTGTCATGGGACATTCTCCAAGCTCTTGTTGAACCCAATGAAGTCCATGAAACAGATTGAAAAACTCAGCAGAAAGTACCAAATATATTACAGGTAGTCCTTGACGTACAATTGTTTGTTTAGTGGCCTTTCCAAGTTACAACAGCACTGAAAAAGTGACTTATTGCACCTAAGACCATCACAGATCCCCATGGTCACATGATCAAAATTCAACCGGGTTGTTTAACGACCATATCATTCACTTAACAGCTGCAATTAGTGAGGTTTGAACCTATAACAATATCCTAATGAAGTACCAACTCAAACCATCAAGCAAATAGCATAATCAAGGAGGTACCAAGGAGAAAACACCCTTACCAACACTGATAAGGCAAGCTATTGTACATCAACAGGATGCAAACTCCACTCCCTTCTAGCATTGATGATATTACCTAGTTGGGTAATGAAACGTCTGCAAATAATTAAATTCAGAGCACACCAGGGACTCCAAAGTTCAACCCTGAAGTACATTTATTCTTTCCTATTGAGACTGGACTTTCATATACTCTCCTCTGCCCAGTGGTGAAATCCACATTTTTTTACTACCGGTTCTGTGGGCATGGCTTGGTGGGCGTAGTGTGGCTTGGTGGGCGTGGCAGGGGAAGGATATTGCAAAATCTCCATTCCCACCCCACTCCAGGGGAAGGATACTGCAAAATCCCCATTCCCTCCCCACTCCAGGGGAAGGATATTGCAAAATCTCCATTCCTTCCCCACTCCTGGGGCCAGCCAGAGGTGGTATTTGCCGGCTCATAATTTCTGCTACCGGTTCTCCAGAACCTTTCAGAACCTGCTGGATTTCACCCCTGCCTCTTACAAGCACAAGCATTCCAAACTCCACCTACAAGAATTAATTTCCTTGTAAATAAAGTTCAAAAAACAAATTGTCTTTCATCAAACTGAATGAGAATTGGTAGGGGAAAAACAGAGAAACGTTTATCTGCCCAGCACTTAAAAAAAAAAAGGAGAAGGGAATTATCTAGAATGTTGTATTTCTTTCCAAACAGAAATTGAAACTGCGCATTTTCTAAGCCTGTAAATTTCCCTATTTTTCCTAATTCAGGGGAAAAAACAGTAACTTTCACTTCCATCTGAAGTAACCAAGGCAAGAATAAATAAATATTCTGTTTCTCCAAATCATGATGTTGCAGAATAAAAATATAACCCAGCTGCAAAACTGCAATCATAGATATTTTCATGGATGGAGGAAAACCCTGAACAATCCCATACTAATCTGTGGAGAACATGAACAAATAGAGTACGAACAACGGGGAACTAGCTGAAACAAGAAGAAATGCCTCCTGAATTCCTGGATTACAGTGTACTAGTGAAATGTGCCATTTCTACACATCCATGCAACATTTCAACACACACATTTATGCCCGATTCTGCCATAATTCATGACTTGAGACTTTCAAGAAGAAATTGGACTGCCATTTGTCAGAAATGGTGAAGGGTTTCCTGCTTGGCCGGAGGGTTGAACTAGATGATCTACAAGGTCCCTTCCAACTCTGTTAATTTGTAATCTGTAATCATAGATAGATACCATCACTACAATTAGATTTAAACCACCCAATAAAAAAGCAAGCTGCAATTGCAAAGAAACTTCCTAAAGAGAAGGCTGTGTTCACACATCATGCTAAACCACGTCTTATTTTACCATAGTTGATTGACTGAACCACAGGCGGTAGGATTCATGCAACACGCTAATCCAAACTAAACAAAAAGCATTACAGTTTAGCACAAACGAGCATGGACTACATACATCCATCTCTTGATTTATCCCCTTTTCATTTCAAATTAATCCCAAGACTTCAGACTATTTAAATTCCATCTGCAATGAGAATTACTTCTGAGCGAGTATCTAGGAATGTGCGATTTTGCGTATCCAAATCCCTTGGTTTTAATAGGCATTAGCTCACTTAGAGGGACGTGGTGGCTCAGTGTCTAAGACGCTGAGCTTGTCGATCGAAAGGTCGGCAGTTTGGCGGTTCGAATCCCTAGTGCCGTGTAACGGGGTGAGCTCCCGTTCTTTGTCCCAGCTTCTGCCAACCTAGCCGAACTGTTTGTTAACTTTCTAAGCAGTTTGGAGAACCGGTTGTTGGAAAAAAAAAATTTTTTTTTTTTTTTTGCACTTTACAGGGCTAATCCCGTAAGGAAGGCAGGAAGGAAACATTCTGGTGGTGTTTCTAGCCTAATCTTTATTGCCCTGCTTACAGAAACTGCCTCTCCAGTTAGCCCTTATTACATTGTAACAGCTAAGGCGAAGCACCAGTCGACCTGAGTGATGTTGAGTTGGCCACGCCCACACGGTCACATGACCACCGAGCCATGTCTACCCAGCTGGTCATTAGGGTAGAGAACCGGTCGTTAAATTATTTGAATCCCACCACTGCTACAATGGTTGTGGCTCATTTCATGGCACAATTTTATGTCTAATTCAGACGTAAATGTGACTTCAGATAAACCTAGGGACCACTGTACAGTCTGAGATTCTTGCAGACAAGGGGGCATGGCTGGGTTGCAAAACTTTCTAGCCAGAAATGACATCAATAAGCACTGTCTTATTTAGTATTTTTTTTAATGTCTTAAGTCTAATAAAAGTTTATTTCAAATTACTAGAAGCCAATTCATGGTATCCTTTATCGTCTACTTGCATATTTTGTTTGTTGGCCACTTATAAGTGAAGCAAGTCTAATAAATTTATTAGAACAAATTGTAAAAAAAATGTGAAAGAACTTGGTCATCTCATGAGTGGATCTACTGGTTGTCCTTTTATTAAAGATGCCAAGAAAGGAACTCTTCCTTTGCAAATGAGAATTCTTTTGCTCTTGATTGCAAAGGGGTCTTTTTTTTCAGGAAAAACATGCTGGCGAACAGCAAGGCATCTTCCACTACAACAGATATCAAAGGTGTTTGTGGGCTTTGCGAAAGCATGACGAATTCTGATATCCACCCTTTAAAGACAACAAGATGCATTTCTTGAACAGAGGAAGTCACTCCATATGCTCCAGATTATCACTTTTTTTTAAAAAAAATTGATTTATATGCCGCCCTTCTCCGGAGACTCGGGCGGCTTACAATGTGCTAAGCAATAGCCTTCATCCTTTTGTATATTTATACAAAGTCAGCTTATTGCCCCCACAACTGGGTCCTCAATTTACCTACCTTAGAAAGGATGGAAGGCTGAGTCAACCTTGAGCCTGGTGAGATTCGAACCTGCAGTAATTGCAGGCAGCTGGTCTTAATAACCAGCTTAATAACAGGGTGCCTTAGACCACTGTACTACCAAGGCTCTTTTGAAAGGATGGGAGCATTCTCTGGTCGAGAAAGGCTCAGGCAGGTATGGTTCATTATTATTCATGACATATTGCCTGCGCTACCTCTGAGGACATCAAGGTAACACAAATCCTTTCCCATCTTAGCACTCTTAACGCCTTGACGTTTTGCTAAGGTAAGCTGCATCCCTGAACA
This sequence comes from Pituophis catenifer annectens, assembly GCF_029215685.1. Taxonomy (NCBI): domain Eukaryota; kingdom Metazoa; phylum Chordata; class Lepidosauria; order Squamata; family Colubridae; genus Pituophis; species Pituophis catenifer. Next base: position 14,512,991 of record NW_027256894.1, on the reverse strand, counting down.
GAACATTACTATTACAAATTTCCCTTTATTAACATCATACCACCTTTAAAGCGCTCCATGGCTTAGGGCCTGGGTACTTACGGGACTGCCTTCTGCCACCGATAGCCTCCCACCGGCCAGTACGCTCCCACAGAGAGGGACTTCCTCAGGGTGCCGTTGGCCAGACAATGTCGGCTGGCGACCCCCAGGGGGAGGGCCTTCTCTGTGGCAGCTCCTGCCCTCTGGAACGACCTGCCCCCGGAGATACGTAGGATACCAGATCTCTGTGCTTTTCGCCGTGCCTTTTGAAAGCATTTTTTTACAACCTCTTCGCCAAAGAGGTTGTAGAAAAAATGGTTTTAAAAGTAAAAAAAAAAATAATTGGCCACGCCCACCCAATCACATTACCCCTACCAAGCCACGCCCACAGAACCGGTAGTAACAAATTTTAGATTTCACCACTGTCTTGACCTGTAGACTACACACCCTAGGATTGTAGGCTTGGCACACAATTTGTCTATTCCAAAGCAAACTTCATAGAGCAGGGCTTACTTCCCAAAATCTCCACATCTAGAAATCTGTATTTTAAGACAGAGAAACTCCAACATGTTAACAATGAGAAGCTCCGAAGTGAAAACAAAGTGGCTTGTTTCCAAATAAATATATCTTAAGGTCCTAGTGGATTCATTTTTGAAACATTTGGATCAGATACAGTACAGCTCATTTGGGAATATTCTGGAAACAAACATAACCATTCAACTTCTCAAACTCCAACTTTGGCAAAGTCGAATGCAGGTAAAGGCAAGCGAAGGAGAGGGGAAAGCAAAAGGACGTGTCATTTTAAAAGAGCCTTGGTGGCACAGCAGACTAAAGTGCTATTAAGTAGCACCAGCTGCCTGCAATTACTACGAGTTCAAATCTCACCAGGCTCAAGGTTGACTCAGCCTTCCATCCTTCCGAGGTAGGTAAAATGAGGACCCGGATTGTGGGGGCAATAAGCTGACTTTGTATAAAAAAGAACACTGCTTGGGGAGGGGGGGCCAAAGCCCTACTAAGCAGGTATATACAAAAGTATGAAGGCTATCGCTTAATGCATTGTAAGCCGCCCTGAGTCTCCGGAGAAGGGCGGCATATAAATCAAATAAATCAAATAAATAAATAAATAAATAAATAAAAAGTCAAGAGAATTCAAACCTACAGAAGCTCATAGTAAATTAAACCTCCTTCCCGAATCATCCACTTTTGCGGGAAGAAGACACATTTACACAACAGAGGGTATTCTTTTAAGCGTCGAGAGATTCACAAAAGGCTGAGAAACAACATTTTAATAGATGAAATAAATACTCCAGTACATGCAAGATTAAAAAAAAAAAAACACTGAAAAAAATAATTAAAAATCAAAATCACTCATTTGTTATAGTGTAATTTACCCCAATCCCTATTTGAACATACTCACAGTAGCTCCCCCATTGGAAAATGACACCCAGCTTTCCCTGGCAAATGCACTTCTAACCCATCACTCCATTCAAAAGTAGCCATACAAAACAAAACAAAAATCGTAGCTACACCCATTCTTAAAAGTTTTTTCTTTCTTCCAGAGTGTATGAAAACTGAGGTAACTTTTTATTTTCTCTCTCTTTCTCTCTCTCCTTTTTCTTCTTCCTGCTCAACTAAACACCTAGGAGATTTTGGTAGAACCACCCCTCCTCCCACAAAACCCCATCTCCTAACATTTTAAAAATCGCATCCAGCACGATTAAAGCTTGGACCCCCGTCAGTAAGCCATTCCTAGGATTACTGTAACCCCTGATTGACCACAGGCTACAACAAAAGAAGGAAGCAATGAAGCAGAATCAGCTTGGATGCAAAGCCTTAGGAATCATTCCAGAGTTACTAGCCTGGGCAAGGTCCTAGGAGCCTGCTGGCAGCCAGCAATAGAAGAACAGGGAATTTAAATCATTTTGCACAAGGCCTACCGAAGAGGGGGAGCCTTGTCCTCCAAGAACTGACCTTGATTTTGGGCCAAGCAAGAAGGAAGCGCAGACTGCAGGTTTCCTTTGCTCCCTTTTGCCTGAATGGAATTCTACCTACCTGCCTGTTTTACCCCACTGCAAGCTGCTTACAGTTCCATGCTTAAATATAAGGCTGCTCGGATGATTTAAAGATTTGGGGGGGAGGGGGGGAATATGTGCATCCTGTTCCCGTCCCCAGGTAAAAACATCCATGCCGATTATGACATGTAAGCTAAAAAAGCATGGTTTCACAGCCTCCTCACACTGTTATTTTAGCAATAAAGAAGAAGAATGAAAGGACTGCGCTACACAAACTCTTTGGTATACGAAAAGAAAATCTGGGGCAGGAAAGGGATGTCATATCTTTATGTTAAGAGGCGGCCATGCAATCTAAAAATGAATCGATTAATTCACAGAATTTGCATTTGCTGGCGGTAAAGTCCGGGGTGACGAGCGTTCCCTTAGGGCCTGAGATAACAGGTTGCAGCCATCGGAGACCGCGCACGCCGAGTTCCTCAACCTTTCCCTGTATTCAGTCATCTTGGTGCTACTGTCGTTGTGTTGGGCTATATCCCTGAGGCATTGAGTAAGGAGCACGCAAGCCGAGACGACACTCATCGCACCGCCCAAAATGGCCGTCTGCACAGCTTTCCCCTCTGGGTTGATGGTGGCCGCTCTGCCCAAAAACTGAGGCTCTGTGGCAAAGCCCACCAACGCACACACAGACTGCACCAAAGGTCCACTAAACAAGACGCACCGGTTGCGTGTCAGCTCGCTGGGGGACGTCTTGACCTCCCGGACGCAGGCCAGGAGAGCCGAAGCGCTGGTGCTCATACATTTGACGCTAAGCTTGAACTGCTCCTTGGCAAACCTATCCTTGGACTTCTCGCTGGCCAGGACGCAGGCGTCGGTCAGGAACTTCAAGTTCTTGGACATGTTCTGAGAGACCTCCAAAAGGAGCTGAGGGCTTAGGTCAAACAGAGGGGTGGTCTTCAAGATCCCACAGCCGTGTTCCACCTCGTGTTTACATCGGGTCACCTTGTAGCGATCCACCAAGCCGGGTAAAGCCGGCTGAGCCCCTGGCGTCTCCACCGCCGCCAGGTAAGCAGCGTGGGCCGAGCACTCTGTCAAAGAGACTACCAAGTCCCCCATCTCCCCCAGGATGTCCCCCACCTCGGTGAAACGGCCCATGTTGAGTTGGCTCTGGACGTCATGGGTCAGAATGGAGAGGCCTTTGGTCCTGGCGATGATGGTGTCCCTGCACTTTTCAAAGGATTCTCCAAAGACGGACAAGCTTTCCGTATGGACAGGCCGGCTCTCGCTGGTTAGGAGGAGCAGATCCGCTACCAGCTGCATCTTGATTTTGCAGAGGTCACAGGTGGCCACAAGCTTCTTCCTTGGCAAAGAGCTGCCGCTGGGGGTGGATGTCTCAGTAGTGGACTTGCCAGAGCCGCCGCTAGCCATGGTGCCGGAGGGGCACACGCATGCCTCTGGGGACCCCACTGCTGCCACCACTCCGCTTCCAGCTGCCTCCCGAGGAGTCCCCGCTGAGCCCGGCAGGATCGCTCTGCCCTTTCCGCACCATCATTCCATTAATCTGCACAAATAAACCAGAGTCTCGGAGCACCGGGAGGGGAAAAAAGAAAACGGGCTGGCAGGACCCACCACCATGTGGTGGGGAATCAAGCAGGGCAGAAGCCACCAGGGGGGTCCCTTCCACCTTTCCGAGGGGGCTGCCAACTCCAGACACCGGTCACAACATCCAGCCTGGGGATGAAAAACGCTGCGGTGGCCGCCACTGGCTCATGGGACCCTCAAAGCCTCGGGTCTTTAAGGGCATCTTCGCGGCTCCGGCTGACTTTTCTTCCCGAGGGAGAATCCAGCAGCAGCCGCCGCCGCGACCCAGACCTGCCAATACAAAGAGCAACGTTAAAACTTCCCGGCTGGCTGGCTGGCTGGCTTCATTCAACCGGATCTCCCCCAGCGACCCCCCCCCCAACCCCCGATAGACTTCACGCCTTTTTTTTTTCCCCCAAGGGAAGCTGAGTTGGTGGCTCCGCGGGCAGTCAAAAGCGCAAACCCGGCGCGCCGCCCGTTCGCTCTGCCGCCCCCGGGGCGCGGAAGGCGGGAGGGCACCGGTCTTCCTCTCCCCGCTATCAGGAAGAGCAGGCGAGGGTGTGGCCCGGCTCAGCTTGAGCAGCCCAGCAGCGGCGGCGGCGGCGGGCGGAGAGCGAGGGAAGGGAAGGGAAGGGAGGGCCGGCTGGGCTCGCCAAGAAGCGTTTTTACGCGCTCACCTCCGGAGCAAAGGAGGACACGGGCGTCCGGGGGAAGACGCGGCGCAGCAAGCGAGCGAGGCAGCGGCTCTGGCTCGGCGGCCACCTTCCTTCCTTCCTTCCTTCCTTCGCCGAGCCGGAATCCTCCGGGCCGTTTTTCTCCTTTTTTTGCCCCGATCACGCCACCCACTTGGCTCCCTCGTTTCCGGGAAGACGCATCTCCAAGGCGTTGGCGCATCCGTTTGGCGGGCGGAGAACTTCGGGGGGCTCCGGTCAGGTGGAGGGTTGCCCGGGGAGACCCTGGAGACGGGATCCACGCCGGCTTCGCTCCCTTCCTCCGGCCATGGCTTAGCTTGCCTTCTCTCCCCCCACCCCCACCCCTTTGGGAGGACGCCCCGACTTCCAAGAAGGGTGGAGAGACTCCCGAGGCCGGAAAGCAAGGCTTCCTATCAGCGGGGTTGGGGAGGGAGGGGAGGGAAAGGGGGGTCTCCGGACTTCCCAACTTTCTTTTAAAAAGTGGGGGAGGGATGCCTGCTAAGCGGAGCCCGCCTCTGCGGTGGCTCCCACCGCCCGGCGGGGATGGCTTGGCTGCTGCAGGGCTGGGAAGGGCGGGCGGCCGTGCGCCCTAGCCGACGCGCCTGCTTGCTTGCTTGCTTGCCTGCCTGCCTGCCTGGCTCCCTCCCTCCTTCCTTCCCCGCCGCCCTTTTCCCTCCCGTTGCCTCCGCTGCAACCTCGCCTTAAGCCTATAGCAATCTTTTGTGCGGCTTGTCGCCGCCCTTCCTTTTAAATGCCCACGCCCGCTGCTTACGGAAAACTCCTCCCCGGTGGAAGAAAGGAGAGGAAAAGGCGGGGCGGCGGTAGTAGCAGCAGCGGCGGCGCCGCCGGTTCGCCAAGCTTCGCGTTGGTTGCTTGCTTGCGCTCCCCGGGTTGGGTTCGGGTCTGCGCAAAAAAAGCTTCGGCTTTGGGTTTTTCTCTTTGGGCGGCTGCTACCGCCCTTGACACACATTCCTCTTCGGGCGCCTGTCCAGCCTGCTCTAAATTGTGCATTCATTCAGGGCGAAGTCCTTCCCTTTTTAAAAAAAAAAAGAAAGAAAAGTTATGACTGCATTAACCTGAACGGAAGGTTAATCCAACCCCCACCCTCCGCAGTTATCTTTAAAATGGGAGTTCTCTCTTAAGAGGACTTTAAAAGTAGGATAATGCACGTGGCTGGGAGTTCCCCCCCCCTCTCTCCATCCCTCCCAGGAGAAGGAAGGGGGGGCACTGTTATTAACGTCTGATGCTTGCAATTACTGCAAGTTCGAATCTCTCCAAGGCTCAAGGTTGACTCAGCCTTCCATCCTTTCAAAGATAGGTAAAATGAGGACCCGGTTTGTGGGGGCAATAAGATGACTTTGTATAAATATACAAAAGTATGAAGGCTATTGCTTAACGCATTGTAAGCCGCCCTGAGTCTCCGGAGAAGGACGGCATATAAATTAAAGCAAAAAAAAAAAAAAAATCGAGGCCATAAATTATTATTAGTAATAATACTCCCCATCTCTATCAACTGTGCAAATCTTGACCATCTACTGAGAGGCTTGGCCACATTTGATGATGCCTGTCTCTTAATGCCCACGGAGTTTTCCCCGAAGCCAGCTGTTTTGTTTTGATTTTGTTTTCCTTTTTTTTTTTTGCCCCTTTCCCTTCTTCAAACTAGAAAAATAAGGGGAGGGGGATCGAAAGGAGGAAGAAATAATAACAATGCAAACTAATGAGGTCAGCCCATTGGTCTTGCAAGCTGATTGGGTCGCGGTTTGGTTCCCGCTGGCCAATTAGAAAACAGCACCATTTAAATATAATTTTTTAAAAAAAGGGAGAGAGAAAGAGAGAGAGGGACCTGCCTGTCTTTCATTATTGGACGCGTTCCCGATGTTTAAAAGAAAAGGGGGGAGGAAAAGTGTGCATAAGACCGTTAAAACAATAGGTCATAAAACGAGAAACCAAAACAAGCACCGTTTTAACACCTCGTGACCACATCAAGGTCCCTGAGAGGTCGAAGGCTGGTTTTCATCCTGCAGCTGGTTTCGGAAAAGCATTTCTGAGAACCGATTGGCCGGATTCAAGCAACACCTAAGATAAAATGTGTGTGGCTGTGTAGTTTGTTTTTGGTTCACAATGTATGGAGCAAATTCTGCCTGCAATATAAGGCTTCGCTTGTGGATTGTTTTGTGCATGCAAAAACCCAGGAAGTTGTGTTAAGCCAGTAAACTGCTGGGAAACACAAGCCACCGTTGTGACAATCTTGCTCTCTCGTCCTTCCTCATAATCTAGATTGGCACAGTCTCGGCAAGCCACGGTGGGCATTGCTTTTGATTTAGCTTGTGCCAACCTGCTATTTATGTTTGCTGGGTGTTTGCTTCAAGCGCTAGCAAGTTGTGTAAATGTAACATTGTAGAGTTTGAAGGGGCCACTTAAGCCGTTGAATTCAACCCTGTTCATCTTCATGAATCAAAATCAAAGCATCCCTAACAGATGATCGAACTTGTCTGGTTGGAAAGAAGTCCATCGCTTTTCTGGTTCCTACATTTGTACAAGCCAGGAATGATCTTTGTTTCTTAAATAAACTAATCTATTTTTTTCCCCGAACGCCATCACTCTACTAAACAAATAATTCCCTCAACACTGTCAAACTATTTACTAAATCTGCACTACTATTAATCTCATTGTTCCTACCACCCATCTCCTTCCACTTATGACTGTATGATTAATTTTGTTGCTTGTATCCTTACAATTTATATTGATATTGTTTCCTGATTGCTTATTTGTACCCTATGACTATCATTAAGTGTTGTACCTCATGATTCTTGATGAATGTATCTTTTCTTTTATGTACACTGAAAGCATATGCACCAAAGACAAATTCCTTGTGTCCAATCACACTAAAAAATTCCTATTCTATTCTATTCTATTCTATTCTATTCTATTCTATTCTATTCTATTCTTATTCTATTCTATTCTATTCTATTCTATTCCATTCCATTCCATTCCATTCCATTCCATTCCATTCCATATGTTCTATTCTATTCTATTCTATTCTATTCTATTCTATTCTATTCTATTCTATTCTATTCTATTCTATTCTATTCTATTCTATTCTATTCTATTCTATTCCATCTATTCTATTCCTTTCCATTCCATATTTTCTATTCTATTCTATTCTATTCTATTCTATTCTATTCTATTCTATTCTATTCTATTCTATTCTATTCTATTCTACTCCATTCCCTTCCCTTCCCTTCCCTTCCCTTCCCTTCCCTTCCCTTCCCTTCCCTTCCATATTTTCTATTCTATTCTGTTCTGTTCTGTTCTGTTCTGTTCTGTTTGTGAATTGGTACCCTGGGTACCTTATGTGGTACCCTGAGCCACATAGTTTGCAAACCAAGATGGTTAGGTTCACCCACATACAAAATGAACCACATTATGGTTTATGGTACCTATATCCACCCACCCCAGATTATAGAAAGCTCATTATTTTTTCCTCTTAAAAATCTGATCAGAATTGTACACCAAACCAAAATGATTAGGTTTTGCCTACAAACCCTGAGAGATTCTCTGACTTTGGGGGCTTCAGAAATCTACCCACATGTTTGTAGATACAGGTAGGTCTCAGGGCTGATAACGAACCCCATGAAATGCACGTTATTTGAATTTGCACTATTCAGAGTGAGATTTCTTGGGAAAATAGGGGAGCTGGTTGTACAGCCTGACAAAAACGGGCCACAAAAAAGTTTAAACATAGTTTTTATAAATATAATAATATAACGGTAAAATGTTAAAAGAACATACCTACATCTTAAATTCATTTTTAACAAAGCTACAGAGCAGATTAGTTTCTAGAGTAGTTCTAGAAAGAAAAGAAATAAAGACAAAATCTAAATACCGGTTTTCTAGATAAGACAGATCTCATAAATACTTAACTAATACAAATGGAAGATACATTCATATACAAACTTTATCCTGTATTCTGCTGTACTTCTTCAAAATGAGCCTTTACTTTTCTTTTCTTTTTTTTTTGAGCTTTCCCTGAATGATGGACCCTACCTTTTCTTCATTTTGCACACTTTTTAAAAAAAATTATCACCATATTTATCATCGTATTGTATCACATGCTGATTAGTGTCCAAGAGCCTTGATAGTACAGGGGTTTAGTGCACCCTGTTATTAACACAGCTGCCTGCAATTTCTGCTGGTTCGAATCTTTCCAAGGCTCAAGGTTGACTCAGCCTTCCATTCTTTCTAAGGTAGGTGAAATGAGGACCCAGTTTGTGGGGGCAATAAGCTGACTTTGTATAAATATACAAAAGAATGAAGGCTATTGCTTAATGCATTGTAAGCCGCCCTGAGTCTCCGGAGAAGGGCGGCATATAAATCAAATTAAAAAAAACCAAAAAAAAAAAAAAACCCAATGCATTAGCCTCATGCTGGATTTTGGCTTGCATTAAAATTGCATCCTGATAGCAATGTTTGATTCAGACTAAATATCTCATGGATCAAACTCGCACTAGTTATGACCTACCTGTGTACATTCTCCAGGGCTAAAGGGATCTTCCTGCAGAAGAGAAGTCAAGATATCAATTCTGCAAATGAATGAAAGGTTGGTCAGAAACTTCCCGTTTGCACACGTGAATACAGTGATCAAAAGAGCTTTAAGGTTAGTAAAAGTGACAACTGCTTTATGAGTTTGCCGAAGGTAATTGTTACATTTCTGAGGCTTCTGTGAAAATATTTCCATACATTTCAGGAAATATAGGCTGGGTGCTACTGCCACAGCTGGGCGATCTACGACTTTGGGTTATACACAATGCAAGTCAGGAAGGGTGGGAGCCAACTTAATTTCTGCGCGAATGTTGTGAACTCCTTTGATGTGAACGAAAACAGGCCTGAAAGGGAGTCTCCAATTCCTGTTCCCCGTTTAAAAAACAAAACCAAACCACACAACCACACTTAACTCTGATAGCTAACCCAGGGGCTAAACATCCTTTTAAAAAGTATCCTAAGACCAGCCAAGTCATCTAAAAACATGGCCTGGTATTTATCATTAAAAGGTCATGAAAATAAATACATACTTTATATAGATATTTTAAATATTTAAAATAAATATTTTATTTCTCTATAAAAAAATATAAATTATTTATGCATTTTGCCAACCAACAAATTGCAGCGCCATCAATCTTAACCAGGTTCTGTTATACAGGTAACAGGTAAGTCAGTCCTTCACTTACGACCACACAACTGAGCCCAAAACTTTCAACGCGAAGTGAGAAATTTGTTAAGTAAGTTTCGCCCCATTTTATGACCTTTCTTGCCACCGTTGTTAAGTGAATCACTGTGGTTGTTAAGTTAGTAACGCTGTTATTAAGTGGATCCGGCTTCCCCATTGATTTTGCTGGTCAGAAGGTCGCAAAAAGGGATCATGTGACCCTGGGACACTGCAAATATCATAAATACAGGCCAGCTGCCAAGTGTCCGAAGTTTGATCAAATGCCCATGGGGATGGAGCAGTCGCCACTGTGAACAATGGCAATAGGTCAGTTTTTTCAGTGCTATTATAACTTTGAACAGTCATTAAACCAACTGTTGTAAATGCAGAAATACCTGTAGGTGATAGTGATTCTCTAGGGCAGAGCTCTGCAACCATACACTCTCAAAGAGCCATTTGGATCCGTTTCCCACAGAAAAGAAAACACCGGGAGCCACAAAAACCCTTCCTGTGCCTGACTATTTCTTGAGCGGACACAAAACTAGCATATGTAGTTGAATTAAACGTTCTGTTTTCTTCTGAAACTTTTCTTTTCTTGGATTTATCCATGCTTGGCCTACTGGGGGTTGAAAAGCTCAACAAATCGTGTGCCGGCGGGTATCGCACATTGGCGGTTGTGATGCATATTTTGAGTGACAGAGAGCCGCAGCAGAGGGGTGAAAGAGCCACATGCGGCTCCAGAGCCGCAGGTTGCTGACTCCTGCTCTAGGGTTTTCCATCCAGAAAAGGATACATTACATTATGTATTCTATTAGGAGATGTTGGAAGAAACATCCTGCTCCAAGTGGGGAAAAAAGACACTGGAAACATGGAGACTGCTTGGAAAGATGGTTTAATGGTGGACAGGATCACATGGCTTGAGTTCCTGAACAGAAAAAGGGGCAGATACAGGGAGTTCTTGGGTTTTTATACTCTCTCTGGCTTTGCATTTCCTGGGGCCCCGAAAGAGTATCCTGATTGGTTGTCAGGCTCCCAGGGGGTTGGGGGTCTTAGCTAGCTTTGCTGGCTGATGGTCACATGTGCTTCCCAGGTCACATGTGGTGAGTTTCTGCTGCTATTGTGTAGAGGGCTAATCCTATCTTTGTTGGATCTTTGGCAATTCCTACTATGGCTCTGCCTGAAGGAGGTAGATCTTTGTTATGTAGAATAGATTGGCACAGGCCTTAATGGCCCATTGACAAAGGGTGGGGGGGCAGGAAGATGGGAGCTGCTTCAAAACATGCTTATCCCAGGGAAATATAATATTCTGCCTTTTTCATATTTCCTAAAATATTTCACTCTTCCAGGAAAGGGGTGGGTGCTAACTTCCTAGAGACGTGCATAAGCACACCAGCGTCCCTACCGTCCCTGTCCTACTGTTCCCAATCATATGTAATCATTCTATGTGTTATGGCTGTGTTTTGCCTATTTATATCCTTTTTTTGTGTCTGCCAATTTTTTTCCCCATGTATCCATGTCTAAGTTTATACTGTTACTTGTTACCTTGTACTTATTGACAAATAATAAATAAAGTAAGAAAGTAAGTAAGTTGCAAACTACTTGGAAGTCAATCAATACAAAGCCCAATAAAAGAAAAGAAACCTTTGCAATGGCCAGTGTTTATTTTTAAATAGCAGATTCACCACTTGTTTGGCCGCTCCGTTCCAAGCACGTGGATTCAGAAGTAAACCACTTGCATGCATGCATGCAGCCAGGCTCAGGAGCTTTCTCCCAAGGAAGTTTATACAAGATTTGGATTTGGGACGCTTGTCTAGGATGATCTCAGCGTGTAATGAAAACGTGTAATTTCTGCTTGCTTTTTTTTTTTTTTTTTTAGGAGAGAAGAAAACCAGAGGAATCAAATAAGCGTGTTTACAATAAACCCCCCCCCCTTAGAATCCAAAGTAGTACAGTCCGCCTCCCCCCTTTCCTTCTGCCTCACTTGTAAAAGCTCCTCGGTTTAAAAAGCGCTTCCCGCGCCCGGCGCCTCGCGATTTTTTTCCTCCTTTCGGGCCTCTGGTGCGCCTGCGCAGAGGTCTCCGGGCTAGGCGGGCGGGCGAATCCTTGGTTTCCCTGCTCCCTTTGCGAGGTGGGTGGGAGAAGATGGCTGCGGCCTGTCGGTGGCTGTTCGTGGCGGTGGTGCTCTGCGCCTGCTTGGTGGCTGCGGAGGAGCCGAAGAAGAGCTCCGACAAGCCGGGGAAGAAGAAGAAAGACATTCGGGATTACAACGATGCCGACATGGCTCGGCTGTTGGAGCAATGGGAGGTATATAGGCGAAGAGGAAGGAGGAGGAGGAGGAGGAAGAAAATAAGAGGGAAGAGGAGGGGGAGGAGGAGGAAGAAGAGGGGGAGGAAGAAGAGGGAAGAGGAAGGGGAGGGGGAGGAGGAAGAAGAGGAGGGGAGGGAGAGGAGGAAGAAGAGGGAGAGGAAGAGGAGGAAGGGGAGGGGGAGGAAGAAAAAGGGAGGAGGAGGAAGGGAAGCAGGGGGAGGAAGAAGAGGGAAGAGGAAGAAGAGGGGAGGAAGAAGAGGAAGGAGGTGGAGGAAGAAGAGGGAGAGGAAGAAGAGGAAGGGGAGGGGGAGGAAGAAAAGGAGGAGGAGGAAGGGAAGCAGGGGGAGGAAGAAGAAGAGGGGGAGGAAGAAGAGGAAGGGGAGGAGGAGGAAGAAGAGGGAAGAGGAGGGGGAGGAAGAAGAGGAGGGGGAGGAAGACGAAGAGGAAGAAGAGGAAGGGGAGGGGGAGGAAGAAGAAGAGGGAGGAGGAGGAAGGGAAAGGGGGAGGAAGAAGAAGAGGAGGGAGAGGAAGAGGAGGGGAGGGGAGGAGGAAGAGGAGGGGAGGGGGAGGAGGAAGAAGAGGAGGGAGAGGAAGAGGGGGAGGAAGAGGAGGAGGGGAGGAAGAAGAAGAGGGGGAGGAAAAAGAGGAAGGGGAGGGGGAGGAAGAAGAGGGAAGAGGGGGAGGAAGAAGAGGGGGAGGAAGACGAAGAGGGAAGAGGAAGAAGAGGAAGGGGAGGGGGAGGAAGAAGAAGAGGGAGGAGGAGGAAGGGAAGGAGGGGGAGGAAGAAGAAGAGGAGGGAGAGGAAGAGGAGGGGAGGGGAGGAGGAAGAAGAGGGGGAGGAAGAAGAGGAAGGGGGGAGGAGGAAGAAGAGGAGGGAGAGAGAGGAAGAGGAAGGGGAAGAAGAGGGAGAGGAAGAGGAAGAAGGGGGAGGAAGAAGAAGAGGAAGAAGAGGGGAGGGTTAGGGTTAGGAAGAAGAGGGGAGGGGGAGGAGGAAGAAGAGGACGGGGAGGAAGAAGAGGACCTCTACATTTGAAGGGAAGTTGGGAAAAGATGGAATATGGTGCGATATAATCCTCACGATGGCCATTGTTTTGTTAGTTTTGCAAGAGTGACATAATGGGCAAACCAAATGGATGCAAAAGGAATGAATTAAGTGGTTCTATTTTTCTGGGATCTGCTTATATATCCCTTGGAGATGGTTAAGGGCTTCTCTTCCTTTTCAAAGTCTTTTCAAGGTTCCCGTTTTGTTTCGAAAACAGGAGGATGATGATATAGAGGAAGGAGATCTTCCTGAGCACAAGCGCCAATCTCCACCCATCGACTTCTCCAAGATTGATCCAAAGAAGCCTGAGAACATCTTGAAAATGACCAAAAAGGGGAAAACACTCATGATGTTCGTCACGGTGTCAGGGGAGCCAACTGAGAAGGAGACGGAGGAAATTACAAACCTGTGGCAAGGAAGCCTTTTCAATGCCAATTACGATGTACAGAGGTAAAACCCACTAGAGTTGTGTGATTTTTCCATACCCGCTTAGATTTCTTTTCACTGGAGATTTTTTTTTTAAATAGTTAGCATTCTCCTAGTTACAGCAGTGATTCCCTATGTCCTGTTTGAAACATTGCTCACCTTTACTGCTAGTTGCAATGTTGATTTATCATGTTTTTTGACAGTTTCTGGCAAAAAAAAAATGCCCTTAAGAATAAATGGATTTGCTTAATGACAGCTGCAAAAATAGTTGTAAAATCAGGCCTACTCACGTGGGTGCGTTGACTTATGACAGAAATTCAAGACTCCATTATGGCTGTAAGTCAAAGATTACCTGTACTTTACCTGAAATATATTTAACCTGATCCTCATATTTTAAGAAGTAATTTATTTATTTTTTGGGGGAAAAATCACCTTCCAGGTAAATGCAGCTTAAACACCAATCCAATTTTGCCATAGGTCTGCTTTAGGTTATTCAGACAATACTATTTCTTCACAGGTTTGATACAGATGTTTAGTATTTTGCTTTGAAGCACCACAAATGTGTGTGTGTGTGGTAGTAGCTTTTATGTCATCACACTCAATCTTACTGAAATAGCTTCTGATCTGTCTGATTCCAGACTTGTATATAAGGCTCCATTTAAACCAGTGAAAAAACTCTTAAAAAGTATGGTATGCTAGAATAAATTCAAGTTTGAGCACTGTTTACTTTTTAAAATGCAGATGTGCTAATTAATACTTGAATACCTATCCAGATTCTGGATTTATTTATTAATCCTATTTATGACCACTCATCTCTCAGAGAGGGCCACGGTGGCTCAGTGGCTAAGACACTGAGCTTGTCAGTCAAAAGGACGGCAGTTCAGCGGTTCGAATCCCTAGTGCCGCATAATGGGGTGAGCTCCCGTTACTTGTCCCAGCTTCTGCCAACCTAGCAGTCCGAAAGCACGTAAAAAATGCAAGTAGAAAAATAGGGACCACCTTTGGTGGGAAGGTAACAGCGTTCTGTGTGCCTTTGGCATTGAGTCATGGCGGCCACATGACCATGGAGACGTCTTCGGACAGCGCTGGCTCTTCGGCTTAGAAACGGAGATGAGCACCGCCCCCTAGAGTCAGGAACGACTAGCACATATGTGAGAGGGGAACCCTTACCTTGATCTCTCAGAGAATAACTGGGTAGCATATAACCATATTTCTGGATTTCTGCCTCCTGAAATGTAGGAGTTTAGCCAAGACTAACTGAATATCTTCCGAAATCCAGGTTCATTGTCGGTTCAAACCGTGCCATTTTTATGCTGCGTGATGGAAGCTACGCGTGGGAGATCAAAGACTTCCTGGTCAACCAAGAGCGATGTGAAGATGTCACTTTGGAAGGTCAAGTCTACCCTGGTAAAGGAGGCGGAGGAAAAGAAAAAAACAAAGTGAAACCTGAAAAATCCTCCAAGAAAAAAGTCCCAGAGATGAAGCCTGGAACCGTTACGGACAGCAACCGTGTCAGCAGAGGAAAAGAAGATCTTTGATAAATGCACTGAACGAGGTTTAGAACATTTCAGAAAGAGAAAACGGAGTTCGTTTTGCAAAGTTTCAAAGTGTTAATGGTTAAGGGAGCAGTTTACTTATTAATGAGAGGTATTCGTTTAGAAACAGCAGAGTTGGTGGTTAATGGCTGTGGGCTGCTTACATTCAATCAACTATTAAGTCTCAACTCCCTATCAATTTAGTATTATGGACTTTGTCCAGGGATGAGAAGGGTGTTTGAGAGGGTCACCATATGTAGAGTTGATTCTTACAGGTGGTTTCTCAGATGACTCAAAAGAATTGGGAGAAGGAAAAGCAAGACTTAGAAGGCGGTCGATTGTTTTTCAATATTCTGATTAATCCAAATTAACAATACACTTTCATTGCATTTTAAAATCCGTAGCATGAGACTTGTCACAGAAACACACCAAAACAGATCCAGAGTGACAGTTTCTAAATTGATTTGCTTTTAAATACTGATAATCCAGTATTCCACACTGAAATGGAAATAAAACTTTCTGTTAATTAGCTAATAAGGCTAGAGAATCGCCACACTAAATCGATTGATATACTTCTCCATTGCTTGAAGTAGTATAAAATGTGAGGAAATGCTCACAGATGCAGTTCAATTGATTGTGGGGGGGGGGGGAAAAGATGTGTGGGAATATAGTACGGTTTTTCTGTGGATAAACGTATCCAAGCGAATGGATATATTGCAGGTTGCGTTGATTTCTTCTAAAATGTTAACCGGAAAAGTTCAGTTCAAGTTTGTGGCCGTTGTATTGGATTTCATTTGCTGTTAACAGTTTTATATTCAGTGCTATGGAAAAAGTGCCATACTTGGAACAGCCATGGCAGGGCTTTTTTTTCCTTTAAAAAAAAAAAAAAAAAGGATAACTAAGGAAAAGTTGCTGTCTGTATGAATGCTTCCTCCAAAACTTCAATAAATTTCTTACAATTTTTTTCAGAAGAGATTGCTGTTTGGAATTCCTTATCCATCCTTCCTTCTCTTACAGTAGTATCTGATGTCAGCCTAGACCCGTGATGGCGAACCTATGGCACGCATGCCAGAGGTGGCACACAATGCCCTCTCTGTGGGCACGCGAGCTGTCGCCCCAGTTCAGCTCCGCCACGCATACATGCGTGCCTCCCGCCAGTCTTCGGGTCTCTGCCGTGCATGCGTGGTGTGTATGTGCGTGCATGTGTGTGGAGAGGGGCACATGTGGGGCTGTGTGCGCATGGGGGCGCAGGGCACATGCAGGCATGCTCACGCATGCGCAGAGGGGACCCACACATTACATTTTGGTGGTTCATGCACGCATGCATGCTTTGGGCAGTCGGTCCGGAAAGGGTTAGCCATCACTGGCCTACACTATCCACATGGTGGTGCTGTCTGTACACCGAATAATAAAGGAAATATGGTTGTTTTGAAGTCTGGCTAATGTAATGTCCAATGGCAGCCCCCAGGGGGAGAGCCTTCTCTGTGGGGGCACCTACTATCTGGGACGAGCTCCCTCCGGAGATACGGAGGATCCCAGATCTGCGTACCTTCCGTCGCGCGCTTAAGACTTTTTTATTTCATCAAGCCGGCCTGACCTAAGTCTTTCCCCTTTTTAAATGGAAATTTTAAATTTGGTTTTAAATTATTGGGGTTTTAAATTTGTTCAGCCAAATTATTTAATTCATTTTATTTTATTTTAAATTTTGTATTTATATGTTTTTATTCTATGGCTGTTCACCGCCCTGAGTCCTTCGGGAGTAGGGCGGTATATAAATTCAATAAAATACAAAAAAATAAATAAATGTGCAAATCTCTTCCAGAAGCTAGGCTTGTTTTACATGACGTTTTACATGCGAAGATTGTTCTGTAAAAGCTTTGTTGCTTTGAACTTTGGAAGGGCGATTGGAGTGATAATTTACTGTTCATCCTTGATGTTGAATTTATATGCTTCCTCCTTTTTCCCATTCCCCCCCACCCCTTCTTGATTTTGTTTTGAAAGAGTGTTTCTGGCATTCATTCTAGCTTGCAAGGACAAGGACAAGTAGGGGCATTTTTGCAGCAGCAGATTAAGAGATTTCTCCTGTGGATGAAATGATGCTGTTTAAAGAAAGGCAAAATAGTTGGGCTTTGTATTTTTTTTTTTTTTTTTTTTTTTTTGGGGAGACCTAGAATGAGTAGCCATAGGCAAGATTAGAAACATGCCTGATGGCTTATTTGCATGGCAGATATATTTATTGTTGGCTATTTTGGAATTATTTATGCAATGGGATTCCTAATCCTCAGTTCCAGTACAAGACTTTTGTCAACCAGTGTCACCGAGAGAAGGAAAAATGGGGTGATGTAAGGTAGCCAAAAAGGGGCGCGGTGGCTAAGACGCTGAGCTTGTCATTCGAAAGGTCGGCAGTTCAGCGGTTCGAATCCCTAGTGCTGCGTAACGGGGTGAGCTCCCGTTACTTGTCCCAGCTTCTGCCAACCTAGCAGTTCGAAAGCACGTAAAAGAAAATGCAAGTAGAAAAATAGGGACCACCTTTGGTGGGAAACTAACAGCGTTCCGTGCGCCTTTGGCGTTGAGTCTTGCCGGCCACATGACCACGGAGACCTCTTCGGACAGCGCTGGCTCTTCGGCTTTGAAACGGAGATGAGCACTGCCCCCTATAGAGTCGGGAACGACTAGCACGTATGTGCAAGGGGAACCTTTACCTTTACCTTAAGGTAGCCAAAAAAGCAGCTTCAACACATTAACCAATACATAAAGAGCTTTCAAGTGGCAGACTGCCAACAAATTTTTGAAAGAGATGTGCAAATGTCTCCAAGGTGCTTTTTCCAAATGGCAAATGGACTTTTTTTTTTTGAAAATGTTTCTTCTAATTGAAGAAGCTTCTTGGATGAGAAGTGAAACATTTTCAAAGAAAAAAGTCCATTTGCCGTTTGGAAAAAGCACCTTTGTGACAACCATAACCTGGATCGGGTCAGCAACCTGCGGCTGTGGAGCCGCATGTGGCTCTTTCACCCCTCTACTGCGGCTCCCTGTCACTCAAAATGTGTTACAACTATCAATGTGCGACACTTGCCGGCATGCGATATATTGAGCTTTTCAACCCCCGGTAGGCCAACCATGGATAAATCCAAGAAAAGAAAAGTTTTAGAAGAAAACAGAACGTTTAATTCAACTACATGTGCTAGTTTTGTGGCCGCTCAAGAAATAGTCAGGGATGGGAAGGGTTTTGTGGCTCCCGGTGTTTTCTTTTCTGTGGGAAATGGGTCCAAACGGCTCTGAGTGTTTAAGGTTGCAGACCCCTGACCTGGATGATTGAGAATCTCGATAGAGATTTAGATGTGCAAACATTTAATGACAATTTCTCTGCCTGTCCTGCAGTTCTTTAGCCTATGTTGGTGCGAGAGATGCACAGAGGCACCAACATATTTCAAGGGGGCAAGATTGGAAATGTAGGTAGTCATTGTTTAGCAATCATAATTGGGACGAGCAGCTTGATTGTTAAAAGAAGTGGTCACTTGTGACTGGTTATGATCTTCCTTCCTGGCTTTATAGACCTGTGAAGGTTGGAAATCTGAGGATTGGTTATAAAGTTACATAACATACCGTGTTTCCCCAAAAATAAGACCCTGTCTTATATTTTTTTTGAATCCTGAAATAAGCGCTTGGACTTAGTTTCAGGGGGTCTTATTATTTTGGGGTGCATGGAGGAAACCAGAGGAAATGGGGATCAGCTGTGCATGCATTTAAATATTTTCAGGGAGGGCTTATTTTCAGGGGGTACCTTAGGGCATGCGCTCAAAAGCCCGATTGGGCTTATTATCAGGGGGTGTCTTATTTTCGGGGAAACAGAGTACATAATTTATTGATTAGCCCATAGGCCGCATCCAAGTGCAGAGTTCCAAACACAGATTATTGCTAAAATCCGATAAAAACAATTTAAAATGAGATTGGAATAAAATATAATTTAAAATGAAGCTGGAATGTAAATTACTGTACTTTTTGGAGTATAAGGCACGTCCACACACACACAACCCTAAAAAGGGTGGAAATGTCGGTGCGTCTTATAGACCGAATATGGCCATTTTTGGCCTCCCGAAACCCCCCTGCCTGTCCCATTTTCACCAAAAATGGGTCTGTTTTTTTGCAAAAACACACTGTTGGATACACAGAGGGTTTGGGAGGCCAGCAGAGTGCCCCTGGGGGCTGTGGAGGGCAAAAACCAGACGCGCAAAGGCCAAAAAATTATTTTTTCTTGTTTTCCTCTTCGAAATCTTGGTGCATTTTATACTCCGGTGCAAAAAATTGTCTGAAAAATACGATACTTTTTCATCACCGTTGAAACAGTAGGAAGGGTGACTAAACAAGGCAGTTGTTAAAACCAAGACTACCTGTACACTTTAACTTCTATATTATGAAATGCATAATAAGAGCATCAGCCTTTTTTTTTTTTACAGGTAGTACCACTAGTGAAATTCAAATTTTTGTACCACCGGTTCTGTGGGTGTGGTTTGGTGGGCAGGGAAGGGGAAGGATACTGCAAAATCTCCATTCCCACCCCACTCCAGGGGAAGGATATTGCAAAATCCCCATTCCCACCCCACTCGGGGGCCAGCCACAACTGGTATTTTCTGCTACCGGTTCTCTGAACTGCTCAAAATTTCTGCTACCGGTTCGTCAGAACCTGCTGGATTTCACCCCTGGATAGTATTAACAAACAGCTCCCAGGGTCAAAAATCATTTGGTCACTATTAAGAGTTATTAACCTGTTTTATGTATACTCATTTTATCCTTCACCGCCCCTGCCCCCCCAGTCAGAACTGATGAAGCTTCTCGGATGAGAAGCGAAATGTTTTGTTTTTTTTTCTTCTTCCTTAAGGCAAAAAACAGTCCAGTTGCCTTTTGAAGAAAAAAAGCATCTTTGAGACGGCTCAGAAATGTTGTTTGCCAGTTTAGACTGAAGAACTCCACTAGAGGGAGAGCAAGCATAAGATAAGTAGAAGATCGCTGTATTAGCTTGCCTTGACCCAGCTTCTCTGCCTACAGGTTGACTAAATCAAGTTCACCGAGTTAACCCGGTTGTTTAGGCTTGCATAAGACGGTGACGTACAAACCAGGATGGTACCATATTCTAGCAATGCCTGTTGTGCAAATCCAGCCACAACAAGGATTTACAGAAACGTCATTGTTGGGAAATAAGAGCAGCAACCTTTTAGCCGTTTTTATTTTCCAAAATAATATATATATATTTTTCCATTAGAGGCACAGACCAGGAAGATTGGGGAAGATTTTGCTCATGTAGATTGCTTTAAAATACCAGAGGGAATTTTAAAACTGTTTGGGATTTGGAATGTAGAAGTGAGTCACATCTAAGTAAACAGTGAATAGGACTCCAGTTTACATAGAGCACAGGGTGAAGGTTGGGGTTGTATTCCATATTTTCACCAACTGCTTGGAAGAAGGTCCCCAAATGCAGCTTTTTATTATTTTTTACTTGTTTATTTTATTAAATTTTTATGCGGCTCATTTTCTGGATGGCTTTTTAAACAAGTCCTTTACCAAATGGTGAGAAATGCTCTTGATACTTTTGCTCTGGCATGTTAGGTTTTTTTGTTTTTTTTTTTAAAGCTTGTTAAAGCTTCATATATATAAATCAAACACAAAAAGGAAACACATTTTTTTACTAGTAGAGAATGGGATGAAAGGTGTTTTAGTATTTTAGCATAAAATACTCAGAGAGACTTCCCATCCTGCTTACAATCTTTTTGGACTGTTGCCTTTTGGCAGAAGATACAGAACAATTCAAACTCGGACTGCACATTTTTTGAATAGTTTTTATCCCAGAACTATAATTATATAATAATTATATAATTATATAGGAGCCCTGGTGACACAGCAGACTAAAGCACTGTTATTAACATCAGCTGCCTGCAATTACTGCAAGTTCAAATCTCACCAGGCTCAAGGTTGACTCGGCCTTCCATCCTTTCTAAGGTAGGTAAAATGAGGACCCGGATTGTGGGGGCAATAAGCTGACTTTCTATAAATATACCAAAATATGAAGGCTATTGCTTAACGCATTGTAAGCCGCCCCGAGTCTCTGGAGAAGGGCGGCATATAAATCAGATTAAAAAAAAAAATTGTACTCGACAATGAACTAAAGGGCCACCATCAGTGAGCTGTTGGACAGTATTACTTGGTCTGTTGTGTGGATGTTTGGGTGGTTTAGGGGTGGGGAATTGTGGTGGGTGGGAGTATATTTGTTATGTGTGTTGGACCTGGTATTTGTTATTGTTATGTGTGTTGGACCTGGTCTTTGAGTGTTAAGTGAATTTCGTTGTATGGGTATACTGTGTATCCCCATACAATAACAATAAAGTTATTATTATAATAAAGTCTCCAAAGAGGGATAAACAAATCGACAAATTGCACTGAAATTTTATTTCAATAAATTGTGTATTCCAAACCACAAAATGTTAAGTTGCAATTGAAAACATTTGGAAACAAGAGGTTTATCGTACTAAAAAAAAAAAAAAAAATCCTGCCAAGAGACAGGGTGCCACATCTGCGGCCATTAAAAATATTTCAACTGCAAAGAGAGAGTTTCCCATTTTATTTTTATTTTTGTTTTACTGTTTGGCAACCTCCCCCCCCTCCTCCCCCTTGTAACATCTTTGCTCTCTTCCGTTATAACCCTTTTAGTGCCTTTGCAATAAATAAATATTCCCCCATCAAGGTTTTTTGTTTGTTTGTTTTTTAGAAAATATATAAAACGCTATACAACTTGTTCCGAAAAAGGACCAGCTATTTCGGGTAAAAGATTTGAACTGACATACGCACAAAAAAAAATCAAAAGATCATGTAAAGCTGACTGTTAAATGTAGGCTGCTATATCCACAACTTGTGGATATAATTTCGGAAAAGTCACGGGATTCATAGAACATAAATGGTGAGTTGGATAGCAGAAACCTTAAAAATGTCACTCTTAAGTTACAAGTAATCCTCGACTTAACAAACCTTCATTTAATGACCGAAGTTACAACGGCACCAAAAAAAGTAACTTACGACCATTTTTCACACCTTAGACCGTTGCAGCATCCCTGTGATCATGTGATCAAAATTTGGATGCTTGGCGACTGGTTCATCTTTATGATGGCTGCAGTGTCTTGGAGTCATTACCTTTTGCGATGACCTGACAAGCAAAGTCAGATTGACTTAACCAACCATGTTACTCACTTAACAACTGTGTCAAGAAAGGTGGTAAAATGGGGCAAAATTCCCTTAACAAATGTCTCACTTGGTAACAGAAATGTTGGACTCCATTGTGGTCGTAAGTCGAGAACTACCTGTACAGAAGGGCAGAGGCTGGAGACTTTTGGTTGAAACCGCCCTTAAGGACTATCGTTATTGTACAATATTCCCACTCGATGGCTGCTGAGATTTGAAACTTTTTGATCCAGGAACGAGGGCAGGGAACGTATATATAACCCTGTTTTTGCCTATAGCTCAATATAGTTTCAATTATTAAATATGCGTACGAGGGAAGAAGTAGCATCTTTCAAGCTGGGAAAAAAAGATAGGCGTTCCTCTTTAGCCAAATATATCCTGTAACATCAGAGTAAGTAATTGTTTCATAAACTATGATTTCCTAAGACTGAATCTTCATTGTCTTGTTGGGTGAGATTTCCCACCGATCTCCGTAATAGCTTTAATGTAATAATTAGGAAGCTTAAGGCTATTCTAGTATTTGAACGAGACGTGAAACTCCGTCTGTAAAACTCCCTTCTCTTGTCCGCCCTTCGCAGCGCCCGATGATGTCCTAGCAATGCTGAGGGGCCCTGACATTTGGCAGTCCTTGCTAAGCTGTGCATATCGACTTTAGCTTACACATCCTTATTTTACATAGCCAGCAGTACCATGTAAAAACGGGATTCGTTTCCTGAGTCTGCATTTGAACATTCAAGACGAGTGAAAGGTTGAATTGGAGAAGAAGAAGAAGAAGCATCTTCCGTACGTCCAATTAATTCAGGACCACAGTGATCCACGAATCAATCACGAGGTGGCCTGGTGGCTTCATAGAAATGAGACGAGATGAGACCTGTTGCCCTGAACCTGCTGGCAGGTCAGGGAATCTTGTTAGTTAATCGAAACAGATCAAACCAAAGTGGACTCATTTGGTCAAGGAATGTTGATTGTTCAAGGTGAAGGCATATTTACAGTAACTTCTCTCTTATGTACAGCAACAAAATATATTACATCTTGGAAGAGCCACCATTCCTCTCATCCCTTGTTCTCTGGAAGGCGTTTTGAAAAAGAGAGATGCTCCCTCAGAGTTTCATTTTCTTCACCACAGGAACGGGCAGCGCTTGAAAGATCCTCACGGCGTCCTCATCGGTCTCCAGCTTGATCCAGAATGGCTGGAAACTGCCCTTGTAGCCGACAAAAGCCATTTTATCTTTAAATAAATAAATAAGAGCGCGTGGTGAGAAAAACAATCCGGGGCAATATTTATAACCAATACTCTGCAGAGAGTGTATTTCAGCACCATCAGAGGCCATTTCCATGAATCATCATCTTTTAATGACCCCATAATCCCTTGCGGGGTGGAGTCTGGGCAACTGAATGGAGATGAGTGTTTACTGGCCAGATGCCCTTCTTGTCGCCAATGCGGAGTTTTGTTCAGCAGATATATTCTCAGTGTGCCCAGAGAGAGAGAGAGCAATATCTGCCTCTACCTAGGATCGAACTCACAGCCTCCTGATTGTGAGGCGAGAGCTCCACCTCTAGGCCACTGCATCACTCATGAATGCCACACCTTAAACCCGCAGCATCTTTTCCAGAGAAGATGCATGTTGCTTTCTCTTCCTTTGTCCTCTCAAGAATCTTTTGGAGATCATAACCAAAAGCATCAAAGAGCCGGTTTTCCAAGAAGAGTTGGTTGATTATTATTATTAATATTAATATTAATATTAAAGATGGTTGAGCTTAATGTTCCTTTTGATCCCTTCCATCTCCACATTTCTATAATTCTATGAACAGCCCTTTCCCCCCACTTTAATGGGCATTAAGATTTTTTTTTTTTAAAGTTGAGTGGGTTGAATAGTAGCAAACTAGGAATTGAAAAAGTTGCCAAAAGTTGCATTTGGTGATAATAGAATTTCTAGGGATGTTCTAAATATGAAGAACCCAATTTTTTAAAATCCAGTTTTCTCTCTGGCTACGACACTGGGACAGATGGAACTGATATATGGAATACTTAAAAATACCTCTCAAATACTCTTTACATTCAGTAAAAACTCTGCAATATTTCTAAGGAGTTTTCCGATCTCGACACCCAAGTTTACTTTCCTGATGCAGAATCCTTAGTATTCTTTGCTGTTTTTAGAATCCGGGATTTCTAAATTGATTGTATTGGAAGTACAGCTGAATTGTATACCGTATTTTTCAGAGTATAGGACACATCTTAGTTTTTGGGGAGGAAAATAAGAAAAAAGCTGATTGGCAGGTGGATCGGCCTCCCGGAATACCCCCAATCAGCTGTTCCCAGAGGTGAATTTTAGCAACAGGTTCATTGGTTGTGAGCTCTGTGCCTTGCTTTTTTTTTCAGCCTCTGAAACTTCTGAAACTCTGTTTCAGAAAAAAACTTTTTTTTCTGCCTCTGAAAGCCTCCGAAACAGAGCTTCAGAAAAAAAGCCTTTGAAGCTCTGTTTGGAGGCTTCTTTTCTGAAGCTCTGTTTGGAGGCTTTTTTTCTGAAGCTCTGTTTGGAGGCTTTTTTTTTCTGAAGCTTCATTTCTGATGCTTTTTTCAGCCTCTGAAACCTCCATTTGAGAAGCCGGGCGGGGCTACATTTGGAGTATAAGACGCACCCAGATTTTCACCCTCTTTTTTGGGGGAAAAAGGTGCATCTTATACACTGAAAAATACAGTAACTAATATTCATCCTTTGGTGGGATGGGAGTACCTTTGAGTCTGTCTTGATTCCTGGTGACTGCCTAAATAAGTCCCTGGTAAGTTGCCAAGGTAAGGTCGTGACAAGAATTCAGAAGTGGTTTGCCATTGCCTCCATGCTTGGGCTGAGAGAGATAGACTGGCCCAAGGTCACCCAGCTGACTTCATGCCTAAGGTGGGGCTGGACCTCACAGGATGATTTCTAGCCTGCTGCTTTAACCACTACAGCAAACTGGCTCTCCAGGCTTGGTGGCGCAATGGTTAGAATGCCGTATTGCAGTGTAACTCTGCTCACATGGCCAGGAGTTCAATTCCTTCGATCCTGACCAGCTCAAAGTTGACTCAGCCTTCCATCCTTCCAAGATGGGTAAAATGAGGACCCAGATTATTGGGGGCAAAGATGCTGACTCCTTAAACCGCTTAGGAGGGCTGTAAAGGACTGTGAAGTGGTATATAAGTTTTAAGTGCTATTGCTCCATATTCATCATACTAAAAACCATTACTGGACTATTGTAATGCTCTCTACATGGGGCTCCCCTTAAAGAGCACTCGGAGGCTCCAACTGGTCCAGAATGCGGCCGCGCGGGTGGTTATGGGCGCAACTCGTTGTGCCCGCGTGACACCCCTCCTGCGCGAGCTGCACTGGCTCCCAGTGGTCTTCCGGGTGCAATTCAAGGTGTTGGTTACCACCTTCAAAGCGTTCCATGGCATAGGACCCCGGGTACCTTCGATACCGTCTTCTGCCACCAATAGCCTCCCATCAACCAGTCCGTTCCCACAGAGAGGGTCTCCTCAGGGTGCCATCAGCCAAGTTATGTCGGCTGGCGACACCCAGGGGGACGGCCTTCTCTGTGGGAGCCCCAGCCCTGTGGAATGAACTGCCCCCGGAAATACGTAAGATCTCCGACCTCCGGGTGTTTCGCTGCGCACTGAAGACCCTGTTGTTCCGCCAGGCAGGGCTATCAACATAATTTTAAATTGGGGTATTTTAAATTTTTGGGGTTTTAAATCGGCCAAATCTATTTAATTATTTTAATTTTTAATTATTGTTAATTATTATCCTGTGTTTTTAAATTGGCTGTACACCGCCCTGAGTCCTTCGGGAGAAGGGCGGTATAGAAATAAAATTATTATTATTATTATTATTATTATTATTATTATTATTATTATTATTATTATTATTATTACTGAATTTTTGATTGGAAAAGGGAAGGCAAAAAACTGTGTTACAGAAAGGGCCTCTCCTCTCCAAAGCTTCAGCTCAATGCACTTGTAGTAAGGATTTCAACAGTTTACCAAAATGAAACATTTGGAGTATATTCAAATGTAAAAAAAAACCTGGATGGACAATTCTTACTGGTTCTACCACGTCTTTTTCTCTATTAGCCTTCTAAGTGAAAAGATGTAGGGCAGTAAAAAATTATGATCTGAAAAGAAAAGTGCGGCCATTACACAGCAAAACCTGCTGGAAAGCGTGCTCTTCACAATATTAGCCATAATAAAAGTATACGACATTTCATATTATATTTTACAATATTAATAACGCGTTACCTTTCAATTTAAAGCCGGGTTTTGCTCCAAGCGTCTCCAGGACTTTGGTCCATGGACTTTTTGAAACAAACCTTCCTTTTGAGGTCATCACCACTATAGAACTAGAAGAGAGCAGAAAAAATTACATGCATCATTTCGTGGAATTAGTTATTCACCAAAATTGATTAGCAGAACAGCTGCTCATCATAGAAAGCCACAGAATTTAACAGAATCTTCCTTTCTCCAATCCTTCCCCCAAATTTGCTCGGTACGGCTATTTAATCTGATCAATTTATATATGGTTTGGTTGTGTACGTTCTTTTGATTGTTGATTATGCTGATAAATATTTCTGGGGCTACCTCAGTTGAAGGTTGCACACTGTAATGGATGACTTTACAAATATGTCTTCTTTCTGAAACTTGGAGAGCCCCTGTTTCCAGTTAACTCACTTGTTTCGAATGTTGTTGACGTAATTGATGATCTGCGCTGGGATTCCTTGCAGAATAATATTTTTGAAACTCATCCGGTCAACAACTTTTCCTTCGTGACCATCAATCACGACTACTTGAATACCCTCTTCAGAAAGATAGAATGACTTGCCGTCAACCTACACAAAAGGAAAAAGTGATTTTTAAACATCCTCCCAGAATGGAAGTTTGGAAACAAATTGCTGCTTGTTCTGAATGTTTTCTTGGCTGCTTCATTTTGGATTTATGTGGTCTGCTTACAGAATTCTATTGTAAACTGAACTCAAGATGAACATCCCTGTATAAAAATAAATTGGTAAGAACAGAGGACAAATTGATAAAAAAAAACCTATAACTATTTATTAAGATACAAATTGGAAGAAGAGATAGTTAAAGAAAATATGATAATTTGGGTGAAAAATTTTGGATACAATATTGAATTAGATAAATGGGAGAAATTATGGAATATAAATTACAAACTAACAATGTCTGTACCCTATAAAGAAAATATATATAAAATGGTTTATAGGTGGCATCTCCCACCTGCCAGATTGGCAAAGATGTTTCCAAATACCTCCCCATTATGTTGGAAATGTAAACATCAAAAAGGAACTTATTATCAAATGTGGTGGTCCTGCCATAAGGCAAAACAATTTTGGCAAATAATTAAAACACAAATAGAAGAAATTATAAATCAACAAATAGAAATGAGGCCAGAAACCTTCCTACTGGGAATAATTACCGGGTCATATGAAAAAGAAATAAGATACTTAATTATTCACATAATTACAGCAGCATAAATAGTTTTCGCCCAAAACTGGAAAAACAATGACATACCATCAGAAGACAAGGTGATTAGAAAAATTATGGAGTGTGCGTAAATGGATAAGCTCACAAAGGAGATACAAGAAAAAGATGAAACAGAATATTACTTAGTCTGGGAGAAATGGTATAAATGGTTGGAGGAGAAAGGGGGAAAAAAGGGGAGGGACAAAAGGTAACTAAACAATGGTTAAATCAGGTGGAGGAATATGGAAATAAATGGGGAAGATATAAAAATTGTGGAAAGGAAATTAGGTACCTGTTTATGTTAAATGTAAATAAAATATTTAGATTAAGAGAATATATTATAATGGTATATATATGATATACTAGAAATATATGTATAAAAGATATATTAAGATAAAGAGAAAATGTATAAATATGGATTACTGATGCGAAGATGTTGAAAAGAAGATGTAAATAAAAAATAAATAAATAAATTGGTAAGTTAATAAGCATTTTTTTAAAAAAATGGGGTGCAAAAACTTACTGAGATATAGGCAAAGTCATCCTTGAGATGGTAATATTTGGTCTTGTAGCTGTCTATCTTCAGCTCTACAAAATGATCCTTCTTGATCTATTTTTGAAAAAGAAAGAAAATGGCATTTGCATCTAATCTTTCTAAAGATTAGGATTTAGGATTTTCTAAACAAACTTTAATATCGGAATCAGATCTGGACAATTTATGGCCCTACTCTGAAGGCATCACAGCCAAGACTCCAACAAACCTCCTTTCCTTTCCTTTCCTTTCCTTTCCTTTCCTTTCCTTTCCTTTCCTTTCCTTTCCTTTCCTTTCCTTTCCTTTCCTTTCCTTTCCTTTCCTTTCCTTTCCTTTCCTTTCCTTTCCTTTCATGGTATAAAATTAGAAACCTTGACCCATGTGGAAGAAGATATAATAGACTAAATTTTTTATTAACACCATGAAATTAAAGCTAATCAAGAGAAAAATCCTCTTGACTTAGATGATCCGGGACTGGAGTTTGGTTCTATAACAGTGGTGGGTTGCCCCCGGTTCGGACCAGTTCACAAGCGAGCACGAGCATGTGATCCCGTTGCAAACCAGTAGTAAAGGTAAGTAGAACCCATCCCTGTTCTATAACTGTGTTCACATGTTAAGCTGAATCACAAACTGGTTTCAGCCCGCATGGTTAGTTTCTGAGTCAATGGTTTGGGTGGACCTGGAACATTTAATTAATTGAACAAACAGGTATTAAATTAACCATGGCTAAAGGATATTGAGTAAATACAGAGTATGACCAATAGAATCCCCTGTCAGTAAAGCTCCTCTCTGCCAACACATGAAGAAAGGTTTTTCTACTGAAGCCAACGTGAAGAGAGGCTCAAACCAAGCCTCCAGGCTTAACGTATTCTAAAGTCAAAACAAGACCTTGAAAATCCCAGAAAGATAATCCCCTAAGGAAATTAAAACAGTAAATCAATATACCATGTGTGCACTAGGCAGTTTTTTGGGCATTGGCACATCCACTGTTGGCTTCTCGGCATATTTTGGATAAGCCAGAGCTTCACAGTCACTGGTACCAGTTTGCTTAGGGATATTGGCTTTGATCCGGATCCGTTCACAGCCTCGGTTAGAGCAGAAAGCAAATGGCTCCTTCTCATGCTGAGCTTTCAGTTTCAGAAATAACAACCTATTCAAAGAAAAAAAGAAGAAGAAGAAAGCAAGAGTTGAACAGCAATGACCAAAGATGTGTCATAGTCAAGACAACGGACATAATCCGAATAGGATGCCACCAGGGGTGAAAAGCTCTGAAGTCTGCTACTGGTTCACTTTGCTACTGGTTCACTTCACGTGCGCATGCGTGGTGCGTGCCAAACAAGTGCTTTGTGTGCAGGCGCTACTGTGCAGCACTGAAAAAGGTTTTTCTGAGTCTTAAAAGGTAAGTAGAACAGCGAGGGGTAGGGAGAACAGCTGTGCTGCGCAATTTAGATTGGCTAGAAAGCAGGATTTCCTGCTTTCTAGTGAATATAAATCGTGCGGCACAGCTGATTGTTGGAGATACTGGTTCTCTCAAACCGGTAGCATTTATTTTACTACCGGTTCAGGCGAACTGGTCCGAATCGGTAGCATTTCACCCCTGGATGCCACTCTTCCTGGCAGTGGCAAAAATGAAACTCCCCTGGGACTTTCCAGTGGAGGTGCACCCCCTTTTTCCTTCTACCTGTAGCCTATATCCATAAGGGTTAGGATGGATTCTTTCTTTTGGGGCAGGAGGGACTGCAAGGGACAGTGTCAACCCTGAAGCTGGCCTGACCTGACTGAGGTCATTTTCTTTCTTGTTGCTTCAGCGCTGACAAAGCCTGGAGCTGAGGGGAAGGGAGGCGGGGAGGGTTAGTAGAGATAGTTGAGGTGCTGTAGTCAAAATAAAATTCTTTCCCCTGGGAACCAAGGACATTCATGCAGGTGTTTGGAAGGAGGAGACTGGGATCATCTAACAACTTGACAGTGTGCTGATTGGACATTGTAACCAGTGACTCTGGGTAAGTGACAAAACTTTTACTTTTAATTAGGTGAAGATCGGCGGGACTTTTAGAGCTGGTTTTCACCAGGTTTGTGCTAATGTGAGATACACCAATAAATTTTTCTTTCAGGAAAATGCCTGCCTCGGAGTCAGGGGTGGGATTGAAAAATTTTAGCAAGGGGTTCTTTGCCTGGTTGCTGGGTGGGCGTGGCCATGGGGGCGTGGCCTACTCAGCCTCCTGCACCATGGCTGGGGGGGGGCATTTTTGCCCTCCCCAGGCTCTGGAGGCTTTCTTCAACCCTCCGGGAGGGAGAAAACAGCTCCAGAGGTCCTCTGAAGGCTGGAAACAGACTTCCGGTACTTCCGATAGGCCTGCTTTTCATCCTCCCAGAGCCTCCGCATGGGCCCTGCACTTAACTCGCATCCAAAGCGGGCCATGTGGAGACTCCTGGGAGAGGCGGGACAGGGTAGGCGGGGCCAGCCAGTCCTTGCAACTACCGATTCGGCAAACCAGATGTAAAATTAACATTGGTTTGCTCGAACCAGCTAAATCCCACCTCTGCTCGGAGTTCTCCTTGTTGCGGATGTATTACTTGGAGCCCTGACATTCAGGCCTCTAGGATTTAAAAACCAAACCCTCTCCCTGTTCATGTGAGTTCCCATTATCTTTTGGATGGCCAACAAGAACTCTGGAAAAGTGTGAAAAGCAGGCCTCTCTCTACCTCTCAATGTTCTCATGAACATTTCAAAACCCATGAAGGTAGATGGCAACTGATGTTGTCCCATGAAGCGAAGTGGCTAAGACTGCTGTTGCGACAAAGCTGCAAGGCCACATATGGTATTGCTTTTCTTGCTGAGGACATTCCCATCAAAAAGGACGTCAATGGGCAGGATTTGAACCAATTACACACAACAAACCCTAAGGACGACGGATGTTGTCATGCATTCAAATCCAGTCAGAAATATAGCTCTTTCTTATCCCTAAAAGCCCACGAAAATTTAAGAATGCTTGTTAATTCCTTACCCGGTGTCTTCATCCCAGTAGTAGTAGCCTTTGGTAGGATATCGATATTCAAGTTTGTCCATTTGAAGAGCTGGGTAAAACACCCCTGTTTTGTAGGTTTTCTTCAAAAGGCGATTGTGAATATCTGAGAGAATGGAAAATGTTGTCCCTTTAGGATAACAAAATCCAACTTGGATCCAGTCGTTCCTAAATAAAGAAAAGGAAAATAAGCATTACTAAAAACAAAAAGCTCAACCCCAAATCTCATGACTATGACTTTTCTGGAACGCGCCACAAGCCAAGTCAAATATTTAACTTTTTTTTTGTTTGTTTTTTAAAGTGATTCTATCCATGCTGGCTTAAATGTTTAGATGTTGGTGCTTAACTAGTTCCAAAACGATTTAAAGATCCATTAATGTCATATGGAAGAGTTCTCCGGTGGTAGATCATTGGCTCTGAGTAAAGAATAAGTTTGACCCATTTCCTGTATTCGATTGCGAAATCGTGACTGCTTTACCTCTCTTTTGCAAGAACTTAGACTATCTAGGTGAAAAGATGGTAAAACCCAGAATGAAAATTTTTGCAATTATGATGCCAGAGCTGGAAGATTATAATGTGTTGTGTTTCCTAGATCAGGGGTCCTCCTCAACTCCTGGGTTGCAGCTCACTACCGGTCCATGGTCCGTTCAGAATCGGACTGTGGTAGCAGTAGGTGAGTGCAATGTGCAAGAGCATCTTTACTTGCATGCACAGTGGGCAGATGAGCGTGCTTGCGCAGCTCCCTTTGTACGAGCGGCATCGCTTACACAAACGCACAAGTGCTGACCCACCACTCGTGCAGAACGCTCCCCCCTCTCTCTCCCCACTGCCAGTCTGCAAAGCTGGAAAGATTGGAGACCGCTTCCCTAGATGATGGGCATTAAAAGTCCAGAAAGTTTTCTTTAGGGCTTGCATCAGGGGTGAAATGCTCCCGGTTTGGACCGGATCAGGCGATCTGGTAGCGATTGTGGCAGATGGTTCGGAGAACCGGTAGTGATGGCAGCATGAGGCTCCGCCCACTCACCCGCGTGTCATTACTTCCTGCTCTTAAAAGGTTAAAAAAAGGCTCTGACGATCACGCACCACAACTGTGATCGTCAGAGCCTTTTTTTTTAACTTTTAAAAGCATTTTTTTACAACCTATTCGCCCAATTAGGATGTAAAAAAATGCTTTAAAAAAATAAAAAACAAACTTGGCCACGCCCACCCAGTCACATTACCCCCCAACCAAGCCACGCCCACAGAACCGGTAGTAACAAATTTTACATTTCACCACTGGCTTGTGTTGTGGCTCCGTCCTCCGAGCCTATCTTATCGAAGGAAGAAGGCTCCGAACATGAAGGAGAGGAGATGGCCAGGCCTCCCTCTCCAGGACCCTCCTCTCTAGCAATGCCTCAGGTGTCTCCCGAAGGAGAAGAGTTTGGCCAGGAGCCAGGTGTTTCCGAGCCGTCGGATAGTGACGAAGAAACATTGTGGTTGGACCCACGCCAGCGTCGGAGAGACAAGCGTGCGCAGCAGAAAAGGAGGCGTGCCAGAGATTAAGCTGAGTCACTGGACCACACCCCACAGGCTATAAAAGGGAGTGTGGTGGCCATTCAGACTCTATGATGGACAAAGCTAAATCTCTGGCGAGTCACTTTGCACCTTTGGACACAACGCCTATTTGCTGTGGATTTAATTACAAACTGGACTATTCAGACTGTGTGTATTTTTATCTGTGTTATCGGAGTAAAAGTTCTTGGCAGGCAGCTACGGAGTTGCTGCCAAGTTCCTTATCACTGAAGTTGAGTGTTTGAAGAGTTTATTTAACGCTCGGCTGGCTGGTTGGGTGCATGTGTGGGACGGGGACAGAACAACTTGCATGCTCACTTATTGAAATTGATGAGCCAGATAGCCAATTCCTCAGGAGCTGCCTTGTCCCAGTGGATGGTGTAGCCTTTCTGCAGAGTGATCACAGGCTGATATTGTTGATAATGGGTACTTTTGCTCAGGGCGCCTTCTAGATACAAGGGATGGGTATAGAAGTCATTTTTGATGATTTTCATCTTCAGGTTAGAGGACTTATATGCTTGGATGTAGACCTGTTCAGGAAAAAAAAAAAGTCCTTTATAGTACATTTAATTATAGTATATTTAATTAGAATGCAGTACCGCAGGCTAATTCTGCCAACTGCCAGCAGTTTGAATGTCACTGGCTTAATAGCAATAGCACTTAGACTTACCGGTATATATCACTTCGCAGTGCCTAACAGCCCTCTCTAAGTGGTTTACAGAGTCAGTATATTGCCCCCAACAATCTGGATCCTCATTTTACCAACCTCAGAAGGATGGAAGCTGAGTCAACCTTGAGCCTGCTGAGAATCGAACTTCTGGAGTGAGCAGTGAGTTAGCTCTGCAGTACTGCATTCTAACCACTGCACCACCACGACTCAAGGTTGACTCAGCCTTCCATCCTTCTAAGGTAGGTAAAATGAGGAGCCAGATTGTTGGGGGAAATATGCTGACACTGTAAACCGCTTAGAGAGGGCTGCAAAGCATGGTGAAGAAGTATATACGTCTAAATGGTATTGCTATTTATTCCCCAGGGTTTTTTAAATTCCTGCCTTCAATAAGAACTTTCCATCCAACTCTATCTTTCAAGCCAATGGCATTGTTTTAAAATCTATTTAAATCTTTCCTGTTGCATGAAATTTGGCTTCCCATTCAGCTAACGGCGCATAGAAGAAACTAAGACTTGTAGAAGGCTGTCATTGAGTTTATTGGAGCTTTTTAATTTCTAGGAATGGGGCTTTGTGGAAAAAGCTTCATTCTACTAATTCTGTTATATCTTTGGGTTTCTATTGGTTTGCAAATAGCTCATACATTCAATTTTCAACCTGTCCTAGGTGTGACCGGGAACTGTGAATCAACAGCCCTCCAATCTGCGTGCCCACCACCATCCGTGCTACCTGTGCATAGCGTCCACTACAGATGGATCCTCTCCAGTCTGGAACTTCAATGCAGTCTCGATGCTTAATGAGCCAATTGTCCTCCTTGATCAGGTATGATCCAGGATATTCTGACACAGAGCCATCCACATCATGGAAAACGGATGTTTTATCGCCATCCATGTCCAACCCATTGAACCAAGGCCCAGGTTCTCCAAAGAAAACTCTGGAGGAAATCTACATGGAAGAAGACAGACATAAAAAGGTAAAGGTAAAGGTTCCCCTCGCACATATGTACTAGTCGTTTCCGACTCTAGGGGGCAGTGCTCATCTCTGTTTCAAAGCCGAAGAGCCAGTGCTGTCCGAAGGTGTCTCCATGGTCATGTGGCCGGCATGACTCAATGCCAAAGGTGCATGGAGCACTGTTACCTTCTCACCAAAGGTGGTCCCTATTTTTCTACTTGCATTTTTTACGTGCTTTCGAACTGCTAGGTTGGCAGAAGCTGGGACAAGTAACGGGAGCTCACCCCCATTACGCAGCACTAGGGATTCGAACCGCTGAACTGCCGACCTTTCGATCAACAAGCTCTTAGCCACTGAGCCACCGTGTCCCTTGTTAAAGAAAGACATATGGCTCTGTAAATGCTTGGATCTCTTTGAGGAGAAACACAACTTGCTTCCCACATGGTAATCTTTGAATATACATGTTCATGGTTTTCCTCCCAATAATGGAATATATGTTCATCATTTGTTTATTTAGACAGATATTCTAATTGAAAAGTGTGATCATGTGGCTCCAGGATGCTACAACCATCATAAATATATGCAAGGGCCATTATCATGTGATCATGGGGATGTTGCAATGCTTGGGTGAGGACGAGTCATAAGTCACTTTTTTCAGTGCCATTTTAACTTTGAATGGTCACTAAACGAATGGCTGTAAATTGAAGACAGCGATAAATCCCTAAAATTTAAAACGTAGCCAAAACCAACTCGTAGATCCTTATTTGAAGCTAAATCCAAACTCAGTTCAACACCAGCTGCAAATGTACAGGGAGGAAATTCTGTCATTGGGGCAGAATTTCCTCTGCAAATTCTGCTATGCCTCCAAGATTTGTTCTTGGCACAATCCTTCAGTTCATCAATCTACCCTGAAGACAAACTCACCGGGACATCTTCGAAGAACAAATTTGTGACGTTGTTGTTGGGGCAACTTTGCCAGGCGTTGTTCAGGCGGAAAGCCAGGGCACTGGTATGTCGGCCTTCCAGTGCAGCAAATTTTCGGAAAGTGCAATTCTGAACATTGATTGGTCCATCATAGAACTGAATGCCTCTGATTGGGAAATTCCTGAAACATATTTGTGAAAGATGTGCATTAGAGTTGGTTCCAAGGGATTGCTAGAAAGCACCAGCGTATTGCCAAGAACCAGGGTGGTGCAACAGTTAAAGGACCAGGATACCCAAGTACAAGTCTATACTTAGTGATAGAAGCTTGCTGCTGACTCTGGACCAGTCACTGTTCTGTTCTGTTCTGTTCTGTTCTGTTCTGTTCTGTTCTGTTCTATTCTATTCTATTCTATTCTATTCTATTCTATTCTATTCTATTCTATTCTATTCTATTCTAAACACACCTCAGAGTTTTTAAAGTTGTGTTCAAGCTGTGAATGGTCGTATGTGCCTCTGTGTTGAATATTTTATATTTCAACTATATGGGGACATTTTTGTCTGTGACTGTACATACGTCCATCCATTTATCAAGTATCTATTTGCCAAACCCTTAAGAAGCAATATATTCATTCATTCATTCATTCATTCATTCATTCATTCATTCATTCATTCATTGCGTGAAACATTTCCCAAAGCAGAGATCTAACAAGTGACTACAAGAAAACAAAAGTTTGGAGAAAAAGAGTGGAAAGAAAAGAAGTCTAAAGGCAAATCGTTTGTCAGAGATGCTTTTAAATTAGCCAGATATTCCAGAACAGAGAAAGCATGTGTCTGAAATCTAAATCCAAGTCTAGAATGAGGGTTTGAGAGAGGATAAAGCTTTCAATGGCTGATGTTTGTGAGGTCCACATATTGGCTCCAGACTTGACAGAGAATTTGCTCTTGTGTTCTATTGTGCACATTTCTCCTGGAGGCATAGTAGCTGGCTACTACCAGAGTAGGAAGCTGGACTGTATCATCTCTTCAGTTGGATCCAATTTGTGATACAGGGAAGTTCTTAAGAGCCGGTTACAATTACTATACTAATGGGAACCAATAATGGTAGGATAGTAGCATTTTTTTGCATTCCATGGGGTCCACATTGATATCACAAGCCTCAGTCCAGATGTGCAATGGATAACGTGATTTAAAGTGCAATAGACAAAAGCTATCGACTCTTATCAGAAGGAAAGACAGTTTTCATGCCGTTCTTTCAAGTCTCCTTCAACAGGCAGAAGCCTTACTCATAGGTTCACCCCTTACCAAAGGGACAAATTGAGGACGAATTAAAAACCACAATGAGTTTAGAAGCAGCTCTTATGCCAAAAAAATAGTTTGTTTGGGTCTTTGAGAAGTTGGATGAACTTCAGTTGGGACTGATTTATTGAAATAGGAATCTTAAATGTGTTATTATCAGTAGCTGTTCCAGAGGAGGGTTTCAGCAGGTTCTGACCAGTTCTGGAGAACCGGTAGCGGAAATTTTGAGTAGTTCGGAGAACCGGTAGTAAAAATTCTGACTGGCTCCGCCCCCATCTATTCTCTGCCTCCCAAGTCCCAGCTGATCGGGAGGAAATGGGGATTTTGCAGTAACCTTTCCCTGGATTGGGGAAGGAATGGAGATTTTACAGTATCCTTTCCCCAGAGTGGAGTGGGAATGGAGATTTTACAGGATCCTTCCCCTACCATGCACACCAAGCCACGCCCACCAAGCCATGCCACACCCACTAAGCCATACCCACAGAACCGGTAGTAAAAATTTTTGAAACCCACCACTGATCTGTTCATTGCAGAAGAACAGAACAAGATCAAAGAGATGTCTTTTTGTTTTTCATTTATGGTCTTTTGAGTGGCAGGTTTAGAAAAAAGAAAGAATCAAATTAAATTCTATACAGGTTTGGAAACCTGAACCCTGCAAGAAAATACCCAGAGAGAAACTCACTGTCCAATGGGTAAAGTCCGTCCACTGTGGTCTAATCCTCCAGGCCCCCAGATGTTGTTGTTCATAGTTTCAGTCCCTGTATTTCCACTTTCACCCACAAAAAGGCTATTTTTAATTTCTTGTTTTGATCCGTCGTCGTGCGGGAAGGTTCCTCCACTAGGAGAGATCAAAATGGCTGGTCAGCGTGGCTTCTTGGGCCAAACCCTGCTTTTCTGTAACTGCAGGAGGTAAAAAACTCTGAATAGCAGCGGTGGGTTTCTACCGGTTCACCCCAGTTCGGGCGAACTGGTAGCGAGAGCGGCAGGAGGCTCCGCCCACCTGCCTGGATGTCATCATGGACGCTCTGTGCATGGGCAAAAGGTTTTGTGCATGCGCAAAAGCAAAGCGAGTTCCGAACCAGTAGCGAAGGTAAGTGAAACCCACTACTGCTGAACAGGAACCAAGAATGCTTACCTAAAGATGAGGCAAGGCCGGACATGACAAGGAGTGGCTGGGAGGGGAGGGCTGAGTCAGGGCCGGGTGTGGCGAGGTGCCCCTCAACATGAGTGATGTCGTGTTGGCCACGTCCACCCAGTCACATGCCCATCCAGCCATGCTTACCCAGCCGGTCATTAGGGCAGAGAACCGGTTGTTAAATTATTTGAATCCCACCACTGCCTAAAGGTGCTTTTTTTCAAAAGGCAACTGGACTTTGTTTTTGCTTGAAGACATTTTGCTTCTCATCCAATAAGCTTCTTCCGTTCCTCTTGGATGAGAAGCGAAACGTCTTCAAGCAAAAACAAGGAAAGTCCAGTTGCCTTTTGAAAAAAAGCACTGCAGGACAACCGTGACCTGGATGGCTGAGAATGTTGTGGTCCGCCAGCTGCCAGTGGAGCTAGTAGCAGAGTCGGACAGCGAGGAGGCTAGGGAGGACCATGGGCCAGTCCTGGAGTCTGGGGAAGGCCCAGATGAGGGCTCTGCATTGGAGGCAGAGATGAGGCCAGGGCCATCTGGGAGTGAAGTCCGGACTCCGGAGCCTCCAGAGTCGGACAGCAGAGAGGCAGAGGAACAGGAGGAGCCTGTTCTTAGTGCACGCATGCACAGAGCTGCCAGAAGGCAAGAGCAGCTAAAGCAAAAAGGACAACTCAGGAGTAAGGCCAGGAGATGATTGACCCCTCCCCATAAGGCTTAAAAGAGCAGCAAAGGCTGTTATAATAAAATAGTTTTGTAGGAGAATAATTGTGTCCTGTAATGACTAAGTGAGCCTAAAAGTCACAACAGAGAATCTCCATACACAAGAATGCTTACCTAGCCAGAGTGAGGCCAATCCCATTGTCAGCGAACCTACAAGGAAGAAAGACATTCCTGGGTTAATCTGGAGAACTGGATTCCAGACTGTGCTTAATGACATTATTCATTTAGGCTGTTTAACTTTCTTGGTTCTCAGTAACATTCCCCCATTGTTGCAGTGGGGAAAAAAAAAATCATGATTTCTTAGACTTAAACGAGCTTCTTCGAATATTCAAGGATATGAAAAGAAAACTCATTAAACAAAGGGTTTTCAAACTGAATCTATAAAGAAGATGATGTTAAATATTATTATTGTTATTATATTATATTATTACATTAACAATATTATGTTGATGAACGCCACAACAAATATGCGTATTATGATTGTTTAAAAATAACTGTACCCAGACCACACACTGTTTGATAAAAATGGAACGTTATCTAAATAAAACAAATAAAACATTAAAAAAGAAACTGAATCTATGTATTATTCAGAAGTCCTGATTCTCCCAATATGATGC
Organism: Pituophis catenifer annectens; assembly: GCF_029215685.1. Lineage (NCBI taxonomy): Eukaryota > Metazoa > Chordata > Lepidosauria > Squamata > Colubridae > Pituophis > Pituophis catenifer. The sequence goes on along the minus strand of NW_027256894.1, from coordinate 14,474,026 downwards.
TAGATTATGAAGCAATAAGAGCATAAACAAGATCACTATTTCCTTCACTGCACTTTTCAACCAGGATTAAACATAACAGAAGCTGCAAATCCTAGAGAACTCAGTAAAGATGCTCTTTTAATAACGCACACATTTTGCAACTCATCTACCCCCAGATCATTTTGACGAAATCTTTCTCTTGGACCTTTCCTAACAAGTCCTTTACATTCTTGGGAAATTGTGGCTCTGGTCATTTATTCTGAAGTTGCCCCATAAAGTTGAAGGACAATTACAGAGCATGAACTACAATAAAGTTTCCTTCAAGACAAGGTTCACTCCTAGGGACTGCCTAGACAAGTCTCTACAGTTTTCTTGGCAAGGGTTCAGAAGCCTTTGCCTTCTTCCTAGGGCTGAGTAAGAGTGACTGGCACAATGTCACTCAATCTGGTTTGGGGCTGGCTGCAACCCAACAAGACAGACAAAGACTTCAGAGGATAATTAGAACTGCAGAAAAAAACCATTGTTACCAACCTGCCTTCCATTGAGGACCTGTATACTGCAGGAGTCAAAAAGAAGGCTGTGAAAATATCTACAGACCCCTCGCATCCTGGACATAAACTGTTTCAACTCCTACCCTCAAAACGACGCTATAGAGCACTGCACACCAGAACAACTAGACACAAGGACAGTTTTTTCCCAAACGCCATCACTCTGCTAAACAAATAATTCCCTCAACATTGTCAAACTATTCACTATTAATCTTCTCATTGTTCCTATCACCCATCTCCTCCCACTTATGACTGCATGACCGTAACCTTGTTGCTGGTATCCTTAAGATTTATACTGACTTGATTATTTGTACCCTATGACTATCATTAAGTGTTGTACCGTATGATTCTTGATGAATGTATCTTTTCATTTACGTACACCGAGAGCATATGCACCAAGACAAATTCCTTGTACGTCCAATCACACTTGGCCAATAAAGAATTCTTTTTTATTCTATTCTATTTTTCCTAAACTGGAATTCACAGTTTCCCAGTTTCGAGCCCAGCACCTTAATCAGTACTATGCCAACCTGCACTTTCCAGTTTAACTTAGCTGTAGGATTTCCCAGTGTCTCCATCTAAGTACTATTGAGGTTCAATCCTGCTTATTTTTTTAGACCAGAAAGTGGGTCTAAATTTGAATTTAGTTGGGGGGTGGGGAAGTAGAAAGATGGGAAAACCCCCTAAAATTATTAAATTAAATTAAAATTATCGCATTAAAAGAGCTAGCAAGTTATGTTCCTGGTTTAAAGCAAATTACTCTCTTGCCTTCCCAAGTTGCTGCACTGAAAAAATAATATAAATTGCAATATACTTTGCTCTGGTACAGTAACAAAATATTAAAGCAGCTAGATCCCCACAGCTATAAAAATACTTAAGTTATGAAACCTGGAAACTTATTTGAACTTGGCCTGGATAAACACTGCCAAAAACTTAACAAGCTGGGGGAAAAAACTTTTTGGGATTTGAAAAAAATAAAAATAAATAAATAAAAGAGCTGAGTTATTCAAATTGGTTGTTAATATACAATTACAAGGGCTGTTTGGATGAAAGGAAACCCGAAGGCTAAAAGAAAGAGAAATAAGCCTATATATGATATTGTTTATGCTGATGAGCTTTCACCACGTTGTGGCACATTTGTATGTATTAAATCTATATTCTACTAGAAGTCTCTGACTTTTAACTGGGTGAAACAATGCCTCATAAGGCAACAGTTTTTGAACCAAGGTGTTCCAAATGGGCTAATTTACAGAATGTGTCCCAACGTTCAGGACCCATAACTACCAAGGGAATGAAGCAGTGGTGAAATCCAATTTTTTTTACTACCGGTTCTGTGGATGTGGCTTGGTGGGCGTAGTGTGGCTTGGTGGGTGTGGCTTGGTGGGTGTGGCAGGGGAAGGATATTGCAAAATCTCCATTCCCACCCCACTCTGGGGCCAGCCAGAGGTGGTATTTGCCGGTTCTCCAAACTGCTCAAAATTTCCACTACCAGTTCTCCAGAACCTGTCAGAACCTGCTGGATTTCACCCCTGGAATGAAGTTTGAGAAGGTTGTGGCTGCTTTCACACTACCGGCTGCTATTGCACTACTGGGCTGCTGCTGTGTTCATGTGATCTTCATTTTCAAAGTTCCCTGACAGTTTCTCATCCAGTCCCATAATCCCTTGCTCCCTCCCTTCCCCCCCCTCCCAGCAGCAGCCACTAACCTGCTTGCTGAGAAGGGAAGAGAAGGGAAGGAGATTTCCGATGCTCCCTGTCAGATTCTCAACAAGGAAACTCATTGGGGAAGCCAGCAGGAAGTCGGAAGTCACTCCTACTTCCACAGGGTTTTTATGGATGCCTTCAGTCATTCTGTCTTTCTATTTAGGTAAAGAAGTATCTCTGGAACAATGACTCAGCAAGGCACTGATTGTCTAGTAAGAACTAAAATTAACTACACAGCATCATTCATATTGTGGTTTGAAGCTGGAGAAAGTTAAGGTCCTTATTCTAAGGAAGTTACTAATCTAAAGATTAACAAAAAGGGGACTCTGCCTTTTGTGACTTGAAATCAAAGGCAGGAAAAAGAGGATAAGCAATTAAAATAGTGCTAAATTTGTATTATATATTTAAAGTAACTTTAATAGGATTGACATCTATAGACGTACATGGAACTATCAAGACAGCTGGCTTGGAATTGTGATTAGGTGCTGAGCTAGAAAGCAGGAGATTGTGAGTTCTAATCTTTTCTTAGGCATGAAAGCCAGCTGGGTGACTTTGGGCCAGTCCGCCTCTCTGTCTCAAGCCATCCCATTCACAAACTTGTGTTTGTGGGGAAAATACGACACAAGAGCTTTGGCACAGTGGTTAGAGTGCAGTACTGCAGGCTACTTCTGCTGACTGCTGGCTGCAGTCAGTTTGGCAGTTCAAATCTCACCAGGCTCAAGGTTGACTCAGCCTTCCATCCTTCCGAGGTGGGTAAAATGAGGACCCAGATTGTTAGGGGCAATATGCTGACTCTGTAAACTGCTTAGAGAGGGCTGTGAAGCACTGTAAAGCTGTATATAAGTCTAAATGCTATTGCTATTGCTACAGTATTCTGTGCCCTGTGTATGAAAGAAAGGTGGAAAGAAAGTCACTCTAAGAACGAATAAAAGTTTAAGAGCTGCATGGAGAGGGAATACAACTCAGAGGACACCCTGTGTAAAAGCCTTGGCCTTTGCAAATTAAAAACAAACAAGCACCAGCTACAGGTGAGATGAGAAGAAGCTCTACACGAACCACGGAAAGTTACTGCCAGATGCAACTGCCAAGACTGAGTAGGATGGGCAAACAGTAAAGCCTATTTTAAGGCAACTTGTTAGTTCTCTGTGGCAGCATCACCAAATTCCCAGAATCTTTTTTTGTTATAAGAATTATACTGTAAGATACAGGTCAACCTGTAGCTGTACTACCCAGAGATATTTTTAGAGTGAAATCTCTTTTGGAAGGAAGAGAGGAGCGACTAGTGATAAAATAAGGCAGTGCAGTCTTTGAAGAAAAATAATAATAATACTACAGGTAGTCCTTGGGTTACGACCATAATTGAGCCCAAAAATGTATGTGCTATTGAAACATTGGTTAAGTGAGATTTGACCTAGATTGGATCCTGCAATCCCAATCTATTATCCTGGGACATGTACAGTATATTCACCTTTCGTTAGTGAGTTTTGTCCCATTTTATGACTTTTCATGCCACAGTTGTTAAGTGAATCATTCCATTGGTTAAGTTAGTAACCCGGTTGTTAAGTGAATTTGGCTTCTCCATTGATTTTGTTGGTCAGAAGGCTGCAAAAGCTGATCACATGATCCCAGGACTTTGCAACCATCATAAATATGAGTCCGTTGCCAAGCATCTGAATTTTGATCAGGTGACAATGGGGGGGTGGGCAAGAGGGGGAATGCTTCAACGGTTGTAAGTGTGAAAAAGGTCATAAGTCACTTTTTTCAATGCCGTTGTAACTTTGAATGGTCCCTAAATAAACTGTTGTAAATTGAGAACTACCTGTATTTTAAATTACCAGCATCAAGTACTTTCCTTACATTTCTCTTTCGGCAAAGGCTGTTAAAGCTAACTTTGGATTTCTGTAGATCGTTGGACAGTTACAGATTACCACCAGAAACGCTACGGAACAGTTTTCATATTAATCCTTGCTTATCTGAGATAATACTTGGCTGTGTGTAGATTAGAAGCAGGCCTATGTGAAAACAATTTTTTGGGTAAAATATCCGTAGTTCTCAAAAACATGCGGTTGTTTTGTTTTAAACTAATACAGGCTGCCCTGAGACCAGACGGAGAAGGAAATACTTAGGGTCGGTTTTCAAGACACAAACAGACTGCAGCTCAGAGGCAAAACAACAGTCATGTGTTTTGCAGAGTTGTGTTGCGCCAAGATCAGATTTCTGCAACAGGATCCGATCCAGGTGTGTTAGACTTTGAGCAGCTGGTGGCTCTGAGGGTTGGGACTTCGAACAACTGCAGACCTAACACATTTGGAAAATGTTAGGCTGGGGAAGGTTAAGAGACCAATTTGCCACAGTAACCACAAGCACCTGGTGGAATGGATGGAGTCAGCACAGCCATTGTTGGTTGAATAGGAGGGCAATTTCCGGTGTCAAACAAGCACACCAGAGTTGCTTGCACTTCTTGGCTTCTAGAGCACACCAGTAGCAACCTGGAAATTTGGGGTGAGTCCAGGTCAAATGGAATCTCACTAAGACAGGAAATCTTGGAGAGTCAGCTTTGAGCAGAGCTGCATTAAAACTTAAATAACATGAATGATTTTGTTTAAAGCAGGGGTCACGGAGTTGTAGAATCATAGGGCTGGACGGAAGCGACCTTGGAGCAAGGTGGGCTGCTGGGGGTTCGCAGGGGTTCGGGAGAACCTCTAGCTAAGACTCTGTGCAGTTCAGAGAACCCCCAAATCTCACTCCTGGCTGGCCCCGCCCACCCCATCCCGCCCCTCCCAGGAGTCCTCACGCAGCCCGTTTTGGATGCAGGTAAGTGCAGGACACGCGCGGAGGCTCAGGGAGGGTGAAAAACGGGTCTACCGGAAGTTCGGGAAAGCCGGAAACGAGCCCATTTCCGGCCTCCAGAGGGCCTCCGGAGCCTGGGGAGGCCGTTTTCGCCCTCCCAGAGGCTCGAGACAAGCTTCCGGAGCCCGGGGAGGGCAAAAACGCCCCCCCCCACTGTGGGTGCAGGAAGCTGACTAGGCCACGCCCACCATGGCCATGCCCACCCAGCAACTGGGCAGAGAACTCCTTGCTAAAACTTTTTGAAGCCCACCCCTGCATAGGGCTGGACGGAAGGGACCTTGGAGCAGTGGTGGGATTCAGCCAGTTCGCACCACTTCGGGAGAACCAGTTGTTAACTTTCTGAGCAGTTTGATGAACTGGTTGTTGGAAGAAATCATTAGGGCAGAGAACCGGTTGTTAAATTACTTGAATCCCACCACTGCCTTGGAGATCTTCTGTAGTCCAACCCACTGCCCAAGGCAGGAGACTATTGCATCTTGGACAAAAGTGATTGCAAAGGTGTCTGCAGAGGGTTCGAGGAAAGTCATCATGGCTACTGCAGCCAAGAAAATGAACCTGCCCCCTTGTTCATGGAAGTAAACAAGGGTGCGGCTTCAGTTTCATAGCTGTGGCCAGCATCTTGAATTTTTTTATTTATTATTTTTACCAGCCCTCTCTTGCATAGGCAACTCTGGCGTGAGGATTGGTTAAAGGACTAGAGCTGGAGAATTAAAATCTTCAAGATTTAATCTGAGACATCTGATGTTTGCTGGTCCCTGCCCAGAGTCCTTGTGGACTGGGGCAGGCTATAAAAATTGTAAATAAAACGTTAAAAAATAAACACGTAATTGGGTTCATCCAGCATTCCCAGAAAGCAAAATAAGGAAACGGTCTTCCATCTGTACGAGAGCTTTGCGCTGAGCATTGTTTACGCAGCCTCTCTTCCGAAGAACACTGTCTTATGTCTACTTCCCTAGCCCTGGAATTCTTAGCAAGCATTGGCGACCGCATTAAATAAAAGCACCAGACCAGATTCTTATATTGGACTTTCGAGGAAGAAGAGTTTGTTTAAAATTCTTTTGCTGCAGCATATTGTAAAAGGGTGCACGCACACCGACGTGCATAACAAAACGCACACGATGCACCGACACAGGCTTCACACACAAGCTGGGGTTCTATTGGCCAAAACAAGAAGCTTGCTGCCTTGCTGATTTTTCATTTAAATTTCAGCCAGATGAAAGACTTTGGAAAAAGGAGATTTAGCCCAATCCGGCTTCTGCAAAAATGGGACTGAAGAGAGATTAAGACTCACTGGCAGTCGTCCAACCACACATCGCCTCCTCTCAACCAAGCTCCATGGTCCTGGTTCTTGTAAGCGATGAAACGTTGAATGAGAGCTGGCTCCCTGGGCTTCAAAGGGTCAGCATCCTGGTGCGGGCTGTATCTGGAATCGCAAGAGGCAAGAAAAGGGGGATTAGCGACCCCAGGAAAAGATCTCGAGGTTGGCTGCTTTGATTATTATCCTCTCACAAGTTCCTGCATCCAAGTCAAGCTCCTAGTTTTCATTAGAGAACTTCAAGGATCAGGAGATGCATGGGGAAAAAAAATAGCAAATCACCATTCTTGAAGATGATTAGAAACTTATAGGGAATGAGAATTTAAGATAGAGACTTGGAGTAGGAAAGGTGTTCCTAGATGGTAACATTTTGTGGCTTGGCAGGTCAGATCCAGTGGTGGGTTTCAAAAAATTTTATACTACCAGTTCTGTGGGTGTGGCTTGGTGGGCGTCACTTGGTGGGCATGGCAGGGGAAAGATACTGTAAAATCTCCATTCCCTCCCCACTCCAGGGGAAGGATACTGTAAAATCTCCATGCCCACCCCACTCCAGGGGAAGGATACTGTAAAATCTCCATTCCCTCCCCAATCCAGGGGAAGGTTATTGCAAAATCTCCATTTCCTCCCAATCAGCTGGGACTCAGGAGGCAGAGAATAGATGGGGACAGCGCCAGTCAGAATTTTTACTACCGGTTCTCTGAACTACTCAAAATTTCTGCTACTGGTTCTCCAGAACTGGTCAGAACCTGCTGAAACCCACCTCTGGTCAGATCCTCTTTGCAAGAAAACAGCCCAAATCCATGCAAAATTTCCCATGGATAGGAACAACAACTGTAATTCCAAATCCAAGGCCACCAAAATCAGTTTACCTTCCAGAAATCAGAGTCAGGATTGGCCGTTTGTCTTTGGCTGATGCTGGCGTTGTTTTGACCCCATTATCAATTATCATTCCAGCCTGGGGAGAAAGAGGAAAGGTGTTTGGTAAGCAATATCTTCAATATATTTCATGGGGGGGCGTGTTTGACAACATCAACCCCAGCAAAGGAATTCGATGCCTTATCTGGTACAAAATGGATCACACTTCCTTTTAGTTTCCTGATTTGGAGATTCCATTCTATCACCCATCTCAAATTCATGACTCCAAGAAGTCTGTCTGTCTGTCTCTCTCTCTCTCCCTCCCTCCCCCCCCTTCTCTCTCCTTGGAGCAAAACAGGGGTGAAATGCTCTGAAGTCTGCTACCGGTTCGCTTCATGCGAATGCACATCGTAAGAAACCTTTTCTGAGTCTGCAAAGGTAAGTAGAGCAGCTGGGGGAGGTGGGAGGACAACAGCTGTGCTGCGTGATCTAGATTCACTAGAAAGCAGGATTTCCTGCTTTCTAGTGAATATAAATCGCGTGGCACAGCTGATTGTTGCACAGCGGATCGTTGAATTTTTTTTTTTTTAACTTTTTAAAGCATTTGTTTACTACAGGTTCTGGCGAACTGGCCCAAACCAACAGCATTTCACCCCTGGAGCAAAAGGTAAAAAAACAGACTCTGCATATTTTCCTGTTTAAAGATAGCAGGAGAGTTTGCTTTTGATTTCAGGGGAATATGAGCAGTGACCAATGACGGCTTTCTCCTTCAGAAATTGGAAGAGGAAAAAGAGCATTAAACCACAAGAAATGTTTTCATGGCAGGTGGACTTACTCTGTAGTTGGAGTGGGCCCGATTGTTGTAAAATGAGCCCATTGGAATGTGTTCCGAATAGCCAGGTGGGTACATTCCGACAGAAAGTCCTGTTGGTACGTGATGTAGCACAAACCAAAATCCTGTTTCCTGCAAAGGAAAACAACGGTTTCAAACAAAGCAGAACTGGGTTACGCAAGATATTACAAACAAGGAAAATCTAATTATCTATCTATCCATCCATCCATCCATCCATCCATCCATCCATCCATCCATCCTAACTTACTTACTTACTTACCGTATTTTTCAGAGTATAAAATGCACCTTTTTCACCCAAAAAAGAGGGTGAAAATCTGGGTGCATCTTATACTCCGAATGTAGCCCCATCTAGCTTCTCAAAGGGAGGTTTTAGAGGCTGAAAAAAGCATCAGAAAAGAAGCTTCAGAAAAGAAACCCCCAAACAGAGCTTCAGAGGCTTTTTTTCGGAAGCTGTTTCGGAGGCTTTCAGAGGCTTTCAGAGGCAGGAAAAAACGTTTTTTCTGAAACGAGTTTCAGAAGTTTCAGAGGCAGAAAAAAAAGCAAGGCACAGAGCTCACAACCAAGGAACCTGTTGCTAAAATCCACCTCTGGGAACAGCTGATTGGGGGTATTCCGGGAGGTTGATCTACCTGCCAATCAGCTGTTTTCTTATTTTCCTCCCCAAAACCTAAGGTGCGTCTTATACTGAGGTGCGTCTTATACTCTGAAAAATACTGTACTTCCTTATAAAATCTATTGGCCACCCACCTTACCATAGGGTAATTCTGGGCGGCTTACAGTTATATCTAAATTAAAAGATTAAAAAGTTAAAAATTTTAGATAGAAAGTGACCATATGTGACAGCCAGTATGAAGTAGGAGCAGTGGTGGGTTGCTCCCAGTTCAGTCCGGTTCTGGCGAACTGGTAGTAATGGCGGCGGGAACTTCCACCCACCCGCCTGGACGTCATCATGAACTATCTGCACATGCGCAGAAGCTTCTGCATGTGCGCACTCCCATTGCGAACCAGTAGCGGAGGTAAATAGAACCCAACCCCTGAGTAGGGGTTAAAATGTTGAACCAGGAGTGGGAAGAGCTATGCTCTAATCCTCCCTTAGGCTTCGAAGCTGGGTACACAAAGAAGGGCACAGCTCATTGGAAAGGAAAAGGAGGACATACTAATTGTTTAACTTTCTTGGCATCTGCGACAAAAAATAGAAAGAAAAATAGCTCTCTTCTCCTACACGAGTCCTCCAATAGCAACAAGACTTATGTCAAAAGAACATCAAAGGAGCTCCTTTGAAGCCTGTTACTCTCCCACTCTCTCTCTTGGATCCTTCAATCTCAAACAAAGATTCAATAAGATCAGCTTAATAAGATGGCGAAGCTCTTGAACTTGCAATTATGCATAAGTCACTGCTCTGGACTCTGAGTTGGAAAATTTGCTTTTAAAAAATGATGTGCCCAGACACATCTTTGCAGAATGGTTTTCAGGAAATCTATTGTCATTCTTCCACACCCTAAAAATAATACTTTTTGTATGTATTTAGGGTGCATTTAAGAATTAATTTAAGAATGGGCTGGTCTCTCGCAGTCACTTAGGAAACGAGAGGCCTGTTTTACACAAATGATTTACAGATTGGATGAAGGGTTAGTAAGATTTTATTCCCAACCCAGCTTGGATTAAAGAATTGCATCCCAATAAACCTGCCCAAATGGCAAGTCCACTTTTGTTCCCATTGGAAAACATTTTTCCCCGAGAGCAAAAATCATCATACTCACTTCAGATCCTGCAGCTGCGCAATTTATGAGGTTGTTGTGTGGGTTTGCCAGCCAGAAAGTTGATACGGCACTGTTGGATAAGATAACCAAGTATGAGAAAGGAAAGCAGTTCCTTGACAGTGAGATGGGCAGCATATAAATTTAATAAATAAAATAAAACCCAAGCATTTTGTCAGATGTAAATGCCTTATTCTCTAATGTGTAAATAATGTATATATGGAACATCAGGGGTTAACTTATTACTTGAGCTTTAATGTATTCATATTTTACCACTCCCATTCCTGGCTCCGCCCCTTGTATATAAAAGGAGCCATCCTCCCCATTTTCCTTGCTTCTATCTTGAATATTCAGCGAATATAGAATGCCTATTATGATTAAAGAGAATTATATTTAAACCTATAACTTCTATTATCTTTATTGAGTCTGATCCTGAAAATATTGCAACAAGCTGGTAGCAGAGGATGGTTAATTGACTCAATAAGTAATTAAAAAATGTCCAAGAAAGATAGGCCCAACACCAGGGCCTACAGCAAAGAAATAGAAACTGATCAAGAGATGATCAACGAATCCACTAATGCGATTTCGAGAGAATCCGAAGAATACACCACTGAAGAAGAAGAACTGATGAGTGAAAATAACGACCAGGAAGAAATCGAGATAGAAAATAACGAACTCAGGTCAGAAATATTAAAAATACTAAAAAGCCAAAAGAATGATGAAAGCCTCATCGCGGACCTCCAGGAGATGCTGAGGAACAGCGGAGCAGCGAGAGAGAAAAACGTCATTAAAGAAAAACCCAAAGATCAAAAAACTGTGAGTGAAATGACTACTGAGAAAATAGTTGTAAAAAAGAAAAGATGTGACCCCGCGCGAAATTTTGAACGGCAGCCATCTTGGTTTCAACGAACTTCAAAAGAGAGTGAAGCAGAGCCAATCAAAACGCTCAGTTCAAAATTTCTGGCGCGAAAAACACTATCAGACGAAGAAAGTGAAAAAGAAGTCTCAAACTCTTCAGATGAACCAAAATCAGAAAGTGAAGACGATTTAACAAAGTCTCAAGTAAAGTCAGCAATGAAAACGCTTTTTGCTGCTTTTGGGCCAAGATTGAAAATCTCCAAGACATCGACGAAGAAGCAAGAAATCAAACCGACAACTCAAGACCTGCACGCTCCCATCCTGACTTCGAAAACGACGACACCCGAGCCCAGAGAGCCATGCCGATTCCGCCCTACACCGCAGACAGAATCGAGTGCCAGCACACACAAGAGAAAGAGAAGAACCGCCGCCATCACCAAAGCCCCAAAAACCGAGCCAGAGACCGACTCATCTGAAGAGGAGCGGATCGAGAGAGCTGAAATGGAGAGAACCTTCCACAACGGCGCCAAAGAAGAAATGAGCAACGCGCATGTGCAAAACTACGTAGACGGCCCCGAAAGACTTGAACTGGCCAGAGAACCGCGCAGACTCGTTACAAGCATCCCAATGCCGTTCTGTAATTTCCTGCACTTGAGAGACCACGGACTGCCTCAGGTTGTAAGTAATGGACAAAATAATGTGGGGAACTTACCCAGTGACTTCCCAAAACTTAGAGTTGATGGCATTAATTTACAAGAGTGGTACCAACAGCTTCAGGTTATTTTTATGAAAGAAAATTTACTATTCTTTATAACTAGTCCTCCAAGAAGACCTTGGACTTTAAAAATAGACTGTTTACATCATAGAGCATTTTTCATAATAATTTCTAGCGTGTCTCCTGCAATGTATCATAGCATCAAACCAAACCTAACTGTATCAGAAATAATTCAATGCATGTTTAATCTATTTCACAGCGATAGCGTAGCCACAACCACAAGAATGTCTAAGGATTTCTTTTCTTCTAGAGTGAAACCAGGGGTTTCTATAAGTGAACATTTGATAAATCTAAACAAAATAAGAGCTGAGCTGCAATTGAGGGGGGAAGTGATTTCAGATCAAACTATGAAAAGTGTTATTATCAATTCACTTGATCCATCATGGGATAGCTTTATGTCACACTTAGATACCATTAATTTGGGATATTTATCAATAGAAAGTCTATCTAACAAATTGATAGCAGAAGACAATTCAAGAAAAAATCGTTCCAGTAACCAAACAGAACACAAATCTTTTAAGAAAGTAGTCTTTCGAGATAAATATAATGAAGCCTTTAGATGCCACAATTGTGGATCCAGGGAACACAGTAGAAGAGACTGTCCCAAAGTCCCAAGGGAGAGACATAGGCCAGAATATAGGAGCAAATACAATTACAGACAATCTTCCACAGATAGACACAAATATAGAAGTCCACCAAACTACAGAGAAAGTAGAGGGGGTAGAGAAAATTCAAAAGAGAGAAAATCTGGGTCACTAAATGGGCTAAATAAACAAGACAGCACCAAAACACAACAAGATGAGAACAATAATTGGCTTATTGATTCTGGTGCAACAAATCACACCACTAATAACAAAAGTATATTATCTTCATTTACAGAAGATAAGTTTGTGATAAAGGTAGCTAATCAAGAAAAGGTTCAAGTATTAGGCAGAGGAAATGTGACCTTGCCTGGTTTAGGGAAAATAGAGGGGGTATTATTAATCCCAGAAATACCTCACAACATACTAAGTGCTATAAAACTAAGCAGAGAATCTGACATCAATATAGTTATCTCAAAGGGGAAAGCAACTATAGAAAAGAACAAAACAAATGTAGGCACTGTGATGATAAAAGGGGGTCTACCCTATCTGATAACCAAAGAAAGATGGTTACATAACATTGATTCAAATATGGAAGATTGTATTGAAGCAGATGATGAAAATGTCAGTAACAGTGACAATGATGAATGTAAATTAACTCATGATAACAAAAATACACACAATGAGAAGAAACCAAAAATAGGTAAACCAATTCATGATGAGTGTGCTCATATCTTACATAGGAAGTTAGGACATGCTAGCTTTCCTGTAGTACAAAAAATGACTGAACACGCAGAAGGTGTAAAAATAAAAAATTGTGAAAATTATTTAGAATGCTCAGTATGTAAATCCACCAAACTAAAAACCAGTCCTAGACCAAAAAAATCTAACAGATCAACTAACAATATTTTTGATTTGGTACATATGGACTTAGTTGGTCCATTAACTCCATCAATTACCTATAGAAAACGTTACTTCCTAACAATAGTGGATGATTACAGTCGCTATGGTTTTGTTTACACATTAAAGCACAAGGATGAAACTTTTCAGAAATTTAAGGAATTCTACAAACGCATAGAAACACAACATAATATCAGAATAAAACAAATTATGACAGATAGGGGATGTGAATTCATGTCTAAAGAATTCTCCCAATGGTTAAAGGATAGAGGGATGCTACATTTCACGTCCAATCCATTTTCTGCCTTTCAAAATGGGATTGCAGAGAGAAAGAACTCCACACTACAAACCATGATTAGATGCACATTAGAGGATGCTGGTTTAGGCAAACAATTTTGGTCAGAAGCCTTACATTATTCAAATTACACTCAAAATAGAACATGGTCCAGTATTGTGAATAAGACACCATATGAGGTGATGTACAATAGAAAACCTAAATTAGCACACATGCACATATTTGGAGTTACTGCAGACGTGCACATACCTAAACAATTGAGGAGAAAGGGAGAAAACGTATCCAGGAGATTAAGATTCATGGGATACGAAACTGGAACCAAAGGGTACAGATTCATCGATAATAATAACAAATTTATAGTATCCAGAACAGCTGTGTTTCATGAGCAGGCCAATTGGTCTAAGTTGCACCTTAATGAAATTTTTCCTAATAAAAGCAAAGATAATATATCTTGCGAGGAAGGAACAACAGAAAATCAAAATATTAACAAAAGTAAGAACAAAACCAAAACTTGGACAAATAGTCAGCATAAAATAAAGACAGACACATTAACAAAAAAGGAAGCCAGATATTTGCATGACAACCATAGCAAACCTGAAAGAAATATTAGAAATAATAGAAACCAAATACCAAATAAATACAAAGATTATATTATGCATATGGATGGAGAACAAATAACACCTAATACATATGAGGAAGTATTGAAACTTCCCCGTGAAGAAAGAGAAAAATGGGAACTAGCTATGGAAAAAGAAATGAAAAGTTTACAAGGATTAAATGTATTCACACCTGCGATCGCACCTAAGGATAAAACAATTATAGGTACCAGGTGGATTTATAAAATTAAGAATTTAGAAGGAGGTAATACCTTATACAAGGCCAGACTAGTTGCACAAGGTTATGCACAAAAATATCCAGAAGACTATACTGACACATATTCACCCACAGTGAGAACAGAGAGTGTCAAAACAGCTCTTGTAGTAGCATCTGCACTCAATCTAGACGTGTTTCAATATGACATACAGACTGCATACTTACATGCAAAATTAGATAAGGAAATATATGTAAGAGCACCACACAGTCAATACACTAATAAGAACGAAATTTGGTTACTAAATAAGAGTCTGTACGGATTGAAGCAATCTGGCAAAAGATGGTACGATTGTTTGGTAAAAGTACTAAAGACCATGGATTTCAACGCCACCACTGCTGATAACTGTTTCTTTGTAAAAAAGAGTAATGATCATATTGAATTTGTATTAATTTATGTGGATGATATTTTATATATTGGAAAGCATAAAGAGAGCAGGGAAATCTTTGTAAATAAGTTAAACGAACACTTCTCATTGAAATCACTAGGTAAAGTGAATAAATACCTTGGTGTACAAATTAACAAAACAAAAAGGGGATTCAAACTTACTCAAAAAGATAAAATCATTGAGCTCCTAAACAAATGCAACTTAAATAATGCCAAAACATGTGACACACCTATGCAAACTGATTTTCTTAGAAACAATGATGAATCTTCCCCTGAGTTTAAAGACAACACATTTTACAGATCAGTTATAGGTTCACTCCTTTATATATCTAATTGGACTAGGCCAGATATTGCATTACCTCTCAATTTATTGTCAAGATATGTTAGCAAACCAACCTTGTATCATTGGGAAGCTGTCAAAAGAATTTTAAGATATCTGAAAAGTACATTAGATTTTTGTTTAATATTGGAACCCAATAATGACAAAGAACCAAAAATTACTTGTTATGCTGATGCAGATTGGGCTGGTGATACATCATGCAGAAAGAGTACCTCTGGTTATGTTTTTCTATTGAACGATTGTCCAGTTTACTGGTATACTGGTAAACAAGAACTGGTAGCCACCTCTACCACAGAAGCAGAATATGTTTGCTTGTCTAAAGCTGCAAATAACCTTGTATGGTTCAATGATTTGATCACCGATGTTTGGAAGAAACCTACTTTACCATTTATTATGCATGAAGATAATAAAGCGGCCATTGAAATTTCTAGATCCGATGCAATTGGACAAAGGTCCAGGCATATTGATATAAAATTTAAACACGTGAGACAACTATCTCAAGACGGATTCATCAAAGCAATACATTGTGATACTTCTGAACAATTAGCTGACATATTAACAAAACCCTTACCTTCTAAACAACACAAATATTTAACTTCTAAATTATATGTATTATATTGTCCTGAATCTGAATGTAACTGGTGTTGTATAACGAACCGGCATTTAGAGGGGGATTTGTCAGATGTAAATGCCTTATTCTCTAATGTGTAAATAATGTATATATGGAACATCAGGGGTTAACTTATTACTTGAGCTTTAATGTATTCATATTTTACCACTCCCATTCCTGGCTCCGCCCCTTGTATATAAAAGGAGCCATCCTCCCCATTTTCCTTGCTTCTATCTTGAATATTCAGCGAATATAGAATGCCTATTATGATTAAAGAGAATTATATTTAAACCTATAACTTCTATTATCTTTATTGAGTCTGATCCTGAAAATATTGCAACACATTTTCTGTGGAAAATGATCGAGAATAAGTAGAAGGATTATTTTCCTTGATTCTGGGGAGCTGCGCATTTAGGAACTGTATGATATATACATGGAACTTTATCCAGTTCAATCAGCGTCCAGAAATAATGTATGTGTGATACCGCCTCAACAAAGAGTATGGAAAACATGAATGAAAAGTTAAATCTTTGTCCGAAATAATAGCTAGGCCTTTTGTTTTCCAGGCATTTTTAATAGGAATGATGAATTAGATGTTGTTGTGGCCTGTTGGATGCTGGCCTCTCCCGCAGCCAAATCAGAGGAAGAGGAGGCGTGGGAGTCAGAGTCGGCATTAAAGCAACCTGAGAACTCAGAAGGGGAAGAGGGAATGGAGCTGGCTGAGAGAGAGAGATGGAGGCGGAGCCTGGGCTATCCATCAGCCCTCATATGGAGAGTTAACAGCCCCCAGGTCTGCAGGTGGCTGATGCGGAAGAGGAGGAACAGCTGGGTCCAGTGCCTGATGCGTGGATGTGCAGAAGGCAGAGGAGAGGAGAGCAGTGGAAATCCGTGGGCCGATCCTTGGGATGGATCGGCCCACCTAGCTCTGGGGATAAAAGGCAGGGGGTGGAGATTATTAGATGTGGCAGACATCTAATTGTCTTCTGACCGAACAGACTTGTTAGCCTGCAGTGAAAGAGAAACTTGTTGCCGGGGCTGCCGGCGCTCCTAATAAAGGAATCTTTGAGTTAACTTCAGAGAGTTTGTCGTGTTTGGGGAGCTGGGTCAAGTTAGGTGCGCCCTTCTATTCTCCCACTGGAGAGCAAAAGAATTTGAATGTTTTTGATTTGATCTGATGTTCCTCATGGAAAATGCCTTTTTGGGGCCCAATGTTCAGGCGGCTATTTCATGCAAGTAAAAGAACGGACATTTCATTTGGTTATGAGTTCTCTTTGTATGCTCAGTGAGCCATGCAACATTCTGTAAGCCAGAGATAATTTTTTTTTAAAAAAATGAAATGTTTCTCTACTCACTTGCAATCCTGTCTAGGTTTTGGGACATATCCTGGATAAGCATCTTCAGTAATGGTCTTGCACATTCTTGTGTCCCTGTCGGACGGTAGCAAAGTCCCTGGTTTCACCACAAGTCCAAGGCAGTGATCAAAGGTATTACGTACTTCAGGCCCATCTTCAGTGAAGAAGCAATGACCCAACGAGTCATACCCAACCACGTCCTTGATCTGAATGGACAAAAACAGCAAGAAGATGGATGGAACTGAGCCCAGGATGCTCCAAGGACAAGCCTTCCTCTCAACAAAAGTGTGTGAAGTACACAGCTTCAAGAAGGCTCAGACATTAAATTTAATAGAGGCTTAACACATCTGCTTGGCTTGTTATTTTTAGATGCATGCAGAAAAACCCTGCCCCAAACATACTGTCCTCTTTCTGTATTTTATATTTTGGCAGCAGATTTTGGAGTTTTCTTGTATTATGCTACAGATGTTCCAAGATTAGGTACATATTGTGCTGGGCTTGTATTTTGTTTTCACTGTTATGCTATATGGCTTCAGCTATTTGCAGATTCCAACCCCCCACCCCTTGCTGACATTTATTAATCTCGCTTCTTGCCACATAGATACGTAAGTAATAAATAAACCTTCTTGGAAGGAACATTACAGTGACAACACATAGTCCCAAAGTGTAATGCCTTGTTTATATATTGTTCTGCCCCAGCTCCGGATTCTCGAGGATATTGAAACACACCAACGGTCCTTGTCAAATTTATTAAGTAGCAAGAATAAACCAAAGTCCGGCAAAGGTTAGCAACCAGCCCAGAAAGCAAGATATGATAAGACTTTTCCAAAAATGCTGTGATGATAATTACAGTTGTTTCTAGCAAGAAACTTACTAACGGCATGTGACTTAAATAGGCTAAGGGAGTGGCCAATTATCCTCAAGCCTTACTCTCGAGGAGAGCTCCTCCTCCTGAGTAGCCACTCCTGCCTTTTGTCAGCCCTGCGTGCTCGAGCATTGAGGAGAGGCTCCTCCACTTCACTCTCTGCACTTGAAGGAGCCTCTGGAGGTTCTAAAGGCCCTGGCTGAGTCTCTGGCTCTGGCACCACATCCTCTTCAGCCTCCTCACTGTCCGACGTGAGCGCCAGCTGCACAGGCTGCTGGCACGACACCACACCAGCCTCCTCCTCGTCGGGATCAGCCACGATCCGCGCAGGCCGCTGGCGGGCCACAATATATGTAGGTCTTTGGTTATTCGGATTTTCTCCCGCGTAAAATTGGAAGTGTCTTGGTGACGTTTCGACAAAGTCTCAAATAACCAAGAATTCGCGGGAGAAAACCCGAATAACCAAAGACCTACATACAAATACCCGCGAAAACCTCAGAAAACAAATATATATATATATATATATATATATATATATATATATATATATATATATATATATTTCTCACAGTCTTGATGCTTATCAGTTATTCCTGATGGGTTATGTCTGCTGCACTAGTTACACTGAGAAATTATTTGTTTATATCCCGCCTTTTTTTTTAATTTTTACAAATAACTCAAGGCGGCCAACCTATCAAACACACCTTCCCTCTCCTATTTTTCCCCAGAACAACAACCCTATAAAGTGGGTTGGTCTGAGAGAGAGAGTGAGTGTCCCAAAATCACTCAGCTGGCTTTCATCCCTAAGGTAGGATTAGAACTCACAGCCTCCTGGTTTTTAGCCTCGTGTCTTAACCACTAGACAAAATTGCCTCCCTCAAAGCTTCATTGTGGATGTTGTTATGAAAAAGCATGGCGGGGTAGGAGGGGAGGAACCTACTGTATTAATCTTAAAACTTTCACACAAATACCTGCAGTTGTTGAATGGCAGCTAAAGGAATCCAATTCCTTTATCTTACAAAGCAAGTACGTTGGTGAAGCTTTTCCTTCACCAACATAAGGAATCATGCAGTAAATTATAATAGCTATAAACTGGATCAGGATACTGGCTTTAATTCTCTTCTAACCCTCTCCCCCTCCCCCTCTTCCTTCAATCCTTCGAGCATCATGTGCCCGAAAGAAGACATGGCTTTAAGTCAGAGAATGTATAAACGAGCCAATGCCTAAAAATCAGCCAAAGGAACGGGGATGGGCTTTTTTTCTCCCATTAAAGCCAGAGCCATGAATTAAAAATGGAATTACCCACTACCAGATGCAATAACGGCCACAGTTGGTCAGCCTCGCAATGCATCTGGAACCTCTTCCCTTTGGCAGGCCCTTTGCCAGGCTTCATTAAATGTTACACCCAGGGACCGCTTCCACTACATATATAGAGCATATCAATGTTTTCTGGCTGAACTTGCAGCCCCCGCAGCCATAAATATCAACATCGCTGCCCATAACTCTCAGGGCCAGAATGTGAAGACGGCAGGTTTCGCCAGGGTGCCACAATCTTTAGGATAGTAATGAGGAGAGTAAAAACGCAGGGCTCTTTAAAACCTCAATTATAACCAGAGCAACGTTTTACATTTTAACTGGTATGGATGGCAGGCAGCCCAGACTGATTTACGGCACACTCCTGGGTAGGGGGTGTGGGGATGGGTGGGTTTCAGTTATATGTGGTATTTTTCACACCAGATAAACTGCCCCATTAGCACTGTTTGCTGCCTGTGCAGACAATCTGTGTAGTCAAAGACTATCTGAAAAAGACCTCCTTCTTTGGACCAAAAGGCTGGTAACGGTTCTGCTGTAATAGGAAGATTGCCATTTGGTGGTATTCAGGGGTGAGATTCAGCCTATTCGGTCCGGTTTGGGCGAGCCGGTTGGTCCAACGATCAGCTGATAGCAAACCGGTTCTCTCCAACCGTCAGCTGGGCCCACCCGTTTGCCCCTGTGCTATGCCTACCTTTGTTTGTTTGAAGCCCAGCTAATAGGCGCGGCAGAGCGGATTGCCGTGCCTCAGCTGTTTTTAGTGCTTATAACACTGCTTTTAATGGTGTTTTCTGATGGATTGCGCACGCATGCTTAGTGCGCAATCAGCGCGCATGGAAGCATGGGCGTGCTCAGTGCACGCTCAGCAAACCAGTTGTTACACTGGTTGAATCCTACCACTGATGGTACCCCTGTAAAATTTGGTCCTCAGTATATGCAAGGAAGGGACGCGATGGCTCAGTGGCTAAGTCGCTGAGCTTGTCGATCGAAAGGATGGCAGTTCAGTGGTTCAGTGGTTCCCTAGTGCCGCGTAATGGGGCGAGCTCCCATAATTTGCCCCAGCTTCTGCCAACCTAGCAGTTCGAAATCACGTAAAAAATGCAAGTGGAAAAATAGGGACCCCTTTTGGTGAGAAGGTAACAGCGTTCCATGCGCCTTTGGCGTTGAGTCATGCCGGCCACATGACCACGGAGACGTCTTTGGACAGCGCTGGCTCTTTGGCTTTGAAACGGAGATGAGCACTGCCCCCTAGAGTCGGGAACGACTAGCACATATGTGCGAGGGGAACCTTTACCTTTACCTTATGTGCAAGGATGACTGGAAAAACTGGACATGACTGCCAATAGTGTTAACAACATCGGGCTAGAGACGAACTCGTAATTTGACCCAATGCAAGATGAATTCTTACGTTTGAGAGCAGCCTTGTTCTTTTGGTAGAATAGAGCAGGGGTATCAAACTTGATTTCACTGAAGGGTTCATCAGGGTTGTGTTTGGCCTTGGGGGGGTGGCAGGGGGGCATGGCCAGCTCAACACCATGTTGGGGTGCCTGTGGTGTCCCGAGAGCTCTGCCAGTGAAAACGGGCTCCCGGGCTCCGTTTTCGGCTGCCACGGCCCCCTGCAACCCTCTGCCAGCAAAAACAGAGTTCCGTTTTTGCTGGCAGAGGCACCGTGGGCCAGTCCTTCACTGTTTCCAGGGCAGCCCCATGCGCCAGTTCTAAGCACCCTGCAGACCGGATCCAGCCCCAACCCCCAGGCCTTGAGTTTGACACCCCTGGAATAGAGGCTTCCCCAAATAGTTGCAATTCTCCTTATACAGAAGGGCAATTCCTTGTAAGGGTCCACCAACTGAGCCTTGGTGGTGCAGCAGACTAAAGTGCTGTTAAGTAGCACCAGCTGCCTGCAATTACTGCAAGTTCAAATCTCACCAGGCTCAAGGTTGACTCAGCCTTCCATCCTTCCGAGGT
Organism: Pituophis catenifer annectens; assembly: GCF_029215685.1. Taxonomy (NCBI): domain Eukaryota; kingdom Metazoa; phylum Chordata; class Lepidosauria; order Squamata; family Colubridae; genus Pituophis; species Pituophis catenifer. The sequence goes on along the minus strand of NW_027256894.1, from coordinate 14,453,056 downwards.
AGGTAAAATGAGGACCCGGATTGTGGGGGCAACAAGCTGACTTTGTATAAAAAAGAACACCGCTTAGGGGGCCCCCGAAAGCCCTACTAAGCAGGTATATACAAAAAGTATGAAGGCTATTGCTTAACGCATTGTAAGCCGCCCTGAGTCTCTGGAGAAGGGCGGCATATAAATCGAACCAATCAATCAATCAATCAATCAATCAATCATGGAGAGTCACAATCCTCCAGGTCATCGTTGTCCCAAAGGTGCTTTTCAGAAGGCAAAAAGTACTTCCTTGGGTTTTTTTCCCTTGAAAATGTTTCGAAGCTTCTTGGATGAAAAGCAAAAGGTTTTCAAGGGAAAAACAAAAATCAAGATAGTCCAGTTGCCTTTTGAATAGCCCCTCTGGGAATGCCTTGCGAGCTAATCTGCAAGCCAACCCAACCGAATTTGCCTAAGCTCACTCCCATTTCAGTGTAGGTAACTCTGCGGCCTTCATCCTGAGGCTGGCTCGTGCCTATGACTCATAGACATGCCACCTGCAACTTGTATTTAATTTATTTTTTATTTTTTTTTATTTTTATTTGATTTATGTGCCGCCCTTCTCCGGAGACTCAGGGCGGCTTACAATGGGCTAAGCAATAGCCTTCATCCTTTTGTATATTTTATACAAAGTCAGCTTATTGCCCCCACAAACTGGGTCCTCATTTCACCTACCTTAGAAAGGATGGAAGGCTGAGTCAACCTTGAGCCTTGGCGAGATTCGAACCCTGCAGTAATTGCAGGCAGCTGTGTTAATAACAGGGTGCACTAAACCACTGTACTATCAAGGCTCTTTTATTTATTATTTAAGCAATTGATATGCTGATCCACCTTGCTGTGATGACCTGGGGCAGCTACCAGAGGCAAAACAAAAACATCAGCAATCCACGACAGTGCAAAACAAGTCCAACAGCCATAAATATATAGTATTCTAGAGTTTCTAAATAAAACTCTTCCAGTTTACAAAGGACTGGCAGCAAGCAACTAGCCGACAAGCCTGACCTAACCAGGTGCTTTCAACTCTTGAGTTTAAGTTTGCTTCCAAATATAGAATACAACATATGACAGCAGGTTTACCTCTGGCTTTGCGTTTGGCTAGTCTAGAGAAAAGAAGGACTAGGGGTGACCTGATAGCAGTATTTCAATATTTGAGGGGCTGCCACAAAGAAGAGGGAGTCAAATTATTCTCCAAATCACCAGAGGGCAGGACAAGAAGCAATGGGTGGAAACTAATCAAAGAGAGAAGCAACCTGGAATTAAGGAGAAACTTTCTAACATTGAGAACAATTAACCAGTGGAACAACTTGCCTCCAGAAATCGTGGGCGCTCCATCACCGGAGGTTTTTAAGACTGGACAGTCACTTGTCTGAAATGGTATAGGGTCTCCTGCTTAAGCAGGGGGCTGGACTAGAAGACCTCCAAGATCCCTTCCAACTCTACCCTATTCATTCATTCTAAATATATTAACTCCCCACCCCAAAAGGAGACAAAGTTCATGGAGTAGGGAGCCTCTTGATGAGAAGAAGAATGGGGAATGGTCCCATCCTGGCTGACACGATAGCCTAGAATATGTTTTGGGAATGCAAAAGGGATCATCAATCCTTCATCTAAATATTACCTGCACTAGACTCACTTTGCAAGTGGCAATTCTTAGAACATAGCTTGGCTAATCTCAAAAGGGTGCCGTCGGCCAAACAGTGTCAACTGGCGGCCCCCAGGGGGAGAGCCTTCTCTGTGGGGGCACCTACCATCTGGAACGAGCTCCCCCCAGAGATACGGAGGATCCCGGACCTGCGCACGTTTCGTCGTGCTCTCAAAACTTTTTTTATTTCAGCAGGCTGGCCTGGCCTAACTCTCCTCTTTTAAATTTTTAATTCGTTTGATTTTATAAATTGGGTGTTTTAATCTGTGTTTCGGCCAAAATATTTAATAATTTTAAGGGACTTTTAATATTTGTATTATCTGTATTTTATCTTGGCTGTTCACCGCCCTGAGTCCTCCGGGAGTAGGGCGGTATAGAAATTTGATAAATAAATAAATAAATAAATAAATAAATAAATAAATAAATAAATAAATAAATAAATAAATAAATAAATAAATAAATAAATAAATAAATAAATAAATAAATAAAGCAGGATGCAGCCTACCTTGCAACAAATGAACTGGATATTTAAAAAAAAAAAAGAAATCCTTGAAAAAGGAAATGTCAACCAATCTAGAATTGTCACCAAGAAAACAATATTGATGGTCTACGAAACCAGCAGCAGCTGAGATCATCTCAAGGAAAGTTTTATTTTCCCGTCTCCTCTCTTTAGTGGATGCATAATAAGATCAAAGGCAGAAAACCCATCAATTTCTCTCTACCTGATACCATCTCATCTTTCCAGCAATAGAAGACCCAAATCCCAGCATCTTACCAGCAAACCGTTGGAGCCATGCACCGTGACACAACGAGAGAAGGTGTGATGGATAGACATATCTTTCACGTAGGTAGGGGGCTGGTAGCCTCCCTTCTCATCCACATCTTGAGCCATGTGGAAATGAATTGGGTAGTGTCCCAGCAACTGCTGGCCCATGTGCTTCAGCTCCACGCCTTCCATGTGGACCGATTTAAATCCAAGTCCAATCTAGAGAACAGAGATAACTCAGTGAAAAGATAGAATGAAAATCTCTGAACTTGCATCTTTAGGTAAGATTATAAACATACAGCCACCTCACACCGTCAAGGGGCATCCAGGTCAGAGGTGAGTTTTAGCAGGTTCTGACCAGTTCTGGTGAACCGGTAGCGGAAATTTTGAGTAGTTCGGAGAACCGGTAAATACCACCTCTGACTGGCTCCACCCTCACCTATTCTCTGCCTCCCGAGTCCCAGCTAATTGGGAGGAAATGGGGATTTTGCGATAACCTTCCCCTGGATTGGGGTAGGAATGGAGATTTTACAGTACCCTTCCCCTGCCACGCCCACCAAGCCATGCCCACCAAGCCATGCCATGCCCACCAAGCCACACCCACAGAACCGGTAGTAATAAAATTTGAAACCCACCACTGATCCAGATCAAATTAAGTCATTTTAAATAATGAGGATTTTTTTAAAGGGAAAACAAATTAAGCAAGGACTTAATTCTCCCAGAAGTCCAATGGAAGCCATGGAAAGAATTGAGCTCAGCAGTGGTGGGTTGCTATTGGTTCACCCCGGATCAGACTCCGCCCACCCTCCTGGACGTCTCTGCACATGCACAGAAGCTTCTGGGCATGCCCACAAGCAAACTGGTAGCAACGGGATTTGAAACCCTACTGGATTTGAGCACTACTGGAGCTCAGGCTGCAATAATATAAGTTAATTGTAGATTTTAGACTGCTGGCACCCTCCAGATGTGCTGGACTACAACGAGGGTTGAAGAGGTTGGGAGTTGTCATCCGGGCCTTCTAACCATTCCAGACTGGAAGATGGTAATACTGGCACTTTTGTGTTATAGGGAAAAAAGCCAAGTTGGAGGATACAGACAAAAAAAAAGGATGAAAAAAGCTACAAGAAAATTTAATTTTAATTAATTAATTTAATTTAATTAATTAAATTTATATGCCGCCCCTCTCCGAAAACTCAGGGCGACTAAAAAAAAAAACTTCCAGCTTTCTTCGTTACAGATACACGCATGAAATGGAATGTCCCTTTGAACTTGAGTAAATCATAGCACACACTACGTCTGTAGCAGTGGTGGGTTTCAAATTTTTTTACTACCGGTTCTGTGGGTATGGCTTGGTGGGCGTGGCTTGGTGGGCGTGGCAGGGAAAGGATACTGCAAAATCCCCATTTCCTCCAATCAGCTGGGACTTGGGAGGCAGAGAATAGATGGGGGCGGGGCCAGTCAGAATTTTTACTACCACTTCTCTGAACTACTCAAAATTTCCGCTACTGGTTCTCCAGAACTGGTCAGAACCTGCTGAAACCCATCTCTGGTCTGTAGTCATAAATAGTTCTGGTCATCCAGCTCCAAAGTTAAAAATTTCATTTCTTTCCGTTTCAAGGAAAAAATCCCAAAGGGGTTAGAAACAGAGCTAGCAAAAGTCTTTAATCAGAGCAGTCAATTTTGCCATCTCTGCCGTGTTATTTTATGCTCTTGATACAGAGAAGACCTCTCTCAACCAAGCAAGTGAACCAATGGAGCTACATGGCGTACCTTGATGTGGCCACCAAAAGTATCAAAATCGAAGAAGGAGCACAGATGGGCATTATAATTGTAACATCTCCTCTCCATCTCTCCCTTCACCAGAATGTTCCGGGTGAGCAGCCCGACTTCCGCTCGCATGTCAACTCCGTCAATTATCTCTCCTGTGTGAAGGTAGTTGGCTTTTCCTAGGGGAAAAGATAACATTCAGAAACATGTCACAAAGAGGAAAAGATTAATGTAATGAGGGAGGCTCACAGGGAAATAGATCAGCATGATCAACCTGTGAGCCGTGGTGGTGCAGTGGTTAGAGTGCAGTACTGCAGGCTACTTCTGCTGACTGCCAGTTGCCTGCAATTTGGCAGTTCAAATCCCACCAGGCTCAAAGTTGACTCAGCCTTCCATCCTTCCGAGATGGGTCAAATGAGGACCAAAAATTGTTGGGGGCAAATATGCTGACTCTGTAAACCACTTAGAGAGGGCTGGAAAGCACTGTGAAGCGGTATATAAGTCTAAGTGCTATTGCTCTTCTCCTTCCTTCCTTCCTTCCTTCCCTTCCCTTCCCTTCCCTTCCCCTCCCTTCCCTTCTTTGTTGGTACAATGGTTAGAATGCATTATTGCAGGCTGCCCATAGCCAGCAGTTTGATCCTGAACCGTGTTGGCACAGTGTTAGAATGCAGTATTGCAAGCTAAATCTGCCAACTGCCAGCAGTTTGATCCTGACCGGCTCAAGGTTGACTCAGCCTTCCATCCTTCTGAGATGGGTAAAATGAGGACTCAGATTGTTGGGGGCAAACATGCTGACTCTGTAAACCGCTTAGAGAGGGCTGTAAAAGCACTGTGAAGCGGTGTATAAGTCTAAGTGCTATTGCTATGGCCAGGAACCTTTTCTAAAAGTTGGGAAGAGCCAGGATGTCTTGTGAAGAAGGCGAGAAGCAGCAAAGGATGGGCATATCCATTGTTCTTAATAAATCTGAATCTCTTTATTTTTTTCCAAACACACACCCATACGCACACCAAAAAACCCCAAGATTTATGCCTAGATCATGAAGAGCTACCAGAGTCTTACCACATTTTACCATATAACTATTTGATTCTGCCTCTCTCTATACAGGTAATCCTGGATTTGCGACCCCAATCGAGCCCAAAATATCTGTTGTTAAGCAAGACAGTTGTTACGTGAGTTTTGCCCCATTTTTCAACTTTCCTTGCCACACTTGTTAAGTGAAACACTACAATTGTTAAGTTAGTAATGCAGTTGTTAAGTTGTTAATGGCTTCTTCATTGACTCTGCTTCTCAGAAGGTCACATAATGTGATCACATGATCCCAGGACATTGCATCCGTCACAAGTACATGCCAGATTCCAAGCATCTAAATTTTGATCACGGGACCACGGTCGTGAAGTTTGAAAAACTGTCACCGTTTTTCATTACCATCGCAACTTTAAATGGTCACCAAATGAATAGTTACAACTCAAGGACTTATCTGTACTTCCATGGACCAGTGAGTTTTGTGACTTTGCTTGCAGGGTAACAAGATGATTTTTTTTAAAAAAAAAAAACAACAAAATAACTACCCCAAAACTCTATCTGAATGAATGATGCCAAAAGTTCAAAAATATCTCAAGCAATCTGTTCTCTTTGGATGATGGTTCTTTGCTCAGACACCCACCGCCCTGATCCAGAGAAGTGAATTATAAAACATCCACCTGGAAGCTGCAAATGTTTTTTATGCTAGCTTCAGCTTTCATGAGCTCTCTGCCCAGACCTGCTAAGAATGTTGTGGCAAGAATGTTGAATGTGTAGCAAGAGGTTCCTTGACATCTCATCATGTATGGACGTTGTTTACACAAAGTGCTTTTTTGCTGATTTGACATGATCCGAGATAAGGAAACAACTACGGGTGGTTTGAGGTTAAGTTTGGCTAGGTATGTTTTTCTCCTTCAGAAACGGTGATGCCATGTTTATTACCACAGCCATTAACTTTAAAGGAATTGCCTTGTTTGATGGCAAATGTACCCGCAGCAAAAACGAGTTTATTTAGAAGTGATGCCATCAGAGCGGTAGCTAGAACTGTGCACGGTGTCCTGCATTAAATAATCCGACCACATCTATGAGCAGCTTTGGATACCCACGAGAAATAGCTGGAGAGAGATGGTGTGTTTGCATTTCTCCTGGATCTGACTTAAGGCTCTTTATAATTATGCCTCTAGTTTTGTTTTTGTTTCTTCGTCCTTGAAGACCAATTCAAGCCTTCTGCTTAGCTGAGATCTGCACGGAATCTCGCATTGCTTCAATATTCAGATTAAATGTTGAATGGAATAAATGACATGTAATTCATGATACACAAAACAACACTCATGAAGTAGCACGGAGAGATTTTTCAATATTCTGCAGGTTTTGTAAAATCTGCATCACTCAAGGCCTTATAGCTTGATGTTTTTTTTCTTAGAATAAAAGGAAATTGATCCATAATGGGTTATTAAATATTTCTACACAAAATATGTGTGGCTCCTGCTTATTGAGATCACCTCCGAAAGAACTGATTAAAGAGGTGAATGCAAAAGAAAAGCGGAAGGAAGCATTTTTTACTACTTAAAGGCTTTTGCTGAAAGAATTGAATCAGAAGGAAAGGGAAAATAATGAGGGCAAAATATTAATTTCCTTCCTAAACTTTTCCCCAGACTTCACATTTCAAAATGTGTGTGTCCTGCAGAAAGAAAATGTGCCACAAAGAAGAGGGGATCAATCTATTCTCCAAAGCACCTGAAGGCAGGACAAGAAGCAATGGATGGAAATTAGAACTAAGAAACTAGAACTAAGGAAAAATTTCCTGGCAGTGACAACAATTAATCAGGCTTGTCTTTAGAAGCTGTGGGTGCTCCAACACCAGAGGATTTTAAGAAGAGATTGGACAGCTATTTATCTGACATGGTATAGGGTTTCCTGCTTGACCAGGGGGTTGGACTAGAAGACTTCTAAGGTTCCTTCCAACTCTGTTATTCAGGTTTTTGGTCTGGTTGTTCCATGCAAGTGGGTTGTTTTGAACTATTCAAGCTTGGTCTTAAAGAAAGGAGTAGAATCTTAATCTATTCAGTAACAGCTGCTGAAAAGCAATTTGTGTTTTGATCTGATTGTATCTGATAGCATCGTGTCGGTTATCAGTGGTTTTTTGGCCTTAAATTTTGGGCAGCACAATCTTGGCATTTTAAATGTGGCTCAACCCACGTGCCTGGGAGAAGAGAGGGAGCCAGAAGTCACAGGATTCCAAGAAAGGTTTTACATGAATAATGCAGAAGAAACCTACAACGGCAGGACTCTTATGCACATAACATTGAGAAACACACATTAAAGACAGGCCAATTTGCATTAGATAACAGCCGCAGGAAGCTGCCAACTATACAGTACACAATGAGACAAAAATTATCTTATCCAGAACAGCAAGCTCTTATATTTAAGGGTGAAGCCCGGTACACCAGAAAAGCCTTTCCTGTGAATGCAGAAGATCAAGCAATTTCACTTTGGTATTTCCAAGATCTGTGAAAGATCTGCAGATGTATTTAAATCTTCTGACAGTGCAAAAAACTTATTGGATTTCACCAATCCCTTGCAGAATTCTCGAGGGACTGGCCAGTCCAGCTAGGAAATTCTGGAAGATGAGATTTGTCCATATGCAAGACACTTACTTCGCGCTATATAGACCTGACTGGTGTGTATATTATTAATAGACTTCCTCAAAGGTTTATTCTTAAGCAATTTAGATTAATAGCTGCTAATTTTTTTTTTAAAAAAAATGCACGTAAAAGATTTTGCATTTGGAGAATCTGAGAAGATAAGTTAGAAGGATGCATCACTTTCCCCAGGCTGAAGATCAAAATTTAGCCTTGGAGTGGTATTCCAGTAATCATACTCTACAAAAGCAGTGGTTTGGACCAGACAAAATTAAAGATTGGCCCGGTTTGCATTTAATTTGTTAAAATTAAATATCATTAAGGTGAGGATTCTCCAGTCAGGTACTACATCACTTTCTTCTTTCATCAAACTAAAAATAACTTCTTAAGAACGACTTTCGAAGATCTGGAGCATATCACACAAGGCTTTTGCGAAAGGCATGTTGCTGTGAAACTTCAGGCCGGAACATAAATCAATTTTTAAAAAAGTTTTTAAAATTATCCATCTGGAGACGTGCCATCCTAGTATGGAATTTTCTGAACCACACATTCTGAGGAAGTAGCTCATAGTAATCAAAACATTTCAGATATTTATCTTTATAATAAGGGCTACTCATTGCTTGCTTTACTTCCTATCTACCCGTCTGCATTCATTGCATGATCATGTCTTAACTTGGTTTCCAAACTAATCTATTTTCACAAGGCACTGAATGATAAGCCAACCATATGAGCCGAGTTCTCACAATATGCTCAGCCACAAAGCTCTCCATCTAAATGAAGAATTGGGTGCAAATGGATCTGCTAAACTAGATTTCCTTCAGTATGTTGAGTGAACACAACTATGGATGTGTCTTGAACTTCAACCTGTTCTAAAGGGCAAAACTGCTATTTTAAAAAAATGTAAAAGTTTCCCCTGTCGAGTTGTGTCTGATCCTAGATGCATCTCCGTTCCCTAGCCAAGAGAGCCAAGCATTGTCTGAAGATGCTTCCATGGTCATGTGGCTGGCATGACTATATGCTGAATCTAAGGAATGCTATTATCTTCCCATCAAAGTGGTACCTATTTATATACTTGCATTTGCATGCTTTTAGACTGTAGGAGGGCAGGAGCTGGAGCAAGGAACAGGAGCTCACCCCATCACGTGGTACTTGGGTCTCAAACTGCCAACCTTCTGGTCAACAAGCCTTAACCGCTAGGCCGCTACATCCCCCCATAAACTGGCATTATTCCTTCTTAAAGAAGACACAGTAGACAATTGGGGCATGTAAACCTTCCATCTGACTTCAGACACCCCATACACTTTCTACACACTGTTAGGATTCCCATGGATTTAAGGTAAACCTTCGAAGAAATCTATGGATAATCCATTTTGTGTCAGCCAGTTCAGAGTCCTAGATATCTGCAAAGCCAAACAGGAAACAGAACAGCCCTCCATAAAAACCAGACTCATTTTGCCTGCCAATTTATTTGCCGTTTTATCTCTTACATGAAAAAGGGGCATTGCATCATTTCTGTCCACCTACGATTCTCCCCAGATTTGAAAGCAGCCTCACCTCCAAGTAGTTACAAATCTGAAGATAATGGCTGGGATTTTAGGTTCTGTTTGATCTCCCTTTCCCAGATCCACCCTTCCTGCTTTCCTGTAGCCCTTTGTCTGCTTTTGCTCTGAGTCTCAATTCAGCAAAGTCCGGATGTAAAGCATCAAAAGCATTGAATCCTTCACAGAAAGTGGGGGGGGGGATCTCAGAGTTCACTCATGGCAGGAAAACCCAAATCTCATGCAGATAGGAAAACTGAAATATCTCAAATAAGGGAGGTATTTCCTTTTACCCATTTGCCTGGCATGGGAATTTATATCTACATGGACTTCTGAACTCCAACCATTTGTATACAGGCTGTTTAGAAAATCATCCTACATTTTTAATGCCCAACCAGTTCTCATTCAATTTTATTTTATAAAAGAAAACTTCCTTTTGAATATGTTTTCCCTGTGATATTCTTGAAATGACAACCAGGTTTCAGCATAGCAGTCCTTAAAGGACAGGGCACTGAATGTTGTTATGAGTGTTGAGGAATCAATCATATTTTGACTTTCTCTTCCCACAAGGAAACTCAGATCTAGAGAAGGCTGCTGATATCCGGTCATAGTCACTCATGCATGCCCTAGCCACTTCCTGGGTGGACTACTGTAATGTGTTTTACATGAGTCTGCCCTTGAAGAGTATCCGCAAGCCTCAGCTGGTTTAGAATACAATTGTGTAGGCAATTATGTGTGCCCTTAAATTGCATCTCTGTTCTGTGAGCTGCATTGGTTGCCAGTATGCTTACAGGTCCAATTTAAGGTGCTGGTTCTGACTTTAAACCCTTCATAGTTTGAGGCTGGGTTATTTGAGGGACCACCTCTTCCTGATTACATCTGCCTTTCCCATCAGGTCCAGCAGAAGAGTTATGGTGTGGGTATCTAATGGGGTAATTGCCTATATACCGCTCCATAGTAGAACCCAAAGGTGTTTTTTCAAGAGGCAACTGGTTCTTGTGTTCCTTTGAAGAGTTTCACTTCTCAACTAAGATTTGAAGAAGCTTCTTGGATGAGAAGCGAAATGTCTTCAAAGAAAAACCAGAAAGTACAGTTGCCTTGGGACAACCATAACCTGGATGACTGAGAATCTCCATAGACATCCACGGTAGAAACCCAATTTTTTTTACTACCGGTTCTGTGGGCGTGGCTTGGTGGGCATGGTATGGCTTGGTGGGCATGGCAGGGGAAGGATACTGCAAAATCCGCATTCCCTCCCCACTCCAGGGGAGGGATATTGCAAAATCTCCATTCCCACCCCACTCTGGGGCCAGCCAGAGGTGGCATTTGCCGGTTCTCTGAACTACTCAAAATTTCTGCTACTGGTTCTCCAGAACCTGCTGGATTTCACCCTAGGTAGAAGCCTACAGCCTTCCAGAGCTCTTAAAGTGCTCTGGGCTGGGTTTGCAAGTTCTCTAGGTAATAGACTCAATATGGATATGGATTGCATTCCCTTAGTTGGTCTCATGAATCAATTCATTTTCCAAGACTGTATAATATTCGGAACCATAAACACAACATGTTGACCTCCCCTCCTCCTGGGAAGTTAAAACTAACTAAACCAACCTAGCTTGTGGCGCAAATGCAGCCACTAGATCATAATCTAATCAAAACGTGTTGTGTGAACATAGTCAAAAAGTCATCTTAAAGGAGGCAGTGGTGAAGATGCCAATGTGCAAATCACTAGTTTCCTTCACTCGTGGGGATTTTATTTTTCATCTACTCGTGTAACACGCCTGGCTTTAGAAAGGGGAGAGGGAAAAAAAAAAGTAATGGAAAGTCTGGCATGTTACAAAGTCCAGGCCTTCTGCATCATCATTATTTCTAAAATTACTCTGGGATCTAAAATTGTCCAGGAGATATTCATGAGACATAAAGATAGCAGGTAGCTACAATTTAGTGCTTTTGTTGGAAGGATGCCAAGGGGAAAAAAAAAAGACAACGATAAAATGGATTGATAGAAACCAATCCTGGGTGACTGGTAGCTGTTCGCTTTTTGATAATTGGGTGTTCTCAGCCATCCCCACCCCAAGTCTGCTAGGCAGGGGTGAAATTTTATTTATTTATTAATCCAATTTCTATACCGCCCTACTCCCGGAGGACTCAGGGCGGTGAACAGCCAAGATAAAATACAGATAATACAAATATTAAAAGTCCCTTAAAATTATTAAATATTTTGGCCGAAACACAGATTAAAACACCCAATTTATAAAATCAAACGAATTAAAAATTTAAAAGAGGAGAGTTAGGCCAGGCCAGCTTGCTGAAATAAAAAAGTTTTGAGAGCACGACGAAACGTGCGCAGGTTCTGACAAGTTCTGGAGAACCGGTAGCGGAAAATTTGAGTAGTTTGGAGAACCGCCAAATGCCACTTCTGGCTGGCGCTGGAATGGGGTGGGAATGGAGATTTTGCAGTATCCTTCCCCTGCCACACCCACCAAGCCACACCATGCCCACCATGCCACGCCCACAGAACCGGTAGTAAAAAAAATTGAATTCCACCACTAGGGTTTTTTTTTTTTTTTTTTTTTGTAAGGAGATAACTTTCCTCTCCTTGCAGCTATTTTATGAGAATGAACAAAACATGCCCTCCGATGCCAGATGTCTAATCTGTTTTGATGGCTGTCTTGAGCTGAATCACTGATGTTAAATTGCCTTAATTTTAAAGAGTTAAAAGTAGAAAGGGGCGACCACGATTTTTAACAACCAATTTAATGGTCTTTGCTACTGACAAACAAAAGGGGCTTGATTCCTCGCTGATCCTCTGAGATCCTCTGTTTATACCACAAATTTAAATTGCTCCAAAATAGCTCCCTTCGTTCAGAAAGTATTCCGTGCGCAGAATATGAAAATATTGGGATCTAAGTTTACTGGCAAAGGTATTTATTGTAACCCTACCATTCCGGAGAAAGCCTTAGAAAACTGGGTGTTATTTATTTATTTATTTATTTATTTATTTATTTATTTATTTATTTATTTATTTATTTATTTATTTAATCCTGGACCACAGATCTACGCATGGCTTTGTCTTTTTGAAGTCACCAGCTCCCCAATGCAAAGCAATCAATGGGAAGAGCAAAGCAGCAACTAAGGAGAAATTTCCTAAGAGTGAGAACAATTAACCCGTGGAACAGCTTGCCTCCAGAAGTTGTGGATGCTCCATCACTGGAGGCTGTTAAGAGACTAGACAGCCACTTCTCTGGAATGATATAGGGCAGTGATGGCTAACCTTTTTGCTGTCGCGTGCCAAAAGCAGGGGAAGTGCAGAGGGGTCGTGTGTATGCGTGCCCACACCCATAATTCAATGCGCCCTGCCCCCCTCCGCATGACCCCCACACACTTCCCCCGTTTTTGGCACGTGATGGCACGTTGGGCCCTGTAGGCCCATTTTTCACCCTTCCCAGGCTCCAGAGGCTTTCTTGGCGCCTGGGGAGGACGAAAACAGCCTTCCCCACCCACCTGGAGGCCCTCCGGAGGCCAGAAACGGCCTGTTTCCCAACTTCCGGTGGGCCCGGAAGGCCCAAAAATCAGCTGCCTGGCGCGCGCAAGTGTGCTGGAGCTGAGCTAGGGCAACGCTTGCATGCCCACAGATATGGCTCCACATGCCACTTATGGCACGCGTGCCATAGGTTCGCCATCACGGATATAGGCTTTCCTGCTTGAGCAGGGATTGGACTAGAAGACCTCCAGGGGCCCTTTCAACCCTGTTCTTCTGTTATTCTTGGGACAAGCAAAAGGAAGGAATTCTTTAAGCATTTCCTTCTTCTTCAGCTTCCTCCCACCACCGTCATTTTCGGATACGCCAGGAGCTTAGGACAAGCATTCAACATTCCACTTTCTTTCTATTATCTCTGGATATCTTTGGGGGTCACACTCATTTAGCGTGGGTTTTTTTTTTTCTTCCCAAACATGTAAGTGTTGCTGGAGAAAGAGAGAGGACAAAGAACATAGAACTGTAGAGACACTTTCCCTGCAGAGGGAAAAAAAAAAAGCCTGCCATCTTTAGTCATGAGGCTATGATGCATTTTAAAAAGCAGAAAAAAATATTTTTCTTGGCATAAGTCTCCCACTTTCTTTCAGCCCTGGCGACCACAAGCCAAAAAAGCTGGCTTTATGCCGAAGGCAGAACTAGAACTCACAATCTCTCAATTTCTAGCCTGATGTCATAACCACTACACCAAACTGTCTCTCTTGTCTAAGATTACCCAGTAAATTATACTATCTTTTGGCAATTGGGTTCTTCTATTCATCCACTTTCAGTTCCAGTGTCTTCTCTGTACTTTTGGTCATATCCTTGTCACATCTCCTGACTGCCTATGGCCGCAACATGTCCAGTGATCACATATGATCATGAATTTCATGTAGACGAGTTCACAAATATTCAGTTCTTCCCTTGCCAGCCAACCCACTTGTTTTTCTGTGCTAGACGTGGAAGAAAGAAAATATCTTCCCTCTAAAAAACCCTCCAGCAGGTTGGTATTTTACAATGAACAGAAAAAGGCAAAGTACTAATTTCTTAACAGGTTTTAATAAAAAAAAAAAAAAAAAAAGCAGATTAGCAATTTTCCTGTGTTTACCGCAATCCCATTGTTGTTGCAGTATTACTATAATTGGCTTATTATAAAATCCCGGTGTTTGTTTACTTTGCAGCATTTTATAACTTTTCGCCTCTCCTTCTCTTCTTGCATGGTTCATTCCACTGCCACTCATCTTATTTTTTTTCCCCTTTTTTCCTCTCTTCAAAACATGTTTGCACAGAACCAAAAAGAAATGGACAATTTACGTGTTTTGTGAGGTGGTCCTTGACTAAGAACCATCTATTGAGCAGCTATCTGAATTTACAATGGCACTGGAAAAAAATGGACTTGCGACCTGTCCCCGCATTTATGACTCTTGGAGCATCCCCATGGTCACGTGATCAAAATCCGGGTGCTTGGCAACAACCGGCATCCTGGGGTCATGTGATCGCAACCTTCCCACAAGCAAAGTCAGCGGGGAAAGACGGATCCCCTTAACAAAAACATGATTTGCTAAACAACTTCTGTGATTCACTTAACCATAGCAAAGGAGGTGATAAAATCAGGTGCGACTCACCTAAGAACTGCTCAGCCATGGAAACTCTGATCCCAATTGTGCTTGTAAGAGCCATGATGGTAAAATGGTTAGAATGCAGGATTGCAGGCTAACTTTGCCCACTGCCAGCAGTTCGATCCTGATCGGCTCAAGTTTGACTCAGCTTTCCATTTTTCCGAGGTCAGTAAAATGAGGACCCAGATTGTTGGGGGCCATAGGCTTATTCTCTGTAAACCACCCAGAGGGTGCTATAAAGCAGTGGTCCCCAACCTTTTGGCCCCAACAAACCAGTTCTGTGAAGAAAGGTTTTTCTGTGGACTGGAGGTGTTGTGGCCCATCAGTGGCCTGTGCAGCTAGTAGCTGATTCCGACAGCGAGGAGACTGGTGTAGTGCTGCACCAGCAGCCTCTGCAGCTGGCACTCGAGTCGGACAATGAGGAGGCTGGAGAAGATGTGGTGCCAGAGGCGGGGATTCAGCCAGGGCCTTCAGAACCTTCAGAAGCTCCCTTAAGTGAAGAGGACGAAGAGGAGGAGCTTCTTCTCGATGCACGGGCGCGCAGAGCTGCCAAAAGGCAGGAGTGGCTCCTCAGGAGGAGGTCTCCTCAAGAGACCTCCTAATTGGCAAATTGGCCACTCCCTTAGCCTATTTAAGGAAGGACGACAACTGAGGCAATTTGCAGGGAACAACTTCGTTCACTCTCCTTCGCGTCTTGATCTTAGTTCTCTGCAAATTGCTTCTGGGCTTTCTGCCAACCATAGTAAGATTGCAATTATTTATTCTTTGGATTCTTGTAGGCTGTTAAGAAAGTTAATTAACAGTCTGTGTTTGAAAAAAAAATACTGATTTAATTTAGTAAACTAAGGTTTGTACAGCCTTTGTGTGTGCTGCGTTCTTTGGGGTCCGTAGCTGGGGCAGAACAGGAGGAGACATTGTTTTGTGGGCTGCCTGCATCCCACAGATGGGGCTTCACTTGTTTGCACGGACTGGTTTCTGGCATGCTACGAACCAATGCTGGTCCGCAGACTGGGGGTTGGAGACCCCTGCTATAAAGCACTATGGGGTGATATATAACTCTAAGTGTTATTGCTATTGCACGTTGAGGACAAGAGATCAGCTAGGTAACTTAATATTTAGTAATACTCTCAGCTCCAAAGATACCCACTCAAACACACGACATTCGCTCTCCTTCAACGCACGAGCCATTCAGACTTACCTGCCACTTTGACTTCGTTGGGCTTACAGGCTCTGCACGGCAAGATCTCAAACTCTTCAGCCTGGTGCATGGAGTAGTCCGTGCTGGCCACCACGATTTTGTCTCCCACCTTCCACGACTGCACGTTATCAGCCAATCTCAGGATTGTACTGTTCACGTTGGTATCTACCTGCATGGTAAGCTTGGGTCTTGCTGAAAAGCCAACAAAGGGGGGGGGGAAGTGAGTGAGGGTAGGAAGTGCAGAGGAACATCTCATGTTCTCGTTCTCCAATTCTCCAGGACCCCAAACATGTTTCTTACTCATAAAACAAGGGTTTTGGAAAGATCAGACAGCTGTTGTCAACCACAAGCTGAGTTTGTGTGTCTTCCTCTTATTCAGGAAGCACAGTAAGTAGCACCTACGTTGTTGTTGTTATTTAGGTACAATCTACCACATAGAGCTGATGATTATAATCAGGAAGTTGTTGTCGTTATTTTTGTTATTTATACACACACAGTTTGCATATAGCCACCGCCATGGAAAACAGTGTAAGGTTGCCCTGTCTTCCATTCAACCTCCTTGACAAAACCTCAAGGAAGCAGAAGGGCCTCTGGTGTGGAGGGTAGCCCGTTGAGTGCCATTCATAGAAAACAAAATGCCCAGAAGAAAAATATTCCATGCAAGTAGAAAGCTAGCCTGACAGGGAAAGAGACTTGAACATAAACTTCACCTTGCTATACTTGCTTTCCATTTGCAGTTTTTTTAAAAGAAAAAAAAATCAAATGCACCCATAGTTTAGCCCTTTGTGCCATCCCAGAACTCTGTCGTGTTCCGTATCCTTTTAGAGTCAGGCCTTATATGCTCCGTACTTCAACAGCTGCATGAGGACTAGTAACACGATACAGAGAATGGAAAGCCAAGTTGGAAATAGAAAGCGTTCGTGGGACAGAAGCAGCTGCAGGAAACCCCAAAAGACTCGTGCAAAAAAATAAATAAAAAATCTGTATTTCTACTTAAGTCTCTGAGGTAAAATCTTGCTGCCTTCAAAATAGATAGATCAGTAGAGCAAATTTCAGAATAGTTTCCTCCCAATTATACTGTGCTCAGCTTTCAAGAATGAGTCACCTACCAGGTTGGCCACATAAGAAGCGCACTCTGTAGTTATGACAGCCTTTCTCCGTCTGCTCTGGGCCACGGCAAAAAAACCTATAATCATGGCCTTTTTTGTATAGGACCTCAGTTGCCAGTTTCGTTCCCTCAAGTGTGACCGCCTGGGAGGAGCAAACACAATAATTGCCAAGCGTATGATTATCAAGAATAACAGCTCGTACAACAACAACTAGAACCATAGGCTTAGCAACACTTGTGAGAAGGAGAAAAACAAGCATTTTCCTGCCTGGTAACTTTCTTATCTAAATCATGGCAGTGAGTTGAGCCAGAGGAAGAGGATTTTACCTCAGAGGCAACTCAAAGCACCATGACCAACACAGAATTCATATTTTCCATGACCTCCACTGGGTCCCCCAGGTCTCTGAAGTCATCATATGAGCCCATCAAGCAGTTCTTGGCTTTGGACCATGGTTGTGGAAAACCCCATTCATGTCTCCATCTTAAGATCATCATTAGATGCTTTGGCCTCTAGAGCAGGGGTCTCCAACCTTGGCAACTTTAAGACTTGTGGACTTCAACGCCCAGAAGTTGAAGTCTAGAAGTCTTAAAGTTGCCAAGGTTGGAGACTCCTGCTCTAGAACATTCCAAGGCAAGTTCCTTACACTTAAAATGGATGTGTTTTTTGTTGTTTTTTTTTTACTGGTGGCCCCCAAATGCTCTTCTGAATGAGAGAATTTTTTTGTTCTGCCACCGACTTTTTCTGTTTTCACCCCAAACCAAAGGCCTTTTCATTGCCCCAGGTTCTTTCAATATATTGCAAGATTTCTATTTTAAATTGATATAGAAATAATCTGCCTGCGGTGAACACTTTTATCTTTTGTTTATCGATTTGATATTTTTTTTTATCCAGCCTTTATTATTTTTATAAATAATTCAAGGCAGGGAATAAGTTATTTCTTATAGAATAGAATAACAGAGTAGGAAGGGACCTTGGAGGTCTTCTAGTCCAACCCCCTGCCTAGGCAGGAAACCCTACACCACTTCAGACAAATGGTTATCCAACATCTTCTTAAAAACTTCCAATGTTGGAGCTTTCGTATTTCAGAACTGGTCAGAACCTGCTGAAACCCACCTCTGTTCAGGGTTCAAAAAAATATAAGACAGGGTCTTATTTTCGAGGAAACACGGTACCATGTCACTGAAAAAAGGGACTTGCGACCATTTTTCGCACTTATGACCATGGCAGCATCCTCATGGTCACCTGACCAAGATTTGGATGCTTGGCAACTTATTCATATTTATGACAGTTGCAGTGTCCCTGGATTGTGTGAACATCTTTTTGCGACCTTCTGGCAAATAAAGTCAAGGGGGAAAGCCAGATTTAATGAATAACTGGGTTATTAATTTAACAACTGCAATGTGTTTGATTTTGTTGGGGGTGTTACTTGGAACCCTGACACAATGATTCACTTAACAACTGTGGCAAGAAAAGTCATAAAACAGGGGCAAAACTCACTTAACAAATATCTCACTTAGCAGCATAAATTTTGGGCTCAATTATGGTCAAGAGTCGAGGACTATCTGTAATTCTTTTTTTAAAACATAGATGTTGATCCAAGTATCTCTTGACTCCAATGCCCTGATAGACTCAAATGTCTTTTGGTTTCATGCTGCCACTTGTTTCAAAGGCGTAATGACACCCAGATTGAAAACCACGTGCTGAAGACAAGTCAGCAAGAAGGCAGAGCATAACAATTCTGACAGAATAACAATCCATTCCAGGTTTATCCAGGAGCGAGTCCAACATAACAAGCAGCAGGTTGCTCTCTCTGAAAATAATCCTTGGGCCACGGCTCTTTTGATGGCTTGAGGCAAATCTCTTCTTTCAAGTGTCATCCCTCAGGGGTGTATTAAAGAATTTGCTTTACTTTATTAAGCGGTGCCAAGTTGTTCGCGGAAATCT
The DNA here is from genome assembly GCF_029215685.1 of Pituophis catenifer annectens. Classification (NCBI taxonomy): domain Eukaryota; kingdom Metazoa; phylum Chordata; class Lepidosauria; order Squamata; family Colubridae; genus Pituophis; species Pituophis catenifer. The sequence continues at coordinate 14,434,278 of NW_027256894.1, read as the reverse complement.
CTGAAAACTTTGGAGCGGTTTTGGAACAGGGCAGATTACTTGACTCATCGTTCTTAAACGATGATAAATCATTATGAAATGGTTTATGGTGGGATTATTTGTTATGATTGGCAGCCTGATGGCTTCTGATCCATCTGTGACAGAAGAATGGAATTTTCTTAATTAGTTGGTTTTTCAAAACAGAGAGATTATCAATATCAGACATGGCAGCCAGGGTCTAAAGAGTGAGTCCTATGTTGCTTGCATTACCTTCTTCCTTGTTCCACTAAAAATTAGATATTTAATGAAGATTCTCTCTCTCTCTCTCTCTCAAAATAATAGTTTGGGGGAGAGGGATTTTCAACTGTTAAAAGTGTCACTTGAGTAAAGGAAGTGTTTGCACAACATAAAAAAGAAGTTGAGATTTTGGAAAGAGTGCAGAGAAGAGCAAACAAAAATGACTAGGGGGCTGGAGGCTAAAACGTATGAAGAACGGTTACAGGAATTGGGAATGGCTAGTCTAGAGAAAAGGAGGACTAGCACTGATCCAATATTTGAGGGGCTCCTACATAAACGAGGGGGATCAAGTTATTTTCCAAAGCACCAGAAGGCAAGACAAGAAATAATGGTTGCAAACTAACCAGGGAGAGAAGCAACCTAGAACTAAGGAGAAATTTCCTAACGGTGAGAGCAATCAACCAATGGATTTTAGCTTGCCTTCAGAAGTTGTGGGTGGTTCCATCACTGAAAGCTTTCAAAAAGAGACTGGACAGCCATTTGTCTGAAATGACATAGAGTCTCCTGCTCAAGCCAGGGGTTGGACTAGAAGACCTCCGAGGTCCCTTCCAACTCTATTATTCTATATTCGGTGTTCTATGTACAGGCTGCATTGGCACTTGAGCTGTAGGATGAAATATTGTAGGGTGAAAGTTTGGACAGTCATTTGTCTGAAATGGTGTAGGGTCTCCTGCTTGAGCAAGAGGTTGGACTAGAAGACTTCCAAAGTCTCTTCCAATTCTGTTATTTTATTGTTCTGAAACAGCAAATTTCAATCACGGCACAAAAAGCTGGGATCCATCATTCTTACGTGTTTTCATGTTGGCTCTACACCACTCATCTCACACACCCCAACCTGAGCAAAACAATACACTGTGCCAATATTGAGCAGAACGCAGTCCATCGCAAAGCCCAAAGGTCCCATCGACTTCAAAAGAAATTATTTCTATTTTCCAGTTTATTACACAATGATTGGACCCGCAGGTAATGCCAACTGGAAAGTACAGATGGGTGGCTTTTAATGTCTTCCCATTTTTCATTTTTTTTTTTCAGATCCATTAAGTTGAATTCTACTGTATTTATTTTTTTAAAAATAAAGTTCATGTATGTGTTTAAGGGGTCATTTCTCCAATTCTTTTTACTTGAAATTTTGTCATGGAAAATTTTGTAAGACGTTTCCCCCTAGCAATATGCATTTGAGTACCGTCTTCTCCTGAAAAATATAGATTTTGAATATTAGAGATGTTTCTCTAAGAAGAAAAGTGAAAATTGGGTTGAAAAATGGTGAAATGTGACTTTCAAATGAGGCTTAAGTTTTGCTTCGCATATTCATTCATGCCTCATTACACTTGATTTCAAATGCAAACCATGCAAATTTCTCTCTCATTTCTATCCGGAGAGAGACCCACTATCTATCAGCCAAAAAAAATTAATAATCTATCATCAACAAAGCTTCCATCACTTGCAATACAAGAGAGGACCAAATTATGGAAAACAGGTACAATGTTAGAGCAACTTTAAGGTAAACTTGGCAACTTTAAGACTTGTGAACTTCAACTTCAATATGGCTGGCTGGGGAATTCTGGGAGTTGAAGTCCACAAGTCTTAATTTTGCCAACTTTGAAGGCCCCCTACGATAGAGGACGATTACGGTACTACATATGACATACCTGGAGATCCACAGGATGATCGCAGATTTCTGGGTGAGCAGCTCTTAAGTCTGAGAGTCTCTCTCCATCTTTGGATTTTGATATTTTTGGCTTCTCAAACCACTGACTCCACTCAACATCTGGGGGGAGAAAAAAGGAAACAACTCAAATTAAGGTCATTTTGGACACAACAGGCCTTAACGAATGCTGGAAAAAATGTGCTGCTCCATTAAATCTCGGTGCCAAAAAAATGTTAGCAAATCTGTTTAAAAGCTACCCACTCCTGGTGTTTTCTCCAGGTCATCAGATGTTAGGTGCCCCAAAGGACATCAGGCTAGTGATGAAAGGAGAAACCAATCTTTCCATGGGACATATTTGACCTTTGAAAGACAGGCTGGAGAAGAAGAGATGTGGCAAAACCATAATAAATGGGTCCATGATGGAACATTTATGGTTTACTTGTAGATTTTAAAGTATAATATTGCAGAGATTCTAATTACAATATAGAATAGAATAGAATAGAATAGAATAGAATAGAATAGAATAGAATAGAATAGAATTCTTTATTGGCCAAGTGTGATTGGACACACAAGGAATTTGTCTTTGGTGCATATGCTCTCAGTGTACATAAAAAGACAAGATGCATTCGTCAAGAATCATAAGGTACAACACTTAATGATAGCCATAGGGTACAAATAACCAATCAGGAAACAATATCAATATAAATCGTAAGGCTACAAGCAACAAAGTTACAGTCATACAGTCATAAGTGGAAGGAGATGGGTGGTGGGAACGAGGAGAAGATTAATAGTAGTGCAGACTTAGTAAATAGTTTGACTAAATATAACTAAATAAAGATTAATACGAGTGTTTTAGCCAATCAGAGATATTCTTTTCTTCAATTATGTTTATTTCAAATGCTTCTACAGATCACAAAATGGGGCTCTCATGACAAAACGGACAAAGGTTAGTATGTCCAAAGTGGACAATTTATGAGAGATTGGAGCAACATCTCAAGTTTCTGAAGGACTGCAGAAGACCATGTGGTCATGCCACTAGAAGCAAACTGGATGAGTTTGGAGGGAAGAAGGAATTTGCCTTGAGGCCAATTGCTACTATGCATATTTAAATTTATCTCCAAATTTAATTATTTTCTCTGTGGGGGTGCTACAAATGGGTGCTGGAGGGCTGCCTGAACCATGTTGGCACCGTGTTAGAATGCAACATTGTAGGCTAACTCTGCCAACTGCCAGCAGTTCGATCCTGACTGACTCAATGTTGACTCAGCCTTCCATCCTTCCGAGGTTGGTAAAATGAGGACCCAGATTGTTGGAGGCAATAGGCTGACTCTGTAAACCACTTAGGGAAGGCTGTAAAGCATTGTGAAGCAGTATATAAGTCTAAGTGCTACTGCCATTTCCCACAGCCGTGATGGTGAGCCATTTCTGCGGGCACGCGAGCTGTCACCCTAAATCAGCTCCCACCCCGCATGCCCCTGCGCCTCCCACCGGCCAGCTGATTTCCGGGTCTCTGCCATGCATGAGGGTGATGCGCACACATGCCCCTGCAGCCCCACCCCTCCCAGGAATCTCCACGTGGCCCATTTTGGATGCCAGATAAGTACAGGGCTCGTGCGGAGGCTCCGGGAGGGCGAAAATGGGGTAGCATGGGGGGGGTCGCATGTGCCTGCGCAGGGGGGCAGTGCAGCATGGGGGGCATTGTGTGTGCATGCACAGGGGAGTGGGTGTGCATGGGGGGCATTGCATTATGAGTGTGGGTACAGACGCACGCGATAGCGCACACACACACATGCTTTTGGCACCCGAGGGAAAAAAGATTAGCCATCACTGTCCTATAGTCAGTGTGTCACTAGATGGTCATCACTGGCCTGGCTGTGATGAAACAAAACTATCCGTTCCTTTATGCAGCATCAAAAGAGTTTGTAATGCCCCTGTCTACTCTGGGACCAAAAGATGGAAATTCAGGGATTGGCCCTGATATGCTGCACACATCAGGGCCAATGCTGAGCTCTACAGAGAACCATTAAAACTGCCCAGAATATTATCGGACTCCAGCTACCAGTTCTGGACAACATCTTCGAATCTCGCTGTTTGAGAAAGTTGCATAACATTCTCAAGACTCTTCCCATCCTGCTTACAATCTTTTTGGACTGTTACCTTCTGGTAGAAGATGCAGAACAATTAAAACTCAGACCACACGTTTTCTGAATCATTTTTATCCCAGAGCTATAATTGCACTCAACAATGAACTAAAGGGCCACCATCAGTGAGCTGTAGGACAGCATTACTTGGTCTGTTGTGTGGATGTTTGGGTGGCTTAGGGGTGGGGAATTTGTGGTGGTTGGGGGGGGGGTGTTTGGGGATTGTTATGTGTGTTGGACCTGGTCTTCGGGTGTTAAGTGAATTTCGTTGTATGGGTATACTGTGTATACATATACAATGACAATAAAGTTTGTTTGTTTGTTTGTTTGTTTATTTGTTTTATATTGGGAGTTGTAGTTCAGCCTTAGGTTATTTTTTGTATGTTGGGGTTGAGGAATATTTCCAACTGCACCTGGAACTGCATTGCAAACTTGCTCCAAAGAAGAAGAGCCTCACCTTGAACCCATTCACTGGTTGAAGACACATTGAAACGTTCTCCGTTTTCAGCCTGGAACAATTTGAATACTTTGGCAAGAGCTGAACCTTTGCATCCTGCAAAAAAAATTTAAAAAAAAATAAAAAATAAAAACTAAAAGGGAAGCAAGAGAAGGACTTCCTAGCAATCCCCAAAGCTGCAGTTGGTTACGGAGAAGCTGTCAACAGTTCAGTTGTTATATTTCTTTGGAAGATTTAGAACACATATATGAAAGGGACTTGCAGAGTTTTAAATGCAAGTGCTCAATATTGACACGATTGTTTATATCCATCTCTTAAGCAAAATTGATTGTCAGCCTGCAAATTCAGCAGAATGACAAGGGGGAAGGAATATAAATTACTTATATTTTCCCACATCTCTCAAGTTCTACACGCTCAAGAAATATGGTGACACAATCCTTCCTGAATTTGGGCTCTGTTTAAAAACTGTAGCCTTTCATTCTTAGAATGATCAGCCTGAATTTTGAGACATGAAGCCCATCCATCTAAAAGTCAACAAGGCTGGAAAACACCAATGGAAGTTCTCCATGTCCAGACAACATAAGACCTGACCTCAAATCATGCCTGAAGTAGCCCAATGCCTTATGTCAAAATGCCACTCAATATAATTTTGCTGCCATTATTCTAATGACCATATATATCTTGATGATTACCTTGATATTCAACATGATCTTCCACAGATGACAAAGGTTTTCCTTTGACAGTAATGAAGCTCCAGGGATGCCTGGGGAATTAAAAAACAACAACAACACACGCAACTTAGCAATTACTCTTTTGCAAGAAATACATGCATCTTACAACACAGAAACTCAGTATTACTTCTTTGTAAGACACACATGCATCTTTTTGGAATATGGCTTGTTTTGTTCTCTTTTCACAGCTCCCCAGACAGACTAAACTCTGAGATTTTTTTTAAAAAAAGTTCATGAGTAAAGCTAGACTCCTGGTGCCTGCATCCAGCTGTTTTCCTGGCAGCTGGATGGACGTAGCTTGCCACTGCCTTCTGTTGCAATGTGTTTTTGACTTCCCAAGTCTCGCTAACTTCAACCTGGCTAAAGTCAATGGTGCCTCTGCACTTATTCACACACAAACATGTTTTTTTCCAAGGACAGTTATAAAGCTAGAAAACCTTTGCTTATCTTAATGAATTTATTTCCTTCGGCTGGAAACAAAGCAAAGAGTTACGACTCTAAGGATTCCCATCGAGCAAACGCCTAACATCATAAAACTCGGCCATTTCCAAGTTGACAAAACTCCAGCTATGAATAAGAAAGTTCTCAGAACTTCTTCAGAGGAATCCCATTAGAGATCAAACTATAAAGAACTAACTTTTGCAGAGATCAGAAATGCCGAATTCTTAGAAATGCCTTTCAATGAACTGAAAATATCTGGCTGTTAATTCCACTCTCTGGAAGAATCATGACTAGGCAGATGAATAAAGCAGAATACAAAGAGGGTAATTGTAGGAAATTTATAGGTGGATTCATTTTATTGATTAATTGACTAAATATGTCTCTGTGTGTTTTTAATAAATATGAGTCTGCCTTGAATTCACAGAACTCTGAAAAGTTAGCAGTGGTGTTTATAGATCCTTCTGAAATCTCGATGAGTAATATGTGCATGTGGTTTTTTTTTCTTCTTCTTAATATATTATTTTTTGCTATTAACTTTTCAAACCAGACAGTTGCAGAGGCCACTAAGAACACGAGCAAGAGGACACAGATTGGGGGAGGGGGGAAAATAACCAGACATAAACAAGAAGAACTGGAAATTCTCTGTCCTAACAGAGTTTGCCCTACTGTTCCAAGCAACGACTTCATGAATTAATGGTGTTGGCCACTACCAAATGAGAAGGGCCTGGTGGGAAATTCAACACAGCCTACAGGATTCTAACTGGGATTCAAAAGTTTAAAAAGAAATCAGACTAAAAGGGACACATTATTGAGCATAATGTTTACAGAACTTTCCATCATTGCCGTATTTAAATTCGCTTCTCTGTGTGGTTAGAATGGTGCTAGATTCCACTCGCTGCATTCTTGACTCCAAATTGGCTGTTTATTCATCATCCTTAAAGTAGGTTAGAAGGCCACTTTTTTGCCCAATGCTGCCGGAAAAGAAAAGAGCCAAAGTCTATCTTTTTTACTATAAGAGGGTTGATTGAGAAGGAAAAGACTGAAATCTCCATGTGGCTGTTTCTTGATTTTGAGAGGCAGTTTGGCCTGCTCACTGTAGAGAGAAGGTGACTTATTGAATAGAACAACCCAATGCAATGGGGGACATAGCAGGACATCATCTCTGCCGTTACTAGAACAGCATAGCTGGATGATGCAGCTCAAGTCTTATCTTAGTCTTAGTCTCAGTCTCAGTCTCAGCTTTTGTCTTAGTGTCTTAATGTCTTAGTGAAGGGGTCAGCAACCTGTGGCTCTGGAGCCGCATGTGGCTCTTTCATCTCTCTGTTGCGGCTCCCTGTCGCCAGTCAGCTCCACAATTGATAGGGCTTTATTTAGGAGAGTTAGAGGAAAAAGGACACCGTGCTAGGAGGAGACTCTGTGGTGGGGGGAACCGGACTTCCGGTTGGCTCCAGAATTGAACGGGGGGGCTTCTGGTTAGGGCATTTGTGGCTCTTTGAATGTTTAAGGTTGCCACCCCTATCTTAGTGTCTTAATTTATGTTATGCATATTTTCCTGCAGATTTTAAGAGAAATAAATAAGTAATCAGGAGAGAATCACGATTCAATGGATGTGAAAAGGACACCTCTGTATGTCTTAGTTTAATGAAAAGAAGAACCAGGGGTGACATGATAGCAGTCTTCCAATATCTCAGGGGTTGCCACAAAGAAGAGGGGAGTCAGCCTATTCTCCAAAGCACCAGAAGGCAGGACAAGAAGCAATGGGTGGAAACTCATCAAGGAGAGAAGCCACTTAGAACTAAGGAGAAATTTCCTGACAGTGAGAACAATTAATCAGTGGAACAACTTGCCTCCAGAAGTTGTAAATGCTCCCAACACTGGAAGTTTTTAAGAAGAGGTTAGACAACCATTTGTCTGAAGTGGTGTAGGGTTTCCTGCCTAAGCAGGGGGTTGGACTAGAAGACCTCCAAGGTCCCTTCCAACTCTGTTATTCTATTCTATTCTATTCTATTCTATTCTATTCTATTCTATTCTATTCTATTCTATTCTATTCTATTCTATTCTATTCTATTCTATTCTATTCTTCAGCGTCCATTCTCATTTGGGACTGCCCAAGCAGAATCTGTCCAGTAATATTGCCTGTGGATGATTCAAACAACACTTTTCTTCAGGAAGGGTGGATGTAGGAGAAACATTGATAAAGTCTGGGACGGAGCCAAAAGAGGAATCAGCCTGGAGACTCTATGTAGCCACAGACAGACTTAAGTCCAACCTCCTATTGAATTCTCTTAACCTGATCTTATGCCAAGATAGTGCTAACCGTTAGTTGTATAGATTCCCATGCATAGGAATGACAAGCAATAAATCACTTTAATTTAGAATGTCCTATGTGGCCCTGATCTCTCCCACCTAACATTTGAATTGGATTCTAGACAGAGGTGCCAACTGCCTAGCCATCGGGATCAAGGTCTGACATGGAGAAGTTTCACCTCCCTTTATATCTACAGCAGTTTACACCCTCCTTTTTCATCGCTAGGTCAAGCAAAGTTGGCCAAAGGTTCTTCTATTTATAGTTGCCTTCCATAAGGCATCTCTGAATGCACAATAAAGTCAAACAGCTGATCGACACAAGCCACCCATTTTTACTGTCTGCCTTGGACAGTAAAAGACAGACAATCGTTAAGCAACTGGCAGGCGGCAAGTACACTGCTGGCTGTTCTCCATTTGGCCGGAGAACTACATGTTACTTTTAAAAAAAAAATTAAAATGACAGAGACCGAGAACAGGGAAGGATTGATGAGGAGAGAAAATGGGAGAAAGTGCTTGCAATTGTGGGGGGCCCTGGGGAACTTCTTGCTAAACCCCATCCAATGAGAAAAACCACTAATTGAAACCACCAATGGCAGGGAAGGTTCACCAATGGTTAAGCCAGACTGCAGTGAGAGCAAGAGGACAATGGCAGCAACCCAGAGAGAGCTACAGCAACGACTAGAGTGGCCTAAAGCAAAAAAATATGTTTGCACTTGACAAATTGGCAGACGGGAGAGAATTTGTCACTCTGCCTGGAATTGTCTCGATTTCTTGTCTTCAAGGTACAGATATTGGACAGGGTTAAAGAACGCCGTTTTCTCAAAACGGCAATCACGGTTTTGGTTTCAATCAAAAACTGTGAAGGCTGCCCAAGATGAGGGATGCCTAATTAGAACAATTCTGAGCAATAAAAATCCCAGGAGGAGGTGCTTGAAGTGCTATTCCAGAGCAGGAAAAGAGGTGGAGAGAGAGAGAGAGAGAGAGAGAGAGAGAGAGAGAGAGAGAGAGAGAGAGAGAGAGAGAGAGAGAGAGAGAGAGAGAGAGAGAGAGAGAGAAAGTTCTGTCCATGTGAAACCAGGGCTGCTTCTGGATAGGATTTTGGGCATGCCATGAGGAAAAGGAATTTGGAAAGACTACGAATGGCGTTCAGATGAGTGGGATGGAGAAGTAGAAAAAACTGCATGTCAGCCTCCTAAAATGTTGGGGGAAAGGGGATTTGCTTCCATGCCTGCAAACATCAAACCCAACCACAAATAGTTGACAGAACTAGATCAGCTAAGAATACATTCTAAAACACACACACACTGGAGAGGCAGTGTTGTGTAATGGCTAGAGCAGTGGTTCCCAACCTTTTTTTGGCCATGCCCCACCTAAGCATCTCTAAAATCCTGATGCCCTCCCTCCAACCCATGATATATAATTCTTACTATTCAAAAAGTGAACTCCTATAAACAATATCACCATCCGCCCTTCAAATCCTAATTCCTTAGTATTACTTCAATTAATTATCTTATTTCTTCATCAATCAATACTTTGTTCATAAAATATGTATGTGAAAGAAAAAATTAATTAAAAAAAATCAAATTACCCGGGGTGAAATCCAGCAGGTTCTGACAGGTTCTGGAGAACCGATAGCGGAAATTTTGAGTAGTTCAGAGAACCGGCAAATACCACCTCTGGATGGTCCCAAAGTGGGGAGGGAATGGGGATTTTGCAGTATCCTTCCCCTGCCATGCCCACCAAACCACACCCACCAAGCCACACCATGCCCACCAAGCCACGCCCACAGAACCGGTAGTAAAAAAAAATGAATTTCACCACTGAAATTGCCCCTCTGTGGGGCGTGGGCCCCACGTTGGGAACCGCTCGGCTAAAGTGATGGAGTAGGAGTCCCAGGTTCAAGTCCACCCTTGGCCACAGAAACTCCCTGGGTCACTTCAAGCCAGTCAGTTTTGCTCTCACCCAAACCTACCTGACAGGGTGAGGATTTCTGGGGAAACAATGGAGCAGGGAGTGCTATTTATGCCGCCTCCACAAAAGGCAGGATATCACAAACACACACACACCCCACACAAACTCCAAAACAAAGTGAGGAACCACAGGCAGTGCAATTGCTTGTGAGGCAATTTTCTCCAGGCTTATTCATAAATAAGGCAGGCAGCTGACTGTCAGGTAAGTGCTTCCTGAAGATTGCAGCTTGTTTTTCTCATAACAAAAAGACTAGTCTGGGAAGTTTAGGGTGGTTGGTTTAATCAAGATTACTCAGTCTTTGGAGTGTAAATTGGGTCAGAATTCCTGCAGTTGGTTTTTTTTGGGGGGAGAGGGATGATAAAGGACAAGGAATTGGCACTCTGGTGGAATCCACCACCAGAAGTGGCTTCATATTGAGTGAGACCACAGATTCATCACTGTATCCGTAAGGAAAAGGCAACCTTTCTTTGGTTAGGAATTTTGAGATCCTACTGCAGATGGGGACTGCAGCCAAGAAATTAAAAAACGCTTGCTCCTGGGAAGGAAAGCTATCGCAAAGTTAGACAGCATACTAAAGAACAGAGAATATCACCCTGCCAACAAAAGTGCTTATAGTCAAGGCTATGGTTTTCCCAGTTGCAATGTATGGCTGTGAAAGTTGGACCATAAGGAAGGCTGAGCGCCAAAGAATGGAGGCCTTTGAACTATGTTGCTGGAGAAGACTCCTGCGAGTCCCTTGGACTGCAAGGCGATCAAACTGGTCAGTCCTAGAGGAGATCAACCCTGACTGCTCTTTAGAAGGCCAGATCCTGAAGATGAAACTCAAATCCTTTGGCCACCTAATGAGAAGGAAGGACTCCTTGGAGAAGAGCGTAATGCTGGGAACAATGGAGGGCAAAAGAAGAAGGGGATGGCAGAGAATGAGGTGGCTGGATGGAGTCACTGAAGCAGTTGGCTTGAGCTTAAATGGACTCCAGAGGATGGTAGAGGACAGGAGGGCCTGGAGGAACATTGTCCATGGAGTTGCAATGGGTCGGACACGTCTTCGCAATTAACAACAACAACAACTGCAGAATGAACTATACAACTCTCACCAAATGGTGAAAAGAAAACTGTCAGCCTGTGAGGTAGTCCAGGCTGGAAGCATGCCCAGATGAACCAATTTTATATGAATTGAATCTTTGCAAGTCTAAAAGTACACTTTTCCCCCTGTTGCCTTTACAACCCAAGAAATTAGGGAGGGTCCCATTCCTTCTGCAGGCTCAGCAGCCTCTTATCTGACTGTTCCCCCTGGCTCTTCTTTCTGTCCCTGAAGGTCATTCTCACATACCATTACAGAAACTGGTAAAGTGACTCCCTTTAAGCTTTGCCAGTCCAAGGGCTTCTGCTCCAGGAGAACTACTAATGTGGCCTTATTTTGGACAACTGGGCAGGTTTCCAAAAGAAACTATGAGATGCAACCACTCTAATTTGTTTTCCAAAAATGTCCCTCTAAAGCTTGAAGACACTATTATATGCATCAAGATGATGCTATATGTTAATGTTTTCCTTTGCAATGTGCAAACTTCCTGCTTCATATCTTTGAGTTAAAAGAATCTTGCTAATCATCAGGTAAAGCAGGATTCCTAGGGAGGCAAAGCATACAGTCATTGGATCCATCAATACCCATGGCCATTAATGCTTTCTTGTAGAACCCCACAACTGGTCTACAAGATCTTGGAGGATTTTTACAGCCTTCTGTGGAAATATCCAGGGATTGAACCTGGGACCTTCTGCATGGGGTATTTCTACACTATCTCTGAATAGAGGTCATTAGTCCACTTTGCACTGATTGATTCAATGTTGAAGCATTCCTTCAACCCAACTGTATGGACCAAAGCCATCTCAAGCCATGTCCTTGGCCTCTGAATACTCTCGGATGAAAAGGAAGAGGAGAGGAGGGAAAATCACTGTGAGGGATGTTTGTCCTCTTGGGCAGAGGGTGAGGGGGAAAGTGGAATTATTTTAGATCCAGGAAAAGCACAATAAGGACTTTGTGTTGTAACCCTGGCAAGCCAGGCTCCTACCTAAAGCCAAGGTGGAGGAAATGCTTGCTGCCCAGTTTGGTCATTGCTTTCCTGGCCAAGTCATCCAAATTCTTGGAGCCTTCGTCATTGACCGCGACCGACAAGATCATGCCATCTTCCACAGCGTTCAAATATTGCACAAAGCGGAGGCTTTCGCTTTTGAGTTTGTAGGTGTCAAATCTGAAGAAACATAGAGGGACACGTGAGATGTAGAAACATCTGCATTCGCCATGTTGATTCATGCACAGACACTCTCGAAGAAGAAGATAGCATCAATGCTTGTTTGCACACTCAAGAGAAGCCAACTCTGCAGAACAGAATGACCTACAAGAATTAGATAACTCATCCCATTATAGGTGGATTTTTCTTGCCATTATATCTATCACAGGAATACAAGCTTTGGTCCCAGGAACCAAATGTATTCCTCCTTTCCGTTCTATCTTTTAAGCCTTTAGCTGAAAGTTTTTATATCTTTCACTTCTTTGACTATCATATCGTTGATATATATGATTCTATTGGAAGTGCTTATTCGTTTTATGATGCTGGGCTAGTCCATAATTAACTAACTCACTCAAACCGCTTTTGGTGCATTCTACAGCCCTCTCTTCTGTTCCTGCCTATTTTCAGGAAGTTAAACACTGTAATTTTAAGCCTGATAAAGTAGAAGGGGCAATCAACTTCAGAATGAAGTTTAAGAAAAAATGTGGGTTTTGACCTCCAACCATACTCCCTGCCTAAACCACACCCATTCCACCCCACTTCTATATTCACCTGCAGCCCATTCCAAAATCTAAATACCTAAAATCTAAATGCATCCTGCATTCACAAATTGGGTTTGCACAAAACCTCTTGACCATGTCAGGTAGAGAAACAGTCAGTGAATTTGACCAACATACTAAGCTTGATTAGCATTAACCTTGCGCAAAACAGCTGAGAGCAAAACAGCTGAGAGTCGGGAGGCTGATCCAATCAACTTGTGCTAATTAGGCTGTGGTGAAGCTAAAATGGGCTGTTTCTTCTTGCTGCTTGGTGCAAGGAGGTAAACTGCTGGGAGGCAGAGGCCAAAGAGTGGAGGCCAGTGGGTGGGCAGGTCTACATTCAGAGGATAAAACGCACCCAAATTTTCACCTCCTTTTAGGGGGGAAAAAGGTGCATCTTATACTCCGAAAAATACGGTATTAGCATCTGTGGCAGCTAGTGTATCATTTAAGAAGTACAGCACAACTGATTAATGGTGTTTTTGCAATTCCGTTTGGCGCGTGAGGTCAGAGGAGCTAAGCATTTGTTTTTGGACCTCGGGAAAACAATATAAAGAAGAAAAGAGAAAAGCTTGCTTACATTGGCTGAAACAGGGAAAGAGTTTGAGCTTTTAGACTCACCGATCAGAATGGATGACAGCTCCGGTCTTGGGATCGATGACATGGACGATGATCCCACGATGCCCCCAGCTTCGTTCAAAGTAATAGCCCCCTTCTTCCAATCCCCCTGGATTCAGAGTCTTGTTTAAGAAAGTCCAGGACAGCTTCCGCTCACCGTGAACCTCAAGAGTCCCGCCGTCAATGACGCCAATGAACTTTCGCCCAAAGTAACTGTCAGGTTGGCTGCCATCATCAGCCCTGTGGGGTGAATTTGAATAGCATTTTATTTCTCACCTTTGGGAATTGCTGTAGAGCAATAGTCAAAGTGCCCCCCCCCAAAAAAAATAAACAGAGTGTATTATAAAGCCATCAGTTGAAACCATCAAATAAAGGATGGTTCACTGATGAATAAATGTTTTCTGAAAGCAACAGAACAATAAAATCAGAAAAATAAAGGAAGACCATTTATTACATTGCGGCAGAAACAGGAAAGGGCACCAGAAAAATGAAATTCTTTCACTCGGCACCAAAAGAAGCAGGATTTGTGAAGCAAGAATTCCGTAACATGGGAAGCTACTATTAGATAACTAGTAAGTAGCAAAAAGATTCAAACATATCCTAGTCAGACGATCCAGATCTGAAGAAATCTTCTAGACAGTTCTACTTGCCCCTGAAGATACATCTTTGGAAGTACTATTCTCATTCCGATTCTCAATTAGTCGCTTTTACAATCTCAGAATTGCAAAAGTTTGTAATCAAGTCTCCAAATATAATCTGAGGGTTGGGTTGATTAGGAACATATAAGAACAGAATTTTGTCTGGGCAATGATAGGGTCACATCTAACCCATATCCTGCCATTGGGGCCTCAAACTAAAACTCTCTACCAGAAAACCTGGGTAATTTCAATTGCATCCTATCTTAGATAAAGGTAAAGGTTGCCCTCGCACATATGTGCTAGTCGTTCCTGACTCTAGGGGGCAGTGCTCATCTCCGTTTCAAAGCTGAAGAGTCAGCGCTGTCTGAAGACGTCTCCGTGGTCATGTGGCTGGCATGACTCAATGCCAAAGGTGCACGGAACGCTATTACCTTCCCCACCAAAGGTGGTCCCTATTTTTCTACTTGCATTTTTTACGTGCTTTCGAACTGCTAGGTTGGCAGAAACTGGGACCGGTAACAGGAGCTCACCCCATTACGCAGCACTAGGGATTCGAACCACTGAACTGCCGACCTTTCGATCGACAAGCTCAGCATCCTAGCCACTGAGCCACCACGTCCCTATCTTAATAACCTTTAATTCAGTCTATTTTTATTCTTGTTGGTATCAGTTCTGATTTGTAATCATTCTACGTATTTCCGCAGGGTCCAACTTTGGACTTGGAGTTATGTCTGCAAAATTAAGCATCCTCCCATAAGCATCCTTCTTCCCAGTGCATTGTAGTAATTTTGATGTCTAATGTACCAGATCTCTGCTCCTCCATCCGTCCATCCAGAAGAAAAAAAAAAAGCCTTGTGGGGCTAATCTTCCAAATTATGGATGAGGTCGGTTTAATTACATACCGTCCATATAAGATGATTGTCAGACTGCTCCGGAAAGGGCAGTTCTCACTCCCGATATGTAGTTCTCCATCATTTTCTATCCGTATATGACGAGTGCGTAAAACAATGGGGGCTGTGTTATCTTTAATCACTAGTTTTCCTAACAGAGGAGAAGCAAAAGGGGTATTTAAGTTGGCTGATTTAAAACTGTACCATAAAGTTACGATTTTTCCTTCTATATTATTGGACTTCTCAGTTGTGCCTCTTTTGAAGGAAGGCAAATGATAAACAAGGTCGATAATGCATATTTTTAATCTTCTGATTTCTCCCCCCCCCCCGCCACTTCCTTGCTGGATTCTCTCTAAACAAATTCCCTGCAAAGAAAGACTTTTTTTTTTTTTTCAGAAGGGGAAAGAAATCAGTTTGGTTAGCACTGTCATTTGGTGATTATTGTCTGTATCAGACACAGATAATTCACCGTCAAGTTTGGTTTCTGATCCGCATGGTTGACTCTTTCTTCGGAGCGAACTCGTCATCCAGATTGGGGAAAATGTGAACTAAGTGGATTGATCAGACTTCTACGTTATAGAGCAGAATTGTGAAATTAAAAAGAGCAAATTTTTAAACAGCAGACTCTAGAAAGAGTGCAGAGAAGAGCAACGAAGATGATTAGGGGACTGGAGGCTAAAACATATTAAGAGTGGTTGTTGGAATTGGGTATGTCTAATTTAATGAAAAGAAGGACTAGGGGAGACATGATAGCAGTCTTCCAATATCTCAGGGGTTGCCACAAAGAAGAGGGAGTCAAGCTATTCTCCAAAGCACCAGAAGGCAGGAGAAGAAGCAAAGGAAACTAATCAAGGAGAGAAGCAGCCTAGAACTAAGAAGAAATTTCCTGACAGTGAGAACAATTAATCAGTGGAACAACTTGCCTCCAGAAGTTGTGAATGCTCCAACACTGGAAGTTTTGAAGATGTTGGATAACCATTTGTCTGAAGTGGTGTAGGGTTTCCTGCCTAAGCAGGGGGTTGGACTAGAAGACCTCCAAGGTCCCTTCCAACTCTGTTATTCTATTCTATTCTATTCTATTCTATTCTATTCTATTCTATTCTATTCTATTCTATTCTATTCTATTCTATTCTAATGCTTTTCCTTGTTTCTCTGGAAGTGCATAGCTCCTCCTAAGCATGATTGTTGGGAAACTGAGCTTTATTATCTGATATTTCAGCAGTTCGCCATAAGAGTCAGAACTTTCTTAAACACAACAACAACAAATGAAAGCTGATTTTATTTTGCCAATTTTTCTCACTTCTGCAGAACACTAGGATAAATACCTGACTATCTTCAGCTCAGACCACAATTCTTAATGCATTAACCATAACTCAGTCACAGCTGGGGCAAAATGACCATTAAAAAGCAGCCAATTTGAAGAAGATCTTTGACACTTACTTCAATGGAGTGCACACGCAGGCTTGTTCATCGCTCAAGCACACACACATCCTCACTTGTGCGAGCAGTGTGTGAGCATACACATGTGTGCCCGTTGGCTGTTTCTGCAGCCCTGTTGCAAACCTCTTATGACCCACTAGTGGGCTGCAGCCTACAGATTGGGGACCCCTGATCTAAAAAGGTTTTACATTCTTCTATTCTGCAAGACCAGGGGTCTGCAACCTTAAACACTCAAAGAGCCATTTGGATTCGTTTCTCACAGAAAAGAAAACACCGGGAGCCACAAAACCCTTCCCATGCCGGACTATTTCTTGAGCAACCACAAAACTAGCATATGTAGTTGAATTAAACATTCTTTTTCCTTCTGAAACTTTTCTTTTCTTGGATTTATCCATGGTTGGCCTACCGGGGGTTGAAAAGCTCAATAAATTGTGTGCTCGCGGGTGTCGCACATTGGCGGTTGTAATGCATATTTTGAGTGACAAGGAGCTGCAGCAGAGGGGTGAAAGAGCCACATGTGGCTCCAGAGCCACAGGCTGCTGACCCCTGTACAAGACAAATAGGGAATTAGAACTTCCCCAAGTCTCTTGGCACCACTAGCCTGAAGTACAGTGCCTTTTTATAGCAGACTGTGCCTTTACCCATCCTATAATTATGGATTCTCGGTGAACGGTTAGTAGGACATTGAAAAAGGAAGTGGAAAAGAAACACAATAATCAAATTTGCAGTTTCTCCAACTGGGACAACAAAACAAGCTTAGCTGCAGACAAGGTAGCTGATGACATCTATTCCCCAGAATTTCTACCCTGATATTAACCAAAGTTGGTTTTATCCATATTAAATTTAACACTGTTTACCTTGACAATGCTATATTTGTATCTGCGTTGCATGACTTCTCTGCGCCTTTCAATTTAGTGGGGAGCAGCGTTCCAACATAAATCTCCCCATAAATAGAGGCCAACCAACCTTCATGCGAGGAAGCCCAGCAAAATGTTTACTAGGTGATGCTGTTTATATAAAGCTGCCCTCGGTATAAATAACTGAAACTGTCTGTACCGAATCCACTCATTAGCCAAGACAGCGCTGTAATACTTACACCTGGCACAAGCAAACTAGAATACCAGACGCAGGCATGCAGCCTTGCTTGCCTGAGATCCTGGGAGTAAGGAATGTGCTTTGGTTTCAGAACAAATTAAAACGCAATTTTGCATTCATTCCAAAACAAGTGTAATAAATAATGAAATAAGTATGTTTAGCGTTACTTGCATTGATACCTGTCTGGATGGGAGTGAAAACTTTCCTCCAGCAGCGGTGAAATTTATATAAAGTGGGTTCCCCAAAGGCTGTCATGTTATTGCTGCCAAATCAGGGGTGCTATTACTTTTACTTTACTAAAGTGGGGTGGGAATGGAGATTTTGCAATATCCTTCCCCCAGAAGTGGGGAGGGAATGGGGATTTTGCAATATCCTTCTCCTGGAGTGGGGTGGGAGTGGAGATTTTGCAGTATCCTTCCCCTGCCACGCCCACCAAGTCACACCATGCCCACCAAGCCACGCCCACAAAACCGGTAGTAAAAAAAATTGAATTCCACCACTGCCCCAAATCATGGTGCTTCATTCCAACTTAATTGTCCCAGAATGCATTTCATCACTCAATTCAATGATTCTCCGTCTTGGCAGCTTGAAGAGGTGCGGACTTCAACTCCCAGAATTCCCAAGCCAGCATGAGTTAAAGTCCACAAAACTTCAAACTGCCAAAGTTGGGAAACTCTGTTCTAGGTCAATCTGGAAGAGGTGGATTCAGCTAAATAGAGTATAGAATATAGATGCTATAGTTTTCCATCAAACCAGCCTTATGAATGATTTTAATGTTATAGACTTAAGTGAATTGTAGTAAGCTATTTGATTGTAGTATTTGAATAAATTGATAAAGGAAGAAATGGAAAAGAGGGAAGGAAATGGTTTATGAATATTAATATCTGTGATTGGAACAATGGAATTTAGGGGAAACATTTAAAATTATATTATGATGTGAAAAAGGAGTAATGGGAAAATATTTGAATAGGATGATTTAGAGTTAGGGTTAAGTATTAGAAAAATGATTGATTTTAAATCAAAGGGTTTTAACATGGAGAGCAATTAGAGGAGGAAAAAAAAGAAAACTTGACTAAGATTAGAGATTAGGACGAATGGTAATATTGGCTATATATCAGAAAAAAACAAGGAAAAGAAAATAAAAATTAGAGAGAAAGAATATTATGGCAAAAAGTGAAATACATAAATTGTGTTAGTGAGATAACTAAAAACTGTACAAATTTGTGACTCGGCCAATACTCTGTTCAGAAAAAATGCATTGTGTGTTTGTTTGTTTATTTGTGTGTGTATGTTTGTTAAAAAATTAAAAAAAAAACTTTTATAAAAACAAAACCAGCCTTACCTCCATTTGTGATGACAATGGAATGAACGGTGGCAGAAGAAGATAGGAGAAGCTTTTGGCCTTGGCTAATCACTACGTGATTCTGTTCGTCATGTCCTGGCTGCCAGAGTTTCAGTTCTGGATCCAAATGGGGACAAGATGGGACTATTCCTGTTGGCACACACAGAGGAAGCTATAAAGAACATGGACTTCTTTATCTGGTACCTAGAACACAAATCCATTGAGCTAAGAAGACAAAGGAGCCATTTCTGAAGCTGCTGAGTTAGGAAGCAGAGAGAGAGAGAGAGAGAGAGAGAGAGAGAGAGAGAGAGAGAGAGAGAGAGAGAGAGAGAGAGAGAGAGAGAGAGAGAGAGAAATGAAAATGTGGGCGGAAGGCAGAGATAATTTTAAGAATGGTGTTACCCACAGTGGATCTTGGAGAATTCCAGAGAAAACGTGACATCTTCAAGCTGGAATGCTATCTACACCAAAAGTGGGTTTCAGCAGGTTCTAACCAGTTCTGGAGAACCGGTAGCAGAAATTTTGAGTAGTTCGGAGAACCGGTAGTAAAAATTCTGACTGGCCCCGCCCCCATCTAGTCTCTGCCTCCCGAGTCCCAGCTGATCAGGAGGAAATGGGGATTTTGCAGTAACCTTCCCCTGGAATGGGGAGGGAATGGAGATTTTACAATATCCTTTCCCTGCCATACCCACCAAGCCACACCCAGCAAGCTATGCCACGCCCATCAAGCCACACCCACAGAACCGGTAGTAAAAAAATTTGAAACCCACCACTGATCTACACCTTCCTCTGGAGGAAGTCCTGTGCCTCTGCTGAAACATAGAGGGATTGGCTTCCAATCCATCATGCTTGTTTGTCATGTGGCTTCAGCATTCTTCATGATTTAAAAAAAAATGCACTGGCCCACATGGATGAAGGCAGTTCAACCATAGTGAAGAAAGTGAATGTACGACCTTGAGGTAGATTAAACGTTGTATTAGACCCAACTTCAACTCATGGAAGTTCACTGGGGGGGTGGGATATGGGGACAACCCCTTCTTCTCATAACCCAGCCAGTACCATAAATTATGTCTCTTTAAGTCTAAGCAAAGGTGCTACTGTATTTTTTGGAGTATAAGATGCACCGGACTATAAGATGCACCTACCTTTTTTGGTGAGGAAAAGAAGAAAAAGAAATCTGCCTCTACCTCCCAGCAATTTTGCCTCATTGCAGCAAACAGCAAACAGCCTGCTTTACTTTCATTTTTGTTTTCAGCATAGCTTGATTAGCACAAGAAAAAAAAATCTGCTCCCAGCAATTTACCTCCTTGCAGCAAGCAGCAGAGGCCCATGCAAAACAGCTGAGAGCAAAACTCAGGAGGCCGATCCAATCAACTTGTGCTAATTAGGCTGTGCTGAAGCTGAAACGAGCTGTTTCTTCTTGCTGCTTGCTGCAAGGAGGTAAATTGCTGGGAGGCAGAGGCCAAAGGGTGGGGGCCAGTGGGTGGGCAGGGCTACATTCGGTGTATAAGACGCACCCAAATTTTCACCCCCTTTTAGGCGGGGAAAGGTGCATCTTATACTCCGAAAAATACGGTAATTCCTTCCCCACAGCTCACAGAAATGAGAATCGTATTTCCTTAGGAAGAGCCAATATGGATTCACTTTCACTGTAAATAGCTTCGGAGCCAAATATTTGAGAACTTCTCCAACTGACAGAATTCTTCTACTATGCCATTGGAAGGATAAAGCAAGAAGAGAGAATTTCCCCCAGAGTTTCCTGCTGTATTCAGCCCTGAAACGGATCTGTCAAATGTGCTCACTCGTGGTTCATGACCATATACTTCGCTGAACTTCTCACTGCAGTGACCAGAAGTCACGAAAATGTACTCTTCCTTTAATTATAATCTGGAGAAGGAGTTGATATTTCTACAGATATCCCTAACTTATTACTCGGGGATAGAAAAGCTGCACATGCCAACATTCCCTTTATAGTACAAAATTGTTGATGGAAAAATTGTGGTTTCTCTTGCTATTATCTCCCTTAATTCTAATGGCTGGCTCCCACTTGAAATAATGCCTTGTGAACAATATACTCTAACACGCATAAGAAAAGTATCTATGGAAAATGACCAATTTCATGCATAGAGAACATTCCTTTAAAAAAGAAAAGAAAAAGCTCATTTCCTATCTTCTATTGTCTACCTTCCCTCCCTCCAGACTGACAACTTCAAGATGCCCTGGAAGTTGACAAGTCTTGACTGGACTTTAACCATTTTATATATTTGTTTGCATAAAAATAAACAACCTATCTGGCTAAGCATATAGAAATAACTCTTATTTTCAAGGGGCCAAGGCGGTTTTCTACAGCAATCCATACAATGCTGTTCAGGTTCCAATACATTGAGAAATAATTCCTATCCCTTATGGAATTTTTAGGGGAAAAAAGAGAAAAACAAATTAGTGTTTATGGGTTCTAGGATTAGAAAGGCTATTTTATGGAAAGAAGGAAAATATAACGTAATCTCAGAGAGGGTAAAATACAATTGCATTTTTAACTGCTGTCCAAAAGTTCAGAAGTTTTCCTTCCCTTCCCTTCCCTTCCCTTCCCTTCCCTTCCCTTCCCTTCCCTTCCCTTCCCTTCCCTTCCCTTCTCTCCTCTCCTCTCCTCTCCTCTTCTCTTTCCTCTCCTCTCCTCTCCTCTCCTCTCCTCTCCTCTCTTTCTTCTTTCTATTTCCATTTTTTTCTTTCTTTCTTTCTTTCTTTCTTTCTTTCTTTCTTTCTTTCTTTCTCCTTTCTATTTCCATTTTCTTTCTTTTCCTTCCTTCCTTCCTTCCTTCCTTCCTTCCTTCCTTCCTTCTTCCCTTCCTTTTCTTTCTTTCTTTCTTTCTTTCTTTCTTTCTTTCTTTCTTTTTCTTTCTTTCTTTCTTATTCACTCTTTATTTTCCTTGGTTTTTTTTCTAATATTTGTGTTGTTTTTATCTTGTTAAAATATATCTTCAATATAAATTATATTTTAAAAAGAGAAAAATAATTCCTGATAGGTGGACAATGGCGGAGCAGTTTCAGGAGATTTTTTTTAAAAAAAATCTCTAGCCCATCTCATTCTAATTTAAATATTTTTTTTTTGTGATGGTCAAAAGCTCTTGGAAGGGTAAATGCCACACTCACTGGACATGTTGACCTGCTCAAGAGAGTGAAGACTGGACACTATGTTCACCAGCTCACTATCCTTTGGATCTCAAAGAAGACATTCCAGAGGTATATTTAGAAAATAAAAGGCTGTTAATTGCCTTCTGATAAAAGCGTGTTTTATGACTGGCCACTCGTCCCATTTTACAAGAGGTCCTAAATAGGCTTTCAACATTCCAAAGTTGAGGACTTCTAGTCTAGAATATTCCTTCTTTGGCTTCTATGAGGAAATGCCCTGATGACCGAACAGAAGGCACCATTTTAATAGCCTACCATCAAAAGCCAGTCATTCAAGAGTGGGTTGGGGGCAATTTTAAGTTGCACAGATGGTTAATGGCCAAGCTTGGAAGATAAATCAAAGAACCGATTGCAAACTCCAGTGGGGACAGTGACAGTTTTACAGCCCCTCTCTTAGTGCCTCTTTCTCTTTGTCCGTTCTCTATTTGCCTCCCGACACAAATGAAATCTCTCATCCAGCGCAAATGTCCCCATGATTTAATACTCAGCTAGGAATCCCGCCCTCCCCCCCACCCCCCACAACCTTCCTGGTCTGTCACAAGATCATATCAAGAAACCCTGATTTTTTTTTAAGCAGGCAAGAGATGATGGATGGATGATTCCTGTTCTCGGTTGCTGTTTTGAATGATCTTTTCCCTATCTCTCCCTCTCTATTCTCTTTCTCTTTTTGTAGGCATGATTAGAAGTTAGACAGGAAAGAAAGAAAAAGCTTTTTTAATATAGGGTGATATGATTAAAAGCTAGAGTAAGAGATAGAAATAAAGGGAATATTAATGCATTACATTTTTATTTGACAAAATGAAAGTGATAATGTAATAAACATTATTGACAGTAATAAACTTAATGACTATCACTAAGTGTTGTATCTTATGATTCTTGATGAACGTATATTTTCTTTTATGTACACTGAGAGCATATGCATCAAAGACAAATTCCTTGTGTGTCCAATCACACTTGGCCAATAAAAAATTCTATTATTCTATTCTATTCTATTCTATTCTATTCTATTCTATTCTATTCTATTCTATTCTATTCTATTCTACTCTACTCTACTCTACTCTACTCTACTCTACTCTACTCTACTCTATTATTCTGTTCTATTCTATTCTATTCTATTCTATTCTATTCTACTCTACTCTACTCTACTCTACTCTACTCTACTCTACTCTATTATTCTGTTCTATTCTATTCTATTCTATTCTATTCTATTCTATTCTATTCTATTCTATTCTATTCTATTCTATTCTAATGAGAAATAAGTGGAATAATTGAATAATGGTAGACTGTAACCTAATATAGATGTGTATTGTTATGGGAATTTCACAGATTGGTTGAATGTAATAATAATGTTTGATCTGATCAAACATTACAAACATTGTTTGTATTGGAATGTATGGCGCCCAGGTGCCACACTGTTCACGCATTGATTTGACATTTTTATAAAAAATTAAAAAATAAAAAAACTTTTTTAAAAAAAGAAAAGAAACCCTGACTTTTTAGTAGACACAGAAATAGGAAAAGAAACAGATAGCTTTAATTGTAGCTCAGGTGTCAGCTTTGGAAACCATATTAACCCCAGAAGCTTCCATGCTGCCAGCTTCTTGCGCTTGGGAAAGTAGGAGGGGGGGGGGATTTTTTTTTTTTTTATTTGATTTATATGCCGCCCTTCTCCGGAGACTCAGGGCGGCTTACAATGCGTTAAGCAATAGCCTTCATCCTTTTGTATATTTTATACAAAGTCAGCTTATTGCCCCCACAAACTGGGTCCTTATTTCACCTACCTTAGAAAGGATGGAAGGCTGAGTCAACCTTGAGCCTAGGAGAGATTCGAACCAGCAGAAATTGCAGGCAGCTGTGTTAATAACAGGGTGCACTAAACCCCTGTACTATCAAGGCTCTTTAGTAAATTTAGTAAAGAGATTGTAGTTAAGACATAATAGCATTCTTCTTTTCGGTCAAGGTCAGGGTGCTCCTCCATCTGGAGGAGGAGTGGTTGCAGTAGTGGCTCAAGTTGGGACGGAGGATGATTGGGCCATGTGATAGACTGATGTTTGCCGGGGCTGGGTTTGGGATTTTGATTTACTGAGGGAAATCCTGGAACTCTCAGATTCGGGTTTTCCCAGATGTGCCAGTATACCTATTCCCGTGATGGTGAACCTTTGGCATGTGTCCCAGAGGTGGCACACAGCGCCCTCTCTGATGGTACGCGAACCATCACCCCAGTTCAGCTCTGCTGCGCATGTGTGCATGCCTCCCAGTGGCCAGCTGTTCTTCAGGTCTCTGCTGTGCATGCACGGGGGGCGGGTCACAAGCGGGGGCCCACGGGCATGCACAGGGGCTGGGGCGCATGCGGTGGGGCCACGTGTGCATGTGCAGGGGCGGGGCGCATGAAGGGGTGCGCATAAGCAGGGCGCATGCAGGGAGTGCTCACGCATTGCATTTTGGGGGTTCGGGTGCACACACATGCATTTGAGCGTGCTCGCACTCTTTGGGCACTTGGTCCGGAAAAGGTTAGCCATCACTGACCTATTCCAATAAATAAAAGATTTGAGATGATGCTTGTCTCGGAGTTTTTAATTGGAGTTGGGTTGTTCTGGAATGCTGACATTAGGAGGTCTTACAACTCTGAGCACACTTCTTTAAAAATCAGAGAAAACAAGCAGGTAGAGTAATAAGACCACGAAAAGAAGAGTTGGCATTAGTACGGCAGTGTTTTTAATACCTCCCATGATAAACCGAGAGCGTCATTAAACGGATGTTGCTTTTAACATAGGAATTTTCTTCACCGAAACAGTGAGCCGTGGTCACAGACATGCAACAGTTCTTACCCATATGTTGAGCAGGGAGCATTAATAAGACAGAAAGTATTCCGATGGCCTGAAACATCATTGGATGCGTAAAGGTCTGTTGATCTTCTTAGTCTTCTGCAAACCTGCAGACAGGAAGAATCACAGCAAGAGGAATCATTCAGCGTTCATGCGTGCATGTTTTATATAAAAAAGGAGCACCAAGCAAGATTAAGCTTGATTGTATGACTAAGTAACACACTAAATGTTTCTCTTTTCTTAACTTGGCTGCACAAAGGTAAACACGATGCGTTTACGTTCACCCGTACCGCCTCACCTTTTATGCACCCTTTTGCGTGGGCTTAGTATTAAAATTACTTGGCATTATAAAAACACAGAAAGGAACAATGAAAATAAAAGCCTTGTGCAAGTACACCAATTCATGTGGTTGAAGATTCATGTGGAAACAAGAGAACTTGGTCTCACGTTATCCCCCCGGCTTCAAAATCTATTTCAGCTTTAAGTGCTGAAATATCTTACAACTCACACCCTTGAAACAAAAAGAGTGGTTGGATCATACGCCACACAAAGAATGAGCATTTAAAAATTTTTAAGCTGAAAGTCAATGGCACACAATAACGACGACAACAACAACAAAACCCCAAGAATTGTGTAGTTCTTTCAGATGCAGAGTTTATTATATTATATTACTTTATTTAATATTGATTACATTTCCATGCCCTCCATCTCCTCTAGAAGATGACTCTCATGATAAACTGGGAGATACATTAAATGAATGTTGCCTTTAACCTAGGAATTTTCTTCATTGAAATAGTGAACCATTATTATCTCTGGGTGATTTATTTTAGAAAAAAAGATGATAGATAGATAGATAGATAGATAGATAGATAGATAGATAGATAGATAGATAGATAGATAGATAGATAGACGGATGCATGGATGGATGGATAGACAGATAGACAGATAGATAATAGGATATAGGGAGGGAGGGAAAGGAGGGAGAGAGAGAAAAGAAATGATAGAGGTAGATAGTAGGTAGGTGGGTAGAGAGATGATGGATGATGGATGACAGACAGACAGATCGATTGATCATAGTGGTCTCCAAATAAACATATTCGGCACATTTTCAAAAGGTCATCAAATAGACAGAACATCAGTGGATAGAGCATAATCATAAAATAACCCAATATAGCAGAAAGAGAAATATTCCAGAGTTTAAACATTTAGGACCAAGAAAGGGGAGAACTCCCAGCGATAGTCCTCCATAAATGGCTACCCCAGTAGAAAATGTCATCTTCTCCTCCTGTCCTCCATCAGATAGTCAAGGCATCCAGAGGAGAAATTAAAAAAAAAAATCTTAATGAAAGGATGGGCTACTTTTTTTCCCTTGCTGATTATTACCTAGGGCCAGAGGTCTGGCTTGGTATGAGAAGGTGATGTGAATCCACACAAGATTGAGGGAAAGACAAAACTTCTATTTCTGTTCAGAAGCAGAAAGAGGATGCCTCTGAGTTTCACACCCAAAGTGCACATCACAAATCAAGCATAGTTATTTTGGTATCATTTACTACAGGAAATGAAAGAGAAATGCTGATTGATTCATGACAGTCACATGTGCTCACAAAACAATGCCATATTTAGTTCCGCTCTATTATTATTATGTAAATTGACTACCTTATATGGGTGGGGTGTTTTACTATTATAATAATGAACTTTGTTTACCTCTGGTCATTCGTCCAGGCTGTTCTTAACCACTGCTTAAGCTGAATATCATATCACCTTCCTGGATTTTAGTAACTTGCAAGGTATCGTAGCCAAGTATCAAAACCACAACCTGTTAGCCAGTCTATATAAGAAGTATTTGTGGTCAACCTATGGCATGTTACAGAAGCGTAACTTCTAACAGGCAAAGACACAACTAAGCTAATAGTTCTGGCTATAGTTAATTCATAGCTTACAAAACGCTGAAATTACTTTCCTGTTACCTATTTCCTTCGCTTCTTATGACTATAACTCTGTGGCGTGTAACTCATGATTTAGGTTGATTACTTTTATTGGTGCCCGGTTGTGATTTACGTTGGTTGATTATTTAGCATCCTATGATTATTATGTTGTATTATGTTGCATCTTATGATTTATGATGATTGTATTTTATGATGATTATGATCATGATTTAACACTTCGTTGCTTGTATGTACACTGAGAGCTTATGCACCGGAGACAAATTTCTTGTGTGTCCAATCACACTTGGCCAATAAAGAATTCTATTATTAATTCTATTATTTCTATTCTCAATAAGCCACCATACCCCCATATTTCTATTCTCAATACAACACCTTGGAGGGGCGTCTTATCTATAAGTAAGAATCAGGGAAATTTCCACCCATCCTACAGTATTTATGGGAGTAATTAGTTTGGAAGCTGAAGCATGTCAACCCTGAGTGGCACCACGAAGAAAAGTAGGCGAGGCCATCCTCCACCCCCCTCTCTTCTTTGGCATGCTTCCCTCACTTTTCTTGGCATCCCTTATATTCCCTCTCTTCACCTTTCTGATACCATCTTTCCTTTCTCTCAACCCTTATAAAACAAGCTACAGCAGAACAGGTAAGCGGCTTCCCTCAAATGTATGAAGTCACTACTTGCCAAGAGCTTTTGAAATTGTGCCATGAGCCTTTTGTGACTCGAAGGTAGAATATGATTTGCCTTTTAAAACTGGTGGTCAAAGAGGAGAAAGAAATGGACACCCATAACTGCATCATGCATCATGTAGGGGTAAGAGAGTTCTAATACATTTCTCTTGGACGCACATCTGCAACAACTGCAAATATCAATATCATAACATGCAAAGTCTGAGAGTTCCAGTGCCAACACATCTTGAAGATGCCAGGCTAGAAAAGGAATAGCTGTAGATCAGGAGTGTCAAACTCAAGGCCCGTGGGCTGCTACAGACCTGCGATGTGGTCGGATCTGGCCCGCGGGGCTGTCCTGAAAGCCCTCCTCACTTCGGCCCAGTCTACCCAATGTGAAGAGGTAACATACCAGCAGTTTGGGGAGTGGTGTCAAGCTGGCCATGCCTACCCAGTTGGCCACACCCAGCCAGTGCCCCCCCACCCCCCGAGGTCAACCACAGCCCTGATAAGGCCGTCAATGAAATTGAGTTTGCCAGCCCCGCTATAAATCAAAGACACAGAACATCTAACCTTGAAAGAAACAGTTTGATTAATACTTTTAGGCCACTGTACCTCAACCTTGACAACTTCAAGATGTGGTAGACTTCAGAATTATCTAGTCTACCTTCTTGCCTGGGAAATTCTGAGAGCTGAAGTCCACACACCTGCCAAGGTTAAGAAGCACTGCTATAGACAAATCGGAATGCATATGATATAAATGAAATGAAAACTCAACAGTACACCAACCTTTCCACAGCTTTTTCATCCTATTCAGCCAGCTATGCTCCAGCAAGATGACGAGAATTATTCTAAAGTACAAACACACAATTGCCCAATTGCCAGAGCTGTTGACTTAGCTTAAAATAATTGCTGGGCAGGTAGGCGAAGAGATTATGAGCCAGGCCCATTGCAGTAAACACGTCAATGGCATTTTAAACACAAAGAGCGCTCAACCTCTTCTTAACAATTATACTGGATAAGACAAGGCCAACAATATTAGACAGCATTCTTAGACAGCACAAAGCACACAGCTATGATTGGGTTCCTGCAGAGAAAAAAAATGCAGATCTGGAGCATAAAACTGGTGCCATATTAATAAAAATAAAAAATGGGTAGTTTTCTTCACTTGCCAGTTACCTAGCCAGGTTTATTTGGTTATTGCAAGTTCTGACAAGTGTTGTGGTCTGCCAGCAGCCTGTGGAGCTGGCAGTGGAGTTGGACAGCGATGAGGCTGAGGAAGAACAGGGCCCAGTTCTGGAGGCTGGGGAAGGCCCAGATGAGAGTTCTGCGTCAGAGGCCAGGGCCATCGGGGAGTGAGGTGTGGAGTCCAGAGCCTCCAGAGGCTGACAGTAGAGAGGCAGAGCAACAGAAGGAGCCTGTTCCTAGTGCATGTATGAGAAGAGCTGCCAGAAGGCAAGAGCAGCTACAGCAAAGAGGACGACTCGGGAGTAAGGCCAAGAGATGATTGGCTCCTCCTATAAGGCTTAAAAGACCAGCAACAGCTCTTGGGCTCTTTGTCAGAAAACAACGTTGATAGACTTGTTCTTGTCTTGCTGCACTTATCTCTGGTCGGCGTCTTCTGCTTCTGAACTTTTGCCAAGAGAAGCTTTTGGCAGTTTGCCTAATTATACCAAGGTTGGTGATTAGATTGAAGAATTTGTTCTATGAAGAATTTGTTTTAATTTAGTTTGGATTACTCTGAGAATGAGTTAATTCTCAGCTGTTCTAATAAAGTCTGTTTTGGAACTGTTTGCATCTAATACTACCTACTTGGGCCTGGGTCACAACAACAACATGCTAAACCTTAAAGTCAATTAACACACAAAATTCCTGTGTTTCCATAACACGCGGTACCAAACAAATATATCACATTTCTTGGTTCTTACAACAAACCAAGATAATGGCTGGGTTTCTGATACATGGAATACATAATCATGTTGTAGCCTAGTTAAATGTTGTTGTTTTTTTCTTCTAACCCCGGGTAACTTTTGCAAGATGTTAGAAAGTACAACTCAATATATTTTGGCTCAGGAAGAATTGAAAAGACCGTGTAAAGGTTTTTTTTTTTCTCAATGTAAAGATGTGTCCACGAGGAAATCACTCAAGATATGGAAGCTCAAGCCCTTGAAGAGATGGCTACCTGCTCCAAACAGAATTAGCCAGCTTTTGAATTCCATAAGCAGCTGTCTGAAAAGGCCGCTGTTACTCTTCTTGGGCAAACTAGGTTCTCCAGTTGATGGCAGAACTTAAATTTTCAGCCTGTTTGATTTTGGAGCTAGAGGAGGAAGAGAAAGTCAGAATTCTCTTCTTTACAATGGAAAACACAAGTCCAACTATTTATCATCTCCCAATGCCAAAACGAATGTTTAGAACTTCGCCGACTGCCAGCTGGCTCTATTACTAAGCTGCTAATTCTATAGTCATGTGGAAATACAGCAAGTGCCTTTGAGCTTGGTTGGAAAATGCTGCCTTATTATTATCGTCTCTCATCAAACAGCTTTCTTATTTCTTTTAATGTTGGAGGAGGTCCACCGTTGGGTAGATAACGCACAGTGGTGACCCTCCTCGAGAAAATTTGCTTTGAAAAGCCTCTGCCGATCAGGCAACTCAGCTGAGATCGTCAGAAGCTTTTCAAAGCATTTTTTTAACCACCTCTTTGGCAGAAGAGGTTGCAGAAAAAAATGCTTTGAAAAGCCTCTGACGATCCCAGCTGAGCCGCACGATCATCAGAGGCTTTTTTTTTTTTTTTTACTTTTAAAAGCATTTTTTCGGTGGAAGAGGTTGTAGAAAAAATGCTTTTAAAAGTTAAAAAAAAAAAGCCTCTGATGATCATGTGGCTCAGCTGGGCATGGTGGGGGGCTGCAGGGATTTTTGCTACCGGTTCTTTGAACCACCCGCCACCATCGCTACCGGGTCGGGAGATCTGGTCCGAACTGGGAGCATTTCACCCCTGTTTGAGGGACGATGCCCAAGTATGGCAGAGGAGAGGACCCTGTGCAGAAGCCATGACAGTGGCTTCACATCCTTGGGTCTGCCAAGCCTGCGACCCCATCCTGAGTCTCAGCTCTTTAAATTCCATGCACTCCCAGATCATTCAGCAGGAATCTTTCCATCCTGTTCACTTGAATGCAATCCGTGTCATTTCATGTAAGCGGGACTTAACTGAGATTCTGAATATGTGAAATTTGTAGGTGAGGTGCAGAGAAGCTAATCACAGGCCTGACTCGTCAACAGAGGAAACTGAGTCAGTGAAGATCAGGAGACAACCTAATGAAGAGGCTGGTGCCAGGGGTGAAATCCAACATTTTTCACTACCGATTCTGTGGGTGTGGCTTGGTGGGCGTGGCAGGGGAAGGATATTGCAAAATCTCCATTCCCACTCCACTCCAGGGGAAGGATACTGTAAAATCTCCATTCCCTTCCCTCCTGGGGGAAGGATATTGCAAAATCTCCATTCCCATCCCACTCTGGGGCCAGCCAGAGGTGGTATTTGCCGGTTCTCTGAACTACTCAAAATTTCCGTTACCGGTTCTCCAGACCCTGTCAGAACCTGCTGGATTTCACCCCTGGCTAGTGCCACATATCTGCAGGGATGAGGCCTACTGTTAACTCCTAGAAATACCAGTCCATGGTGACACCATATCCTTGCTTTGATTACCTATTCATTTGTCTAAGTGGAAACTTATCATGACCAGGTTCACCACTGCACCAAAGTTGCCATAAGGTAAGATTTGGTTTCGACTTGGTCTTTATTGCAAAGCCAGTCATTATGGTATATAAGCCATGATTTATATGGCACATCATTACTTGTTCCCCTCGGCAATAACTTATTTATGGAAATATAATTAGGTGAACCATAGCTTATGCAGTGCATGAAACTAGGATAATGCATAGTTTGGAAGAGGGTTGTTATTTATTTTAATGATTAGACACAAGGAAAGATTGTCATTTTTTCCCCCCTCGCCTAAAGCAGCAGAAGAGAAAAGATAAGCTATGATGTGGTTTCTCTAGCATGAATAAAGAAAAGAATTAGGACTGACATGATAGCAGTATTCCAGTATTTGAGGGGCTGCCACAAAAAAGAGGGGGGGGTCAAATTATTTTACAAAGCACCAGAAGGCAGGACAAGAAACAATGGATGGAAACTAATCAAGGAGAGAAGCAACCTGGAACGAAGGAAAAACTTCCTAACAGTGAGGACAATTAACCAGTGGAATAGCTTGCTTTCAGAAATCGTGGGTGCTCCATCATTGGAGGTTTTTAAGAAGAAATTAGACAGCCACTTGAAATAATATAGGTTCTCCTGTTTGAGCAGTGGGCTGGACCAGAAGGCTTCCAAGGTTCTGTTCTGTTCTATTTTATTCCTTATTCTAATCTATTCTGTTCTATTCTGTTCTATTCTGTTCTATTCTATTCTATTCTATTCTATTCTATTCTATTCTATTCTATTCTATTCTATTCTATTCTATTCTATTAATTCTAATTCTAATTCTATTCTATAATATTCCCTATTCTATTCTATAATATTCCCTATTCTATTCTATTCTATTCCCTATTCTATTTTATTCTATTCTATTCCTTATTCTATTCTATTCTAGTCTAGTCTAGTCTAGTCTATTCTATTCCTTATTCTACTCTACTCTACCCTACCCTACCCTACCCTACCCTACCCTACCCTACCCTACCCTACCCTACCCTACCCTATTCTATTCTATTCTATTCTATTCTATTCTATTCTATTCCTTATTTTACTCTACTCTACTCTACTCTACTCTACTCTACTCTACTCTACTCTACTCTACTCTACTCTACTCTATTCCTTATTCCACTCTATTCTACTCTACTCTACTCTACTCTACTCTACTCTACTCTACTCTACTCTACTCTATTCTATTCTATTCTATTCATAACTGGGTGAGAAATCCCCTATGACGAGACAGATGCTTGATCATCTTCACTTGTGAAGGGACTGCTTTCTGGACAGAGAAAACCCTAGTACAAGAAGCAAGCAAAAAGACTGGGAATAATGCCAAGGAAGAGACTTCAGAGCTGGCAAGATTTAAAGTTTAGGTTACAAGATTTAAAGTCAACAGACCAATGCCGTCCAGTGAAATCTGTTTCTTTGAAGGAATCTATCAATGCTTGCGCCTCTTAAAAGGAGAAATTTAGCAGGTGTCACATTATCCTGCACAGAAATGAGAAAGTTTAATGTCTTTAATTACAGTACTTTCCAAAAGGTGTTTGTGGATTTTTCTCTTTGGAAAGTAGCTCCTTTATTAAGTAGCCGGTTGGGCCAAAAGTGCTAGAAAAACTGTTCCAATATAAGCTGGAATTTCTCTAGCACACTCACACACACACACACACACAAGTAGCCATTAAGGAGCTGTTTGGCTAGGACATCAATGGGTTTTTACATCTCTTATTTTGGCCAGAGGCTTATTTTGAAAAGATTCCCAGTCCCTGGGCTCTTTCCAGATAGCAAATATTAGCAGATGGTGCTGAAAGCAGATAAAAAAAGGCCTTTGATAACTTCTTACTGCAGGTGTCAATCTCCAGACAAAAAATAATGCAAAACAAGGCAGTGGCAGGTCACAATTGTTATTCAAGCCAGAAGGCCCAGCTGGGTCAGGCAATCAGGGTGGTGCACCCAAATCCCTTGGAGAATTGTCAACTATAATGCAGAACACAAAACTTCAAAGCCCATTCAAGGCAGGACATCCAGCCCAACCTCAGCAAGCTGGTTGCCTCAAGACATTTTTTTTTTTTTTTTGGACTGCAGTATGCATTGTAAAGGTAAAGGTTCCCCTCGCACATATGTGTTAGTCATTCCCAACTCTAGGGGGCACTGCTCATCTCCATTTCAAAGCCGAAGAGCCAGCACAAAAGGTCGGCAGTTCAGCGGTTCGAATCCCTAGTGCCGTGTAACGGGGTGAGCTCCCGTTACTTGTCCCAGCTTCTGCCAACCTAGCAGTTCGAAAGCACGTAAAAAATGCAAGTAGAAAAATAGGGACCACCTTTGGTGGGAAGGTAACAGCATTCCATGCTCCTTTGGCATTGAGTCATGCCGGCCACATGACCATGGAGACGTCTTCGGACAGCGCTGGCTCTTCGGCTTTGAAACGGAGATGAGCACTGCCCCCTAGAGTCGGGAACGACTAGCATATATGTGCGAGGGGAACCTTTACCTTTACCTTTTTATGCATTGTAATCCAATCCCATCAATATAAACCTAACGGCTGAACATGGAACAAGGCAGGGATTATGGGAGTTGTAATCCACTGCAGAAAGAAAGGCACAACTTTTAAGAGTGGGGATGGGAAAGCTCAGCGTTCCGTTTGCAAATTCTGCTCCCTTTCTTGCAAATGTTGTTCTCCCTTCCCAGAGCAGTTGGGTCGGCTTATCAGTCCAATGTTTTGAATTCTACTGTAATATGAAAAGAGATTTCAATAGATACTGAAGAAATAGATTTGCAAATCATCCCCAGGGCCAAAGGATGCAGGGAGGATTGGTGTTTTTTTAAAAAAACAACAACAACAACAATAATCGTGAAATTCTTCAGGTTCTATAAAGCAATGTAAATTCAATGAAGTTCTCTACATTTGCCTATTTTGCAAAACTGATTCTGGGAACCACAAAAAGCAAGGGGTTCTCTGCCCGGTTGCTGGGTGGGTGTGGCCATGGTGGGCGTGGCCTAGTTGGCCTCCTGCAACATGGCCGAGGAGGCGTTTTTGCCCTCCATGGGCTCCAGAGGCTTTTCTCGAGCCTCCAGGAGGGTGAAAATGGCCTGCCCAGGTCCCAGAGGCCCTCTGAAGGCTGGAAATGGGCCCATTTCTGCCCTTCCCAAACTTCCAGTAGACCCGTTTTTCACCCTCCCCGAGCCTCTGCGTGTGCCCTGCATCTAAAATGGGCCTCGTGGGGACTCCTGGGAGGGGAGGGGTGGGCAGAGCCAGCCAGGAGTGGGATTTGGGGGTTCTCCAAACTGCACAGAATCTTAGCTAGAGGTTCTCCCGAACCCCTGCGAACTCCCCCCCCAGCAGCCCACCCCTGCACATATGCCTGCAAAATACTGGGCTCCGTAAGGCTCCAAGAATCTGCCTTTGCTTCAGTTATCTCTGCCTGGATGTGCTGAAAAATACTGTTGTTCAAGGAAGCAGAAATTACACTGCCATAAACGGGACATTCAGTGTGTAGCTTAAAATTCCAGGGCTAAATCCGACTCTCCAACTCTAAGTACCTTGCTCCAAACCCATTTGTACTGACTAGTAGGTATTAATGCAGAAAAAAAAGGGAGGACAATTGTCACTTGCCACAACCTTGTCTGCCCTTAACAGATGAACAAGTCCAATTTCAATTCTATCCTAGCCCTATCTACTTATTTTCTTCCAAAGACCAAGTTTCATCCCAAATCAATTGGACGTCTCTGCTTTAGATTCCCCGAGAATACAATCCAGTCCCCTGACTGTACTTGTATAACCAAGGAATTTCCATCACGACAAAAGCCAGAAGTTCAAATGTCCTCATTTGCTGGAGGAACAAATGATTTGGAGATGTAGAACAAGTCTCGGCTCGCTCGAAACTTACCCGGAGTATTTCGAGGACTCGGCTTGCACCTGGATTGCCCTCCACCGACCCTTTGTGGATTCTCCAACTCGAGATCTGTTCCAATGGCTTGACTGGCTAGTTGCTGAAGCCTGCTCAGTGCTCCACTCTCCTGTACCTGCTTGTTTCTTACACAGTGGGGTGGAGACGGTTTTCTTTTCTGCCTGTATAGCATAGATCTTGTTTACCGGCGGCTCAGCTCACCTTGTTTTCCCCCTTGTCGGGGTGGCAATTTGAGTGAATGTGTAATTTTCCAGAAGGTCAAACTTATCGTTTCCTCCTCTTCTGCTGGGCCAGTAATACTACCCCTTGTCCCAGGCAGAAATTGTAGTAGAGCATCCTTGACTCTTGTCAAATGAAGGTTGAGTGAATCTTGCATGCAGAAGAGCAAAAGACACCGTGGGAAATGATGTTCTATAGCTCTCTGGTCCTGACCTAAACCCTGAGCAACTCTTGACATTAATTCACATTTCCTGACAGTTTAGAACAATGAATCTATGGAATGACTTGCCTCCAGAAGTTGTGAATGCTCCCAACACTGGAAGGCAAGACGAGAAACAATGGATGGAAACTAATCAAGGAGAGAAGCAACCTAGAAGTAAGGAGAAATTTCCTACCAGTGAGAGCAGTCAACCAATGGAATGGCTTGCCTTCAGAAGTTGTGGATGCTGCAACACTCTTATAAGAAGAGACTGGACAGACACTTGTCTGAAGTGGTGTAGCGTTTCCTGCCCAAGCAGGGGGTTGGGTCAGAAGACCTCCAAGACCCCTTCAAACTCTGTCATTCTATTCTAGATGGTCTAGCTAGGAACATCTTCCTTCCAGCTCACAATTTCAATCTCATGGAAGGGTTAAAAAAAAAAAAAGACTTTCCACCTGACTAGGGGGCTCAGTGGCTAAGACACCGAGCTTGTCGATCAGAAAGGTCAGCAGTTCAGCGGTTCGAATCCCTAGTACAGGTCTCCTGTGTGATCAGGGGGTTGGACTAAATGACCTCCAAGGTCCCTTCCAACTCTGTAACTGTTATTGAGACAGTTCCTGGCTGCATTCAAGGCAGCAAATAACTTTTCAGATGCTGTAGAAATCGTTCTATGTGCCTCCATGAAAATATTTCTTCCTGCGGATGATAGCAGATAAATAGATCCAGGCAGCTTCGGTTGTCTATGATTAAGCAAGCTGTAAATTGGCCTTCCACATTCCTGAGTTTCTTTGTGGTTCTTTTGGTTTGGGCTGTGTTTTTGTTTTTTAAACAGCAGCCGAGAATCCTCAAGGATTAGGAGGTAGGCTTGAATGCCTGCAGGCAATAACTTGGGAACAGGATGGAAGGCAGAGAGAAGCTAAGCAGGTTCTCAGGTTCTCACCTGTGGGTGAGGCTTTCCAGAGAGGAAGGTTTTTACGCCCTCTTGAGAATTCTGCCTCCTACCACAGATGGCCAATGCAAAATAAAAGTCAACCGAATAGGACTTAGCAATAGCACTTGGACTTATATACCGCTTCACAGTGCTTTTTATAGCCCTCTCTAGGCGGTTCACAAAGTCAGCCTCTTGCCCCCAACAACCTGGGTCCTCATTTTACCCACCTTGGAAGGATGGAAAGCTGAGTCAACCTTGAGCCTGGTGAGATTCGAACTGCCAAATTGGAGGCAGCTGGCAGTCAGCAGAAATAGCCCACAGTACTGCATTCTAACCACTGCGCCACTGCGGCTCATTAGAGTAAAGTCTAAAATTAATTTGCGCTGGTCTGGGGCTCAAAAAGTTGTTTATATTTGTATTTTTAGCATAAAAAAAGAGTTGAGTATTCAAAGCAAATCCTAATAATATACAATTATCTTCTCTATATCTGTCACCCAACCTGTTAGTTGTCTACCTTCCTTTTTTTTTTTTTTTTTTGGTGGTTTACTAGTTCAAGTAAAGATCCACTACAAAAAAGCCAGATTCCAGACTTTACATAAGAATATTTTAAAAAAGGTGGACCCTATGTAGACAAGAATCTTGACTGTGAATTAAGAATGATAGCAATAGCACTTAACTTATATACCGCTTTACAGTGCTTTTACAGCCCTAAGCGGTTCACAGAGTCAGCCTCTTGCCCCCAACAATTTGGGTCCTCATTTTACCCACCTCGGAAGGATGGAAGGCTGAGTCAACCTTGAGCCTGGTGAGATTCGAACTGCCAAATTGCAGGCAGCCGGCAGTCAGCAGAAGTAGCCTGCAGTACTGCACTCTAACCACTGTGCCACTATGGCTCATTGCAACTGCCATGGTTGATGATCCTAAATGCGGCCTGTATGGGATATTACCGTGCCCCAAACTCCACAGACATTTCCTTGCAAAAATTAAGCATGATAACAAAAGCAAGAAAGTTGCCTTACCTGTGTTTTACAGATCAGTTTTCAGCTGTCCTTGTCTTTGTTCTGTTGTTTTTTTTTTTCCCCTGGCAGCCTCAGGTGTCTTCCTGCCCCTCAAACTCTCCAATCGTCCCCACTTTTTATCTGACACACTTTTGTTTGTGAGTCATGCAAGCAACTGATGCTCTGTGGTTTGAGAATGAGTCAGTGACATGATGTCAGGCAGACAGGAGGCAAAGCTGTGCCAACGCAAGGGAAATTGAGCCACCAGGGAAGAAAAATGCAGGCCAGAGACCTAACTTCAAAATGCTCTGGATGTGAGCCTTGAAGGCTCCTAACACAACGAGAGAGAAACGGAAGAAACCCCAGCCGGAGCCATCTGCAACTCGCCCAAATTTTAAAATAATGGCCAACTGTTGTGGCCCCTCTCTAGAATTTACCTCAGAGAAAAGATTTATTTGCCTGTGAAAAAGAAGCACCAGACATTCGGCGTTGCTCAAAACAAACCACAGGATACAAGACAGAAACATTCGAGCAAAGCAGGATTCCACGTGGATAATTACAATTTTCCAAAACATCTAAACGTTAACTCTAAAATAATGGCTTTAGTCCTTCAACATCAGCCATCTCTCAGCAAACTCTGGGTTTACTTGGCAGAAACCCTGAGAGTTGCAGAGGATTTCTGAAGCATGCCGGACTTCATCTGTGCCTGGAAAATAAACCACAATGCATCTCAGCCTGTTAATTTTAGACAGACTGGTTTCTAATAATTGAAGCCAAGGTTTGTTTTTTTCCCCCCAACCTTACAGAAGATTGAACTGGACATCATTCTCAAGCAAAATAGATGGACTATCACTAAGTTACATCTTTCTTTAGATGTCTTTTGATTTCTATAGGATGTCTTCAGTGGGGGGTGGGTTGGACTAGATGACCTACAAGGTCCCTTCCAACTCCGTTATTCTGTTGTTTTTATTATTCTATCTTTGGATTTCTACAGGAAATCGAAGTCAATGGGGGAAACCAGATTCACTTAACAACCATGTGACTCATTAAACAATTGCAATGATTCATTTAACAACGGTGGCAAGAAAGTAAAATGGAACAAAACTCACTTACCAAATGTCTCACTTAACAATAGAAATTTTGGGCTCAATTGTGCTCATAAATCAAGGACTACCTGTATTAGGAGCTGTAATAGAAAACAGCTGGAGAATTAGGCAATGCTACAGTATTTTAAAATCCTACTAGAGTGTGATTAAAAGAGCATTTGCAAAATCTTCCCTGCCAAAGAGATTCTTAACATACATCTACTCAAGAATCACATTTATTTGGGGAAAAAAAAATATATGAATTCTATCCAGTAACAAGTTCAATTTTTCAAAACTATGGTAGCAGCATAACCTTCATTCCAGGCTACGAACTGGATACCTTTTTCAGATGGAGGCTACCCTTCACTTATGTTTATTTTCCTGGTCTTAAAAGACTGGAATGGCTGTAACATTAGTTGAGTCCCCACTGATTATCTTCTGTCCTTTGTGGATGCGGGATGGATGAGAAAAATGCAAGGAGTGGACGGGACCAATTTTTTAAAAAAATCAAATTTGAATCATCTGTTAGATTGGCAATCCTGTTAAGATTTCTGATTTGGAAAATTGGTTTAATTCAGGTATCTGCGCAGACCCAGAAGATATTTCAAAATTATTTAAAAGCATCTGATTCGGAGCTCTGAAACCATTCAATAATTCATGTTAAACATTCATCTGAACTCTCTTCATCCCTGTACGTCTAGCAATAAATCCTACAAAGGTTGCCACACCTATTTTCAGCGGTTTTCCTAGCCAAAGAATTCCACATGATTGTGTTTTGCTATCTAAATTCAACAAAGTCATCAGAAGGTCTCTAGAGGATGCAGAGCCTAAGGCGGATATATATATATAGATATATATATAACCTACTAGTTATCCATGCCTTTTAGACCTGGAAAACATTAATACATTTAATTCCTTCTAAGTCTTCTACATCCTTGCTAGGATATCTCAGGAAAGAAGAGCTTTAAAGATCTGGTTCCATTCTCCAGATCTGACACTGAGTGCCAGGAACCTGTTTGAAGATCTAGGAATGTTCCACTTCATCCAGAGAAATCAAGCGGGAAGCAATTGCAGTGAATACTTTTGTGACTATAAAAACTGTATTTTCAAAAAGCAAGGTTCTGCATTTAGACAAGAAAAACAAAATGCACAGGTACAGTATATGTGGTACCTTGCTCAATAGTAGCAACTGTGAGAGGGATCTTGGAGTCTTAGTGGACAACCATTTAAATATGAGCCAGCAGTGTGCAGCAGCTGCCAAAAAAGCCATCACAGTCCTAGGCTGCATAAACAGAGGGATAGAATCAAGATCACGGGAAGTTTTAATACCACTTTATAAGGCCTTGGTAAGGCCACACTTGGAATACTGCATTCAGTTTTGGTTGCCATGATGTAAAAAATATGTGGAGACTCTAGAAAGAGTGCAGAGAAGAGCAACAAAGATGATTAGGGGGCTAAAACATATGAAGAACGGTTGCAGGAACTGGGTATGTCTAGTTTAATGAAAAGAAGGACTAGGGGAGACATGATAGCAGTCTTCCAATATTTCAGGGGCTGCCTCAAAGAAGAGGGAGTCAAGCTATTCTCCAAAGCACCTGAAGGCGGGACAAAAAGCGATGGATGGAAACTAATCAAGGAAAGAAGCAACCTAGAACTAAGGAGAAATTTCTTGACTGTTAGAACAATCAATCAGTGCAACAACTTGCCTCCAAAAGTTGTGAATGCTCCAACACTGGAAGTTTTTAAGAAGATGTTGGATAACTATTTGTCTGAAGTGGTGTAGGGTTTCCTGCCTAGGCAGGGGGTTGGACTAGAAGACCTCCAAGGTCCCTTCCAACTCTGTTATCCTCTTATTCTATTAAACCAAAACTTACCTCCATTCTCCTAGGATTAGGGAAACAAAACTACCAGAAGACAAATCTGACTTCTAGTGAAACTTAAACCCTTGCTCTTCTTCTTAGAAAGGAGCAAAGCCGGCATATGAAATAACACAAAACAAAGCTTCCCCCCCATCAGAATACAGTAAAATATATTTATTGGGGGGGGGGATTGTCAAATAATGTTATTTTTCAAGGCATTTTTCCAATAAAAAGCCTGTAACAAACATCTCAGTATATGATGTTGTAACCAGCAAATTAAGATGTTGCACGATGATTTAGAAAGCTTTCAAGAGTCTGTAGAATGACATTCTGGGTTGTTCCCAAAAAGGCTTCTCACATCGTCCATCATCTGTACTCTTCTCATTATTAGGGGGGGATGTAATATTGGAGGGACCTGGACTTTTGATCACAGCGGCTTGAGTGCGGATTTGAATCCCAAGGGATCGGATTCTCCTTGATAGGCAAGCTTAGCAAAAGTGACTGGAACGAGAGAGAAAAACAGGGGGGAAAAAAAGAAAATACAACTGGTCAGTTGGGCGAATAAGTTGCAGAAAAACGCATGCAATGTTCAGTACTGTGAATTCTTGTTAACACTTGCTCACATTCCATGAAATAGGATATAGCGTAGGTGGCTTAATGCTCCCCCTCGAGATTGTTTTTGAATATGTGCCCATTTTTAAAAGATACAGAATAGAAAACCAGGACAGGCTCACCAAAGGAGACACATAAATGTGCATTTTGGGGGTGATCTTTTATTCTGGTGATAGGCTCTCATTCAGCATCATTACCTTCCAAGCTCCTGAAATAGTGCTTTGCTGTCAGGACTGATTTTTGAGCCGTCTTTCAGCTGGGCAACATCCAGAATCTGATTCTCTAATGGGAAAAGTATGCAATCTACTCTGAAGAATCCAAAACCTAACATTGGGT
The DNA here is from genome assembly GCF_029215685.1 of Pituophis catenifer annectens. Classification (NCBI taxonomy): domain Eukaryota; kingdom Metazoa; phylum Chordata; class Lepidosauria; order Squamata; family Colubridae; genus Pituophis; species Pituophis catenifer. The sequence continues at coordinate 14,392,953 of NW_027256894.1, read as the reverse complement.
GCTTAATGTTGCACTCATCAATGGACACACCTGGGCGCATCATCACCCAGGGCTGAATATTGCTGGCTGAGAGCTGCTCACTGATTTACAATTTTGGCTATTTTTATGACATCTGTTGCTAAATAGGCTAACTAAAACATACAAAGAACAGTTATAGGAATTGGGTAGGTCTAGTCCAGGAGTCTGCAATCAGTGGCTCTGGAGCCATATGTGGCTCTTTCATCCATCTGCTGCGGCTCCCTGTCACTCAAAATATGAGTCATAACCGCCAATGTGCGACACCCGCCAGCATGTGATTGATTGAGCTTTTCGACCCATCTTTTTTTTTATTTTCAGAGTTCAAAATGTTTTTGTGCATGGGGAAATACAAATTTGTTTTCTCTGTAGCAGTTCATTGATTTCATAAATGCAACACTATCATTTTTTTATACATAGCATAAAGGTTAAAAACGATATATGCAGTGTTATCTTCATTTTAGATTGTCAAAAGGATTTTGTGGCTCCCGGTGTTTTCTTTTCTGTGGGAAACGGGTCCAAATGGCTCTTTGAATGTTTAAGGTTGCTGACACCTGGTCTAGTCTAATGTAAAGAAGGGCTAGGGGAAACAGGATGGCAATGTTACAATATTTGAAGGTCTCCTACAAAGACAAGGGAGGGGGATCAAACTATTTTCCAAAGCACCATAAGACTAGACAAGAAACAACGGATGGAAACTAACCAAGGAGAGAAGCAACTTAGAACTAAGGAGAAATTTCCTAACAGGGAGAGCAATCAACCAATGGAATTGGAGGAGGAGAACGTCTGCAGTGGACCCACCAATATCGAGGGGTCTTCTTATAATTTAGGACTCGCCTTGTCAGAGGCAATTAGCCCCGTTACCTTCCTGGGGTAATTGCCTGGATCGTGGCGTTTTCCTTGTGTATATATTTGAAAAATAAAACCAGAATACATCTTCTAATAAACTCATATTTATTGTAAAGAAGAAAATAAAACATCTAACTATCTAAATATTTAATTGTTACATTTTTGCAAAGTTCCTATCGGCTACTTCTCAGTAGCCGGACTTCTCTTGGCAAGAGAACAAAGAAAAGTGTGAAGTAGAAAGAAAGGAATGTGGATATACGTAGTTAGCTTACTGATAAGAAATTTTGGCAAGCTACGGAAAGTCTGACAGTCCAGAAATATGAGCTCAGCTGGTAAATACAAAAACGCAGTGACACGCCTGTAGGATATCCATGCCCCCCACTGGTTAGTTTTCAAAGAAGCTTTACATATGTTTAAAAGTGTAGACTCTGGTGGTCCATCCCTAGACTGATTAAAGGATGTCTTTTTTTTTTTTTAATTTGATTTATATGCCGCCCTTCTCTGGAGACTCGGGGCAGCTTACAATGCGCTAAGCAATAGCCTTCATTCTTTTGTATATTTATACAAAGTCAGCTTATTGCCCCCACAAACTGGGTCCTCATTTTACTTACCTTAGAAAGAATGGACGGCTGAGTCAACCTTGAGCCTGGCGAGATTCGAACCTGCAGTAATTGCAGGCATCTGGTCTTCATAACCAGCTTAATAACAGGGTGCCCTAGACCACTGTACTACCAAGGCTCTTAACTGGAAAGCCCCTTGCCCCAGTTGGCATTACTGAAAAAAGAATTCAGTGTTAGGGTCTATTCTCCTTATCCAGTCTTCCTGCTTTTGCACATAAGCAGACACAAAGAAGTTGCTGTGCCCAAAGGAGTCCCTTTGTGCAATGGGCACGTGGTAGAGCAATGGAACAATGGGGTTGACCCATTCAAGACAGCACCATTAACTCTGATGCGTTTCTGTAGGAAGGGAGGCAGCTGGAGGGAGGGAAGGAGGGAGGCAGAAAGGTTTGTCAGCAACTTCTCTTGCTTATGCAAGCAAAGCTGTCAGAGCTAAGGAATCCATAGATGGCAAACGCCAGGACCTTGTAATTTTACACAGCAAGCCTCTGCCTCCTGCTACGGCCGCCTCCCAGGTGTAATGGGATGGCCTTTTGGAAAATGGAAAGGGCAGCATGATTAAAAGGGTCGGGGGCACATTCCACACGCCTTGCGGACTGGCAGGGGATGGGTTTTAATTAGCTCAACTGCAACGAACCCAGAGAGAAATTTGGATGTGGCGGCTGGGAAGTGAGGACAGCGGGGAATGTCAAAGGCCACGCTTTTTGGGAAAGGAGCAAAAGATTGAAGCTCCATGTGGCCACTTCTCCAATATTTGCTCATTAAGAGATGGCCCCACCAACACAGCTGGAGAAAAGTATCCCTTATGGAAGGGAAGTTCTCCGTATGAAAGCTTTTATTCTCGACCGTTTTCTGGGTGAACGGAGATGCAACCATAAAAATGGTTGCTAAGTTTCTGCAAACATTTATTTTTTGGAGGTGACCTCCAATCTACCCCGTTTTCCCCAAAATAAGACATCCCCTGATAATAAGCCCAATCGGGCTTTTGAGCTCATGGCAATAAGGCCAAGCGTTTATTTCAGAGTTCAAAAAAATATAAGACAGTGTCTTATTTTCGGGGAAACATGGTAGGTATTTTCACAACCAACTGAGGCTAAACTTTGGTTAGATTTGGAATCACACATGGCATTCCCAGGGATAGAAAAGATTTTAGTGCTGCTGAACAAAACACTCAGCATTCCTTCAACAGGTCATATTGGCTGAAGCTAAGAGGCTGTTTAACATCTCTACATCCTTACAGCTTCCCTATCCTTGCTTTACTTCTCATTTCAGAGCATTGCTTCAGATCAGCGTTTGTCAACCTTGCAATTTTAAGTTGTGTGGACCAATGATGGGAGTCAATTTTTTTTTTACTACCGGTTCTGTGGGCATGGCTTGGTGGGCGTGGTGTGGCTTGGCTTTGTGGGCATGGTGTGGCTCGATGGGTATGGCAGGGGAAGGATACTGTAGAATCTCCATTCCCTCCCCACTCCAGGGGAAGGTTACTGCAAAATCCCCATTTCCTCCTGGATCAGCTGGGACTCAGAGAATAGATGGGGGCGGGACCAGTCAGAGGTGGTATTTACCGGTTCTCCAAACTACTCAAAATTTCTGCTACCGGTTCTCCAGAACTGGTCAGAACCTGCTGAATACCATCTCTGGTGTGGACTTCAACTCCCAGACTTCCCCATGCTGGCTGGGGAATTCTGGGAGTTGAAGTCAACAATCTGAAAGTTGTCAAGATTGAGAAACCGCTATATCTTGATCCAGATATTAAAACATATTGCTCTTTTTATTCTGTTGGCATTTTGTTTCAGGATTGCAGCGACTGGGAAATTAATTAGGCTTCTTTGGACCTGGGCCACTTAGATGTTTTAAGAAATTTAAAGCTGCCTACGGTTGCCAATTTGAGCCTGCTTCATTTTTATTTTGAACCACTGCATTTCCTCCCATCTCCCACTAATTTATTTTGCAAAAGAGTAGCAAAAAAGTCCTGTAGAACTTAAACCAAGCCAAGCTCTTCATTCTGTGTACCAATGCGATAGAGACATTGGCAACATCGGTATTTAGAACATGGAGAGTAAATGTCAGTCATTTTTTTTTTTTAATATTACCGGTATCAACTTATTTTGGGGGGGCCACAAAAGCACAGAACAGCATCCAAAACCGTAACATTACAGAAGACTAAATATTCAGCAATTGGAAATAAAGCTGTTTAACTTGCAGGGAAAGGTTCAGAACTGCGTCACAGGGTCTGGCTTTCCTATCAGAGCAAGATCTTTTCTTTCTAAAACAAAGATTTGGCTGAGTTTTCCAGCCAAATATTCTTGACCTATTTTTCAGAACAATTACTATAGAGGAAAACCAAACAAAAGCCAAAAATGTCAGGTTAAAGATGCCAAGCAAACAGCCACTGCTTTATTTCACTAATACCATCTAGAATAGAACAGAATAGATTTTTTTTTATTGGCCAAGTGTGATTGGACACACAAGGAATTTGTCTTGGTGCATATGCCAGTGGTGAAATGTAAAATTTGTTACTACAGGTTGTGGGCGTGGCTTGCTGAAGGGTAATGTGACTGGGTGGGCGTGGCCAACATTTTTTAAAAAAACTTTTTAAAGCATTTTTTCTACAACCGAAGAGGTTGTAGAAAAAATGCTTTTAAAAGTTAAAAAAAAAGCCTCTGATGATTGCACAGCTCAGATGGGCATGGGGGTGGGGGGGAAGGGATTTTTGCTACCAGTTCTCCAAACCACCCGCCGCCATCGCTACCAGATCGGGTGATCCAGTCCGAACCGGGAGCATTTCACCCCTGGCATATGCTCTCAGTATACATAAAAGAAAAGATATGTTCATCCAGAATCATAAGGTACAACACTTAATGATAGTCATAAGGTACAAATAAATAAATAAATGAGGTAGGGGGTTAATGGTTTTTTAAGTCCAGCAAAAAGAAAAGAAGTTGAAGCAAAACCTTTCTAAGGTCTGGAATGGATTTTCAATTGAAACAGGTTATAATTGAAGAAGCAGAGTTTATGAAGAAGAGAACAGCCAGCTCTTTAAACCTGACGTCTGCAAAGATTGATTTCACAGACATTTATTTTTTAAAAGTACGTTTCTTGTTCCTTTTGAGACCTGGATCTTGCCCAGTTCAAACGCAAGCCACTCAAGATTAAATTTGCATCTCACTCCATCCATGAAATGCTGAGCTTATTGTGTGTCTTTTGGTTGTGCAAAGGTTCTACCTTTGCATTTAAAAACTTCGGACCAAAATGTCACCAGATTGGAAGTGTACTGGAACAATCCTCAAAAAATATTTGAATAACTGATGCTCATATTTCTGAATCTATTGGGGAATAGGCACTGGTGAAATTCAATTTTTTTTACTACCGGTTCTGTGGGCATGGCTTGGTGGGCGTGGTGTGGCTTGGTGGGCGTGGCTTGGTGGGCGTGGTAGGGGAAGGATACTGCAAAATCCCCATTCCCTCCCTACTCCTGGGGAAAGAATATTGCAAAATCTTCATTCCCACTCCACTCTGAAACCAGCCAGAGGTGGTATTTGCCAGTTCTCCAAACTACTCAAAATTTCTGCTACCAGTTCTCCGAACTACTCAAAATTTCCGCTACCAGTTCTCCAGAACCTGTCAGAACCTACTGGATTTCACCCCTGGGAACAGGCCTACAAAAGATGAGATCTCTTAATTCTTCTAAGCAACATGCCGTCACTGGTTTCCCTCACCTGTGAGTGACAGGCTAGAAAACAGCCCCCAGCCCAAGTGGGTGGGACCACAGCAAAGACATGGGAAGGCTGGATAGAAGAAAGAATTCGGATTCCCTTTCATTTTCAACTTAACCTTAATTAAATACTGTATCCATTTACTCCTTGATCCAAGGAGATGGGGGAATTTGAGGGGCCCTTGGTGCTCTCTGAGCTTGGCTGTTTTCTTGTAGATGTTTCATTACCCAAACTAGCTAAGATCATCAGTGCAAACTCTATTCCCTTCTAGCACTGATGGTGATACCTAGTATGGTAATGAAATGTCTGCGAGAAAACAACCAAGGTCCGGACCACCAAGGGCCTCTCATTTCAAACCTGAGCTATAAATATTCTCCTTTATTGGTACCACAGATGGGGAAATTTTCATTCCTCCAACTCCAACTTCCTTCAGTCTTTTATATAACCCCTTAAGCATCGCAGAATTTGCTGATCCAGAATTTTTTATGTCCAAGCTGAAGGAGGAAATCTGACCTCGCCTAATATTATGCTCTCCGTGTTCCCCCCACTTTCCATTCAGCTTTCTCCCCATCCTTTCTGAATGAGTCACTCTCAAGCTTGGCTAAAAGCAAGGAGTTTCAGCCTAGCATGACAGCCACTGTCAAAAATGGTTAATGTATCAGACAGGATTGAATTTGGATGGGAAACAGGAGGCTTCAATTAATGCTGATCCATGGATTTTGCCACTTGCCCTCAAGCAAAAATGGGGAATCATGGATGCCTACCAGCTTTTTCAGACTATCCCTTGACATTAGATATACTGTTCATGATTGTCGGTAACTAGGGCACTGGGTTGATGACTTCCATACTACGGCACTCACTCAGCCAAATCCTATTAGGATAAAAAAAGTTACCGCCCAAAAACTTTGTATGCTACAGCTCTTAGATCAGGAAACAAACTTCACCAAAAAAAATTCTTTAAAATTCTATTTTGTTGATCTAGGCCAGGGGTCCTCAAACTTTTTAAACAGGGGGCCAATTCATGGTCCCTCAGACTGTTGGGGGGGGGGGCGGGTGGACCGGCTGGGCGGGCATGGCTAGGTGGTCATGTGACTGGATGGCGTTGCTAGGTAGTCATGTGATTGGGTGGGCATGGCCAATTTAGTAGTCCAAACAATACACACAAATTAAACTTTAATTTGTTTTGCTCCGGGGGGTGGAAAGCAGGTTAATGAAGGGATGTGGCTGCCTTGGGGTGTGTATGAGGGACTTCTGTTTGTTGTGTGTGTGTCTCTCCCTCCCTCCCTCTTTCTCTCTCTCTCTCTCTCTCTGGAGGCCAGGGAGGCCAAAAACGGGCCCGTTTTTGGCCTCCCGAGGCCTCCAGACATCCCATTTTTGGCCTCCGCGGCCTCCAGTACCACTCTGCTGCCCAAAAACAGTCCCTGTTTTTGGCCTCCTGAGGCCTCCACCTGTCCTGTTTTTGGCCTCTCTGGCCTCCAGAAGGAGGGTGGGGATGGTGGGTAGGCAGGGTGTTGTGGGCGGGGCAGCCTGGTGGTGGTCCGATGTGGGTCAGATTAATGGCTTCGGCCACGGGCCGTAGTTTGAGGACCCCCGATTTAGGCTATAGTAACAGCATTTTCACTTCACTTCTTCTCCTTATACCAAAGATAGTCAAGGTGGGAAAACCTTGACTTTCTTTCTCACATTTTCTTGTTTTCTCAGGCTAAGCTCATGTTTTACTCAAAGTTTCCACCTATTTTCTTCAGGAAAGCCCATCTCTGCTTTCCTTAAAAGTACACAATTTGCTTTAATCGCCTCAGAAGTCAAGTTCAACGTGTGTCACTATTTAAGCCTGGAGAAGTGAATTCAAGTCTTCCCTCCTTCGTGAAGTCATGCCACTGCATTCAGTGACAGTTAAAATAGAGAGGGATGGCCACTTGAGAGCACTTGGATGGAGAATCATGAACTGTACGAATCTGTTTTCAGATTATTTGACCTGCTTTTGCCAGCAGCCAAGAATTTTGCCTATAAATCTCTTTTGTTCCATGTTTATGTGGCAAGAAAGAAAAACCACAAGGAATGTGGAACAGATGCAAAAAAAAGGCGGGGGGGGGGGCAGCATCCAACTCTTCTGCTTAAAATACATCCAAGGCAAAAAAAAAAAAAAAAAGACAGCATGCAAATAGGAAAGTCCAGTCACTGATTTACTTTAAAAAAGAAAGAAAGAAAAGAAAATGAAAGGGGAAAGGGAAGGAAAGTAAACATACCAAGTTTTATTGGAAAGTCTAGTGGCACCATTCATTTTAAAAGGAAGGAAGGAAGGAAGGAAGGAAGGAAGGAAGGAAGGAAGGAAGGAAGGAAGGAAGGAAGGAAAGAAAAGAAGAAAGAAAGAGAAGAAGGAAGGAAGAACGGAAAGAAAGGAAAGGAAAGGAAAGGGAAGGAAGGAAGGAAGGAAGGAAGGAAGGAAGGAAGGAAGGAAGGAAGGAAGAAAGAAAGAAAGAAAGAAAGAAAGAAAGAAAGAAAGAAAGAAAGAAAGAAAGAAAGAAAGAAAGAAAGAAAGAAAGAAAGAAAGAAAGAGACTAGTCAAGGAGAACCTGAAGATAATAACTAGGATTATTTTCAGATGATTGTTGGAAACTGCTTGGGCTAATGATAGAACTCTTGAAAAGAACAAGCTTAATAAAAACACCCCTGTTAAAAGGTTTTATCAATGGAATTGTGAGAAAGAAATCAATAACTACAATGCTGCTACCAGCATTCCATAGTTGATAATATCATTAAGAAGAACTTGGCTGGGTCAGGCTTAGCTGTTTGACTTATGCAACCGCCAGCCCGATGCATTCAAGAAGCTTTTAACCACAGGGAGGAAGCCTATCTTTCAATATTAATAAGATTAGTGGTCATTAATAGCCTTTTCATTCATTCATGACTGTGCTTCCTTTCAAACTGTCAAAATGTGTGGCCATCAGGGCATGTAATGCCACTGCATTCCTCAGTTTAACTAACTCCTGGGTGAAAAAACACTTCCTTCTACTGCAGCGTTTCTCAACTCTGGGGACTTGAAGAAGTGTGGACTTCAACTCTCAGATTTTCCCAGTCAGACTGCTGCTCTGCCTTGATTTAGGAGGTTATTATCGAAGACATATAGCTTTTAAAGTTTACTTTAAGTTCTTCCAGGCATCTCTTTTAGCTGGAAAACCCAGTCTATATCCCAAAGAGCAGTGGTGGTGCAGTGGTTAGAATGCAGTATTTTAGTATTGACCACAGTCTGGAGTTTGATCCTGATGAACTCAAGGTTGACTCAGCCTTCCATCCTTCCGAGGTCAGTAAAATGAGGAGCCAGATTGTTGGGGGCAACAGGCTGACTAAGTTTAAGTGCTATTGCTATCTTTCAGCGCCATTCTTCACCCAATGGTCACTTATATAACGGACATTTATCGTGGACATTTATCATGGACATTTATAGATATTTCAAGAAAACTGGAAGAAATCTTCATGGCATTGGTTGTGTCAAAGAGCTTCTCATACACAAATATGACAGAGCACCTATCCAGGTGGAAAAAAATATCCCCTGGTTAAGATACAAGAAAACAGGACTGTTGCTTGTATACAATCATGTATCGTGTTGAATAACAGACCTACCTTATCAAGCACCACCTTGGCATGGCATGGTCTCTGCCATCCTGAGAAATTAAATCCAGATCCACATGTACATCATTTGAATGTTTATTCCTGACACCAACCTGAAATAATTTAAGAAGAAGGTACGGTAGTTTGAATTAACTCACAAAATTAATTACTAGATGTCAACAGCTAGGTTACTGGGATTAGAATATGATCAACTGGAGGCTGATGGGTGATGGGAACGATGAGAAGATTAATAGTAGTGCAGACTTAGTGAATAGTTTGACAGTGTTGAGGGAATTATTTGTTTAGCAGAGTGATGGCGTTTGGGGAAAAAACTGTCCTTGTGTCTAGTTGTTCTGGTGTGCAGTGCTCTATAGCATTATTTTGAGAGTAGGAGTTGAAACAATTTATGTCCAGGATGCGAGGGGTCTGTAAATATTTATACAGCCCTCTTTTTGACTCGTGCAATATACAGGTCCTCAATGGAAGGCAGGTTGGTAGCCATTGTTTTTTCTAAAATTCTAATTATCCTCTGAAGTCTGTGTCTATTTTGTTGGGTTATAGAACCAAACCAGACAGTTATAGAGTTATAGAGGTGCAGATGACAGACTCAATCATTCCTCTGTAGAACTGTTATTATTGCAAAAACCATAAATATAATTCCTCGCATCCTCCAACAAGGCCCCAACTTCAGCCAACTCTAAATGCTCGTGTATACAATATAGAGCCAGTTTGATTTAATGGTTAAGGCCCCAGCGTAGAAAGGAGGAGACCTTGAATTCAGGTGCGGTTTGAACCATGAAAAGTCAGCTTGGTGACTTCGGGCCAGTCACGCACTCTCAGCCCAACCCACCTCAGGGCAGTTGTTACAAGGAAAACAGAAGGAGAAAGGTGTGTCGTATTTATTCGCTGCCTTGAGTTATAACAATAAACAATAAGGCTGGGATACAAATAAATCAATAAAAGAAAGGATGCTTGAGAATCTAAATCAGATAGGCATTCGTGTGGCTGTCTTCTAGACACAAGACTGACCCCTTTCATTTGATCGAAGGTGGCAATTATCCCCTTAAACGAGAAGTCAGCAGTGCATCCTTAAAAAGACAGTTTAAGGGTAACAATTTTGTGCAACTGCTAATTTGGAAGGAGGAGAAGGCTGCTGCAGGGAAATGCCCACCCGGGAATATGAAAAACTGGACTGAGTAACAGTTTGGTCTTCAAGTGCTTATTGCAATCTGCAATAAGATTGATTATGAGCCGCGGTGGCACAGTGGTTAGAGTGCAGTATTGCAGGCTACTTCTGCTGACTGCCGGCTGCCTGCAATTTGGCAGTTCGAATCTCACCAGGCTCAAGGTTGACTCAGCCTCCCATCCTTCCGAGGTCGGTAAAATGAGGACCCAGATTGTTGGGGGCAAATATGCTGACTCTGTAAACCGCTTAGAGAGGGCTGTAAAGCACTGTAAAGTGGCATATAAGTCTAAATGCTATTGTTATTGCTATTATTGGGAATGGGTTGGGAAGGAATTACTGGGGAGCAAATAGAAAGAGGAAAAAAAAATACTACTACTACTACTAAAAAAATACTACCAGCAACTTTACTACATGTTAACAAATAGCATAATAAGCCTGCATGATCAACATGTGAGCTTGTCTTGCTTCAAAAGAAGGGCAAAGAGGAGTCAGTTAAGTCAAATTTTATTTTTTTTCTGCCATCTACAAATCTCCACACATGTTCTTTTTAACACTGAAATATTATATGCGAGTGATTTCCATATTTTGCACGCAAAATATGAAAGACCTGGCTTGAAACGGTACCATTTCTACTGTAAAAGCTAAACGACCGAAAGAAAGGACAAGAAAGAGTTTCTGAAAAATAAATAAATCTAATGGACAGCTTTCTGAAACAAAGGACAATAAAGGACAAATATTATACATTTCTCTCTCCACTCCCTTTTGCAGATGACAACCATTTCTGAGTGGATTTGGTAAATCCCAGGATAAAGGGATTTTTGCACGACTTAGTGTGTGGTTAGCCATACTATAATTTTTTTATTTAAAAAGACAACAAAGCAAAACATTTAATTGACTGCCTTCGTGGGGGAAAAAAAAAAAGTCAAGCACTCAGAGGAATTTTAATTACATTTGTTAAGGCCTTGCGCGTGAAGATTTTTTTAAAATTTTTGTTTTCCAAAGCATGTGTATTTAGAACACACTGTGTAAAACAAACATATAAATGGACCTGTACACTGCACGAGTCAAAACGAGGGCTGTGAAAATATCTACAGATAAAGCTGAAACCCACCTCTGCCCTAACCCCAAGCAGAGTAAAGCTATTAAACTTCCATCTCATTCAGCTCAAAGTCTAAAAGAAAAGACTTTAGGCGCAATATTGGAAGAAGGAAGATTTCCCTACTATTGAAGAATGGACATTAAAAGTAGCGAATTTGGCAGAAATGGCGAAAATTTCAGCATATTTGAAAGATCATTCACAAGAAAGATATATATCGGAATGGAGAAGATGGATTGATTATATTCAAAACAAATATCGGACTAAAAAAGTATCAAATAGCTTATGAATGAATAGAAAAATTAAGAGTATTTATATTTAGTTAAGTAAAAGGGGAGTTAAAGTGTGAAGGGGGGGATAGGAATCCATAGTTAGTTAGCTTAGTTTAGTATATGATTGTTAATTGTTATACCCTGTATTTTGTTCTGGGAAGTTCGGAGGGGGGGGGTGTTGGGGGGGGTAAGGAAGGGAGGGGGGAATGGGGAAATAATTGTAAAAAAAATTTCTTTTGAAAAAAAATTAAAAAAAATAGAAAAGACTTCAGACTTAAAAAAAAATAAAGTTGTGACATTGTGCATAATTGTGCGGCTAAACAATTTTTGGTAAACAAGCTATTTGCCCAATTTGGGGGTAACATGATTCACACTTCCTTAAAGGAGGGCTAGTAAGGAAAAATAAATGACAGTTACCCAATTCCCATTGTGACAAGCAGAAGTTAACAGATTGTCCTTTCTGCTCTGGAATTTACATTCCACAGATTGAGTGGGTCAACAAGAGTTGTCCAAACATATGAGAAATTCTAATTTTAGTTCCAGAGCTGACAGTTATAAATTAAATACAGCCTCAACGCTTGGGGTTCTGCAATGCAAACAGACTCTTTTCAGGACAACAGTGTCTATTTTCTCCAAACACACTTCAGGAAATGATTAGACTCCTTTTAAGCCATTTCCTATTATTATTTTTCTGAAATTAAACACAAGCACGTGGTTAAAACTGTGAACTCACTTGTGCAATGGTTACTATTATTAGCTGATGTTTATTGTGCTTGCTCTTGTTATCTGAACCACAATAGCCCCCAAAGTTCAAAACTGAGTTTAACTGAGTTTATAAAATGCCACCTGTTCCATACATCCGTTAAGAAAGCCCTAGAACCCAACAAGAAGGAATAGGGTTTTAGTAGCAGGTGGCTCAGTGGCTAAGACGCTGAGCTTGTCAATCGAAAGGTTGGCAGTTCAGCGGTTCGAATCCCTAGTGCCGCGTAACAGGGTGAGCTCCCATGACTTGTCCCAGCTTCTGCCAACCTAGCAGTTCGAAAGCACGTAAAAAATGCAAGTAGAAAAATAGGGACCACCTTTGGTGGGAAGGTAACAGCGTTCCGTGCGCCTTTGGCGTTGAGTCATGCCAGCCACATGACCACCGAGACGTCTTCAGACAGCACTGGCTCTTCGGCTTTGAAACGGAGATGAGCACCGCCCTCTAGAGTTGGGAACGACTAGCACATATGTGCGAGGTGAACCTTTACCTTTACATATTTTCCACGGAATGGGACATACTTGTCATGGCCAACTCACCACAGCCAACTAGCCACAAGACAATTCAACAATTCAATTTAATTATTTAAAATAATTTAAACATTAATAATTTTGGTCATTCAGGTTTCATTTTGTCCCTTCTTTGGCATCCTTTCTCTAAAAAGTCTGTAGAGATTCTCCATCATCCAGGTCATGGTTGTCCCAAAGGTGCTTTTTCAGGAGGCAAGTGGACTTTCTCGTTTTTGCCTTTTGAAGATGTTTCACTTCTCATCCAAGAAGCTTCTTCAGCACCAACAGGATAGTGGGGATCAATCCATCAATCCTTCCATTCCCCACTATCCTGTCAGAAATGCTGTAGGGTTTCCTGCCTAAGCAGGGGGTTGGACTAGAAGACCTCCCAAGGTCCCTTCCAACTCCTGTTCTGTTCTGTTCTGTTCTGTTCTGTTCTGTTCTGTTATTCTGTTCTGTTCTGTTATTCTGTTCTGTTCTGTTCTGTTCTGTTCTGTTCTGTTCTGTTCTATTCTATTCTATTCTTTGCTGCATCCCTGTGATCACGTGATCAAAATTCAGATGCTCGGCAATGGACTTGTATTTATGACTGTCCTGGGGTCACGTGATCCCCTCTTGCGACCTTCTGACAAGCCAAGTCCATGGGGAAGCCAGATTCACTGAACAACCACGTTACTCACTTAACAACTGCAGGGATTCACGGAACAAACGTAGCAAGAAAGCTCGTACAATGGAGCAAAACTCCTCTAACAAATGTCTCGCTTAGCAACAGAAATGATGGGCCCAATTGTGGTCATAAGTCGAGGACTACTTGTATTTAAATTAGCTGACCCTTTAGAAAAAAAAATTAGAATCTTTTCATGAACGAAGGCAAATCTTTTCCTTCAAAAGACTTCCTCTCCAAAGCTATAAAGGCCTCGCTCTGCTTTTCAAAATCCATGTTTTTTTCTACAGAATACAGAAAGGTGAGCTTGGTTGGGTTCCCTTGGCTTGGAGCCCACCTAGAACCACTGAATTCTGACAGGGCTATTTTCTAGCAAATGTGGGCGGTATATTGTATTAAGGTAGACATGTTTGGTCTTGGAGAAATTTCACACAACTATTAATATTAATCCCAACAGGTTGAAAATTGGCTGAAAAATTCCTAACTTACTCTCCCCCCCTGGGGCGGTCATACTGGTGCCATTCCCCTGGTGATCTTTACTCACCAAAATGTAATAATAATAATTGTGCTGCTCGGTTGCAAGCCAACTGCTCACGCCTACAGTAGACAATTCCAGAGTCACGCCCGCCAACATCTTCCCCTGGCAGGAATTTACAACAGGCCTAGCTTAAAAACAGCATCTCTCCATGGGTGTCTATTTATGCATAAACCACAGGCTGAAACTAAAAAAAAAAAAAACAAAAAAAAAAAACCTATTGCTGGAGAAAATTACAGTAGAAGGGTAGGCTATGAATTTCACTCCGGCTTCTGAAATTTAGAACATATTCTTGCCTCTTTTTCCTTGTTAAACAAAAGAACCTGAGAGATTTGACAGTTAGAACAATTAATCAGTGGAACAACTTGCCTCCGGAAGTTGTGAATGCTCCAACACTGGAAGTTTTTAAGAAGAGGTTGGATAACCATTTGTCTGAAGTGGTATAGGGTATCCTGCCTAAGCAGGGGGTTGGACTAGAAGACCTCCAAGGTCCCTTCCAACTCTTGTTATTCTATTCTATTCTATTCTATTCTATTCTATTCTATTCTATTCTATTCTATTCTATTCTATTCTATTTCTAATTCTATTCTATTCTGTTCTATTCCATATTTTTTTCTTTTTCTTTTCTTTTTTCTTTTCTAAACCATTCCATTCCTTTCCATTCCATTCTTCATTCCAATATTCTATTCTATTCTATTCTATTCTATTCTATTCTATTCTATTCTATTCTATTCTATTCTATTCTATTCTATTCTATAACCAGGATTTAAACAGGTTAGAAAAATTTGCCCTCTGCTTCCTTGGTTATTAATACAACCTTAGAATCATCTTAGAATCTTCCTCCCTAATAATTCTGCTTTAAAAAAAAAAAACTACTGGGCTATATTTTTGTCTGACTACTAGTGCGAAAAACACCTGAAGATTATATTTGGCTTTCAAGATATTGGAAATCACAGAGTTCTTCTCCAAGAAACAGAGAAATCAAGATGCTAATATCTCTACCTACAACTCCTTTGGGAGAATAGGATCTATTCCGCATCACGAATGGCTTTTCCCCCCTCAACTTTTATTATTGGAAAGCTGTTTCTCCCTCTGGTTTCCATCCTAAATGTTTGCTCTTGAAGAAACAGGGCTCAGTATTAAAGCTCTGTAAAGTTCTGTGGAGCACAGCACACAAAAGATTTCTAAACCCCAAAGCTACAATCAGCTTTTTTTAAAAAAAATCCCAGCAGCAAGAATCTCAAACCTAAAATAACTCTTTTGCTTAACGTTTCACACTAATGTGCTTATTTTTTTTCCCCTTCTTTTTAAATAAACTCACCTTAGCTCTGTTTACATCCTCTTGGAGGCAGTTAGCAAAAAGGAACTGAATACCTCTTTTGCAGCTCCTTTTTCCCTTTTCCTTGTTATTATTTTTAATTGCACTGTTGACATTTCCATTTGGGGCATCTGTGAAACTCAGAGATGCCCAGTTACATTTCGGATACTCTCTTGAACGGCAGATGCAGGGCTGGGCTGCTGGGGTTCGCAGGGGTTCAGGAGAACCTCTAGCTAAGATTCTGTGCAGTTCAGAGAACCCGCAAATCCCACTCCTGGCTGGCCCTGCCCATCCCTCCTCTCCCAGGAGTCCCCAGGGCAGCCTGTTTTGGATGCAGGTAAGTGCAGGGCGTATGTGGAGGCTCGGGGAGGGTGAAAAATGGACCTACCGGACGTTCGGGAAGTTTCCGGCCTCCAGAGGGCCTTTGGAGCCTGGGGAGGCCATTTTCGCCTTCCCAGAGCCTCAAGAAAAGCCTCCAGAGCCCGGGGAAGGCAAAAACGCCCCCCTACCATGGTGCAAGAGGCCGACTAGGGCACACCCAACATGGCCATGCCCACCCAGCAACCGGGTAGAGAACCTGTTGCTAAAATTGTTGAAGCCCACCTCTGGGCGGATGGGTCTATCCGGTTCGGGCAAACCGGTAGCGGAGGCTGCAAGAGGCTCCGCCCACCCACCCCGACGTCATCATATCTCATTTTTGATGCTCTCCGCACGCATGAAAGGCTCTGCGCGTGCTCGCATTTGTGAACTGGTAGCGAAGGTAAGTGAATAGCACCTCAGCATATTAACTATGCTCTCCCACTTGAGTGTATCACCAGCAAGGAATTTAATCATTGGGCGATTAACAATTTAGAAAGTGGAAAAAAGAATAACACTCAAAAGGAGCAATCAGTATTTGTCTTCAGCAGGAGGAAGAGGAAGAAGATGGAAGCTCATAAGGTGTTGAAAGGGAAAAGGAGGAGAGAGAGAAAAGTCCCTATTAAGCTAGGCAGGTCTGCAACAGGCTGCCTCAAGCATCAGTGTATTAACTCTGCTCTCCCACTTGAGTGTATCACCAGCAAGGAATTTAATCATTGGGCGATTAACAATTTGGAAAGCAGAAAAAAGAATAACATTCAAAAGGAAGTAGGATCCAAAGAGGCTTTAGCAGAGTACTCATGTGTTGTGCTCCAAATGCCAGTGCTGCTGCTGCTTGTTTTTTAAAAAATGTCCCTCAACTATTAATTGATCTCTCTCTCTCTTTCTCTTTGGCACATGTTATTAATTCCCTAGAGTTAATTCCTAATTCTTCGCATTTTGAAAAATCAAGCAGCTGGAGGGGGGGGGCGGAGAAAATTGCTTACTGATCGAATAGCTTTCTTCTCTAGAATGATGCATCTCGTCTATTTTTCTTTCTTTACAGGTGCCACCCCTCCCTAATGAAGGAGGGAGAAAATTGGATGCTCCCTTGCCAACTACGTTTGCACAGATCTGGGAATTAATCATAGACTGTAGCTCTGCACAGATTAAAGAAAACAATTATTCCTCTCTTTTGTTGAAACTCCACATCTTTTGTTGTTAGTTGCCAAGTCGTGTCCGACCCATCGCGACCCCATGAACAATGTTTCTCCAGGCCTCCCTCCAGGTCCTCCAGGCCTCCCTCCAGGTCCTCTATCATCCTCTGGAGTCCATTTAAGCTCACGCCGACTGCTTCAGTGACTCCATCCAGCCACCTCGTTCTCTGCCGTCCCCTTCTTCTTTTGCCCTCAATCTTTCCCAGCATTAGGCTCTTCTCCAGGGAGTCCTTCCTTCTCATTAGGTGGCCAAAGTATTTGAGTTTCATCTTCAGGATCTGGCCTTCTCAAGAGCAGTCAGGGTTGATCTCCTCTAGGATTGACCGGTTTGATCACCTTGCAGTCCAAGGGATTCGCAGGAGTCTTCTCCAGCACCAGAGTTTGAAAGTTTTAATTCTTTGGGGCTCAGCCTTCCTTATGGTCCAATTTTCACAGCCATACATTGCAACTGGGAAAACTATAGCCTTGATTATACTTGATTATTTTGTTGGCAGGGTGATGTCTCTGCTTTTTAGTATGCTGCTTAGCTTTGCCATAGCTTTCCTCCCTAGGAGCAAGTGTCTTTTAATTTCTTGACTGTAGTCCCCATCTACAGTGATCTTGGAGCCCAGGAAAATAAAATCTATCACCACCTCCATTTCTTCCCCATCTCTTTGCCATGAATTGAGAGGGCCATGAATTTAGTTTTCTTCTCTCCATCTTATTAGCCCATAAAGCATAATCAATTCATGCCATAGCTAGTATTAGAAGAACAAGCTATTTGAGATGTTCCATTTACTTCTAATTGCTAGAAAACTGATAGAGGAACTTGGATAGAAAAGCACAGAATGGATTGTGGTTGACGTAACTCATATTTTCTAGTTCCCATTATTATACAAAATCAATGGTTCTTGCTGAAAATAGCATCTCCATGTTTCTTCCAGATTTTATTCCATCCCTAGTGAGAATAGTATAGCAACTCTTTCTAAATTATATCTCGTGCCAAGATCTCTTTTTCATGCATTCCACCTCCTGAGCCCAAGCTAATATATTCAAGTGAAGGATTCCAAGTGTTAACATTCTTTTCAATCTTACCCAAAACAATTTGGACACTTCCCATTGTAACCATTTTAGGCCAACTAGTTAATTTGCATCTCTGTTCAGCTTTAATTTTAACAGACTTGCAACAAAGCGTTGAAGAGAAGCTCCTTGCAAGTCTCTCTGGCAACTTTTCCTATTGTTGGCTCAAGACAGGATGAGATTTGCAGATTTATTAGGGTGGCCTTCACTGCCAATTTCACTAGAGGAAAGTCTAGGAGTCTAAGATAAGCATCAACAGTAGCAGACACACAGATCAGTTCTCTGATTACAAATCTTTCATCATGAGGAAGGAATCTTCAACTTTGCAAATCATTTTGCAAGGCACAAAGGCTGCTGGCAGAGCTAGTCTCCCTTCAGTTCATGAAAATCAAAATTAAGATCTCCAGCATTATGGGAGAAGCAGAAGCAGATCTATGATGACTTGCCATAGCCAACTCGCCACAGCCAACTCATCATGCCCAGCTTACCATGGGACAATTCGCCATGGCCAACTTGCCATGGGGCAACTCACTGTGAGACAAGAATTACACTAATATCGAAGAAATGGTAGACTAGAATCGTTGAAGAAAGAATACCAAAGGAGAGATAAAATGAAATGTGAACGACAACAATTAAAATAATCTTTTAACCATTTTAAAAAATTAAATTGAATTGTTGCATTGTCCCACAGTGAGTTGGCCATGGCGAGTTGACCCTGATGAGTTGGCCATGGCAAGTTGGCTCCTGCAAGTTGTCCCATTCCAGAAGAAGACATGGGCACATGATTAAGTCAGGCCAATTGGTTTCTGCAACCCAACAAGACAGACAGAGACTTCAGAGGAGAATTAGAACTGCAGAAAAAACAATTACTACCAACCTGCCTTCCACTGAGGACCTGTATAGTGCCCGAGTCAAAAAGAGGGCTGTGAAAATATCTATAGACCCCTCGCATCCTGGACATAAACTGTTTCAACTCCTGCCCTCAAAACGACGTTATCGAGCACTGCACACCAGAACAACTAGACACAAGGACAGTTTTTTCCCGAATGCCATCCCTCTGCTAAACAAATAATTCCCTCAACACTGTCAAACTAGTTACTAAGTCTGCATTACTATTACTATTAATCTTCTCATTGTTCCCATCACCCATCTCCTCCCACTTATGACTGTAACCTTGTTGCTGGTATCCTTAAGATTTATATTGACTGTTTCCTAATATGATTTGATTGCTTATTTGTCCCCTATGACTATCATTAAGTGTTGTACCTTATGATTCTTGATGAGTGTATCTTTTCTTTTATGTACACCGAGAGCGTATGCACCAAGACAAATTCCTTGTGTGTCCAATCACATTTGGCCAATAAAGAATTCTATTCTATTCTAAAAAAAAAAAATTAATTCATTCATTGTACGTATGAATATTTTGACAATGTGATCCACTTTTCCTGTCCTCAAATCTGACAAAGAAAAAAAGATCTTGGCTGTGCCTACTTCGACTTCTTGTCCTGAATGCTCTTTTTGTATTTATGAAACGTCCAATTTTTTCACCCAATCTCACCAGGTATGCTTATCCTTTTCCAAAAACACTCTTAACTCTTCCTGTTTAACTCTTCCTGTTCTGATCTTCCTCACAAGGCAGAATCTACTGAAAGTCTTTGCCCTCCGTCAAATTATCAGCAATTTGATCCAGCCTTGCACGAAATGTTAGACTGTGTCACCCATTACGCAAAGAAAGGGTGCAAAGATGAGACAAGAGGCTGAAGTTATGGTGGTAGAACATTGACGGCAAACAGAACATCCATTCTGCAATTATTACAGGTTTATGGACCTGGAAAAGCTTTTCTCTACCCTAATGCTAAACAAGAGCAGGTCCCAAATTATTTTTATGAGTTCCACAGGGGCAATTAAAATTCCTATAGATGCATCGCATTCTTGGCCCAACTATCTCCTTACCTCTCCCCACCCCACCCCCCAGGAACAGTATTTCTACCTAACCTTAACAACTGCATGGGTTTGCAAAAGTACAAGTGGTGGAATTTACACACCACGCTATAAGCCAAAATTAAATAAATCTTAGCTTTGCGAGATATGTCAACCCAGCATTCTGGTCACTAGTTGATATCAGCTAATAAATCTAGGCCAGTGAAAATTCCATCTCTCCTAACGTGTTCTGACCTTCCAATACATCGGTGGATTTTTTTTTTTCTCTCTCTCTCTTTTTTTTTTTTGGCGCCAAGTCAGCAAAGGAATTAATCATACACAAGGCTTAAGTGTCAGCATTACAGATGACCCCAGGAATGGTTTAACACCCCCTGCCATTAAAATTCTTTATTTCCCCCATGAACTTTTCTTAGCCAATATAAAATATTTATTCCAGATATACACTATGGCTGCCCTCTTGGAAAGATCATTCTCCTTCACTATCGCGGCCCACTGGGGTAAAAATAACTTAGCCGTGTTATCAAGCTGAGTTTAAGCAAGACCACACGATAGCTATTAAACGTGCCAATCAAAGTTCCTGGTTTTGCACAATCGGCATTTTGCACATACTTCCCCTCTGTCGAAAACAGTGCGTCGGGTTAAACATTAGCCATCATTCTGAAATCTGCATGCCCCCCCCTCCACCCCTAACTGAACTCGGAAAAATGGAAGACCTCCAGATTGCCTGGACTTATCTCTAGCCTTTCTGTTATCTTGACTCGTTTCCTCATTTCATAGTTCTACCTAGAAACAAACCCCCAACAACGGGGCAGCCCTGCCCCAAATCAATTCCCATTACAGGTACCGTGTTTCCCCGAAAATAAGACCCTGTCTTATATTTTTTTGAACCTGGAAATAAGCGCTTGGCCTTATTTTCAGGGAGGTCTTATTATTTTGGGGTGCATGGAGCAAGACGGGGCACCTCTTGCCGTCTTACCTGATTTCCAGCTCTGCGTTTAAATATTTTCGGGGGAGGAGGCTTATTTTAGTGCATGCGCTCAAAAGCCTGATTGGGCTTATTATCATGGGATGTCTTATTTTCGGGGAAATAGGGTAGTCCTCAACGGATGACCACAAGGGAGCCCCACATTTACGTTGCTAAATGAGACATTTGTTAAGGGAGCTTTGCTCCGTTTCAAAAACCCTTTCTTGCCACAGTTGTTTGTTCAACGAATCACTGCAGTTGTTAAGTTAATAACAACGTTGTGAAGTGAATCTGACTTCCCCATTGGCTTTGCTTATTAGAAGGTCACATAAGAGGATCACACGACCCTGGGGTATTGCAATTTTATCCTGGGAAGTTGCCATAGACCCGTGATGGTGAACCTATGGCACATGTGCCACAGGTGGCACGCCAAACCCTCTCTGCGGGCACGCCAGCCATCACCCCAGCCCAGCTCCACTGTGCATGCGTACGCGCCTCCCCCAGGCCAGCTGGTCTTCGGGTCTCTGCAGTGCATGCGTAGAGGGCATGCAGGGGATGCATGCACACATGCACAGGGGACGGGGCACATGCACGGAGGGTATGCAGGTTGGTGCAGGAGGGTTTCCAGGCCCAAAATGAGGAGCACGGGGGCTCTAGCATGGCACCCCTGCACCCCGTTTTGGCTTCCAGGTTGGTGCAGGAGGCTTTCCAGGCCCACAACGGGGCACAGGAGAGGGCTCGTGTGGCTCCCCCATACCCCGATTTGGCTTCCAGGTTGGCACACCTTTAAAACCTTTAAATTTTGCCTATCCTGTAATCAGCAGTGGGTTTCACATTTTGTTGCTACCGGTTCGCTGCACGCATGCACGCCCGTTTCCCGCCTGTGCCTGCCTTCCATGCACGCACTTTGCTCAAACTTGTGACTTCCACGCATGCGCCCAGCCTCAAAAACGTGCCTAAATAGGACGGCATAGAGCCAGGGCGGGTGGGCCAGCCCACCTGCAATTTCCGCTACCAATTCGCCCGAACCGACTGAATACCACTTCTGCCTGTAACGCTAGCCATAAATATAACACAGTAATTGTCATGCAAGAGTTCCCTGAAACCTTAAAATTATTTGCAGGGTTTCTTCCATGGTAAAAAAAAAAAAAAAAAAGGTTGAGAAAGACTAGTCCACCTTAACCCACAGCATCTGTCCAGAATTTCAGCCAGAAACTTCATCCTCACCCACTACCTGACCTTTTCTTTTATTGCAAAAAGTCACCCTCCAGCCTTCTGCTCATAAAGCAGCTGAGTTACCATCTCCTCCTCCACAGCCGCTTCTAATCTTTGCTCGTCACCTTAGCGCTTGCTTTGCCATTTATATATCAGCCTAAGACTAAACAAGACTTGGAAATCTTCTTGCTTGGCCAAGGCATCATCCCTTGTAAAAGGAACCAGACCTGAAGGGAGGTGGAAGGAGAGGAAAAAAAAAAAAAACACGAGCCAGAACGCGAGGGCATCGTGTTGAATTCCCTGCATCTCCTTTCCAAAACAGTCTAGCCGCCATCTGCCGAGCAAGGTCAACGGCTGCTCCAAAGGGCTCATAATTGAAAATGCATTCAAGGCAAATGAAATGCATTCAATTTTCACACACCAGAAGCGGAGACCAGCTAGTTCTCAGAAGGAACAGAGATGCAATCGAGGCAACCGGGGGACAAAAATGCAAGGAAATGTGATGTGTATGATGTGTAGGAGAGAGAGAGAGAAAGTATCTGTTCCCAACCCTCTTAAGGGCAAACTTAAGGCCTGCAAGGCCAGATCCGGCTCGTGGGGTGCTTAGATGTGGCCCTCAGGGCCACCCTGGAAACAGTGAAGGACTGGCCCGTGGTACCTCTGCCACCAAAGATGGAGCTCCGTTTTCGTTGGGTTGCAGGAGGCCATCACAGCCGAAAATAGAGCTCAGAAGCCCGTTTTTGCTGGCAAAGCGCTCGGGCCACCACAGGTGCCCCCGAAATGATGTCGAGCTGGCCAGGCCCACCCAGCTCCCTGAGGTCAAACCAGGGTGGATAAAAATCAATGATTTTTTTTAAAAAAATCAAAAAAATCGGATTTTTTTTTATTTAAATCGGATTTTTTTGATTTAAATCGGATTTTTTTTTATTTTTATCGAATTTATTTTAATAAAAAACTTTGGGGGTAAAAATCTATCGTAAGATAGTTTTCTATTTAAGATACATAAATAATTTAGTTTATTCAGCATGAAATGGAGCTTAGTTACGTAGCATGAGGCGGTATATTCTGCAACCCTGGGACTATCGGTGAGTCAACAGTGGGTCAAAGGAGTAGCAGAGATGACAGTGGCTCTTTAAAAATTATGAGTTAAATCGAGTTGATTTAAATCAAGCCTTTTTACTAGTGATTTAAATCAACTCGATTTAAATTGTTAATTTAATCTACTCGATTTAAATCAAATCCACCCTGGGTCAAACACAACCCTGATGTGGCCCTCAATGAAATCGAGTTTGACACCCCTGCTCTAGGTGATGATCAATGGTGATAATCCCCTAAGAAAACAGTCTAAGTCAGTGTTTCTCAACCTTGGCAACTTTAAGACCAGAGGTGGGTTTCAGCAGGTTCTGACCAGTTCTGGAGAACCGGTAGCAGAAATTTTGAGTAGTTCAGAGAACCGGTAGTAAAAATTCTGACTGGCCCCGCCCCCATCTATTCTCTGCCTCCTGAGTCCCAACTGATCGGGAGGAAATGGGGATTTTACAGTATCCTTCCCCTGGAGTGGGGTGGGAATGGAGATTTTATAGTATCCTTTCCATGCCACGCCCACCAAGCCACACCCACAGAACCGGTAGTAAAAAAATTTTGAAACCCCCCACTGTTTAAGACATGTAAATTTCAACTTCCAGAATTCCCCTATGCTGGCTGGAGAGTTCTGGGAGTTGACATCCACGTGTTTTAAACTTGCCAAGGTTAAGACTTGGTTAAGTCTTGTCTTAAGACAAGGTTGACTCAGCCTTCCATCCTTTCTAAGGTAGGTAAATTGAGGACCCAGTTTGTGGGGGCAATAAGCTGACTTTGTATAAAATATACAAAAGTATGAAGGCTATTGCTTAACGCACTGTAAGCCGCCCTGAGTCGCCGGAGAAGGGCGGCATATAAATCAAATTAAAAAAAAAAAAAAGAAACATTGCTCTAATAAGTGATATTCAAGTAATCAATGGAACAGCTTGCCTTCCAGAATTGTTGATCCTCCATTGCTGGAGGTTTTCAAAAAAAAAGACAGGACATTTGTCCAGGATGATATAAGGAGCTCTGGTGGTGCAGTGGTTAGAATGCAGTACTGCCAGATAACTCTGCCCACAGCCTGGAGTTCGATCCTGATGGGCTCAATGTTGACTCAGCCTTCCATCCTTACCAGGTCAGTAAAAATGAGGATCTGGATGGTTGGAGGCATATACTGACTGTAAACCACACAGAGAGTGCTATAAAGCACTGTGGAGCAGTATAGAAGTCTACATGCTATTGCTATTCTTATAAGGTCTCCTGCCTTGGGTAGGCGTAGGGGGTTGGACTAGAAGACCTCCAAGATCCCTTCCAGCCTTACAATTCAATTCTGCCCTGTGAAATGTGGAATCCCTGATGGCATAAAGTCCCAAACTATTGTAGGGATAGTTGAGAATTCTTCCAGCAAGAAAAAATCCTGCTGGTGCGTGTAGGTATGTTTTATTCTTGCATCTCTAATGCTTTATATAACTTCAAAATTAAATAGCAGTTGCAGGTTTAGGCTACAAGGATGCGGTGGGTGGGAAGCGCAATTTCACCCAGGCATCCATGCCAACCACGGCTGCCCTTTACCAGAGGGAGAGAACGAAATAGGAACTCCATTATGAATGCAGACAGCTCACGTAAACCAGCCAGGACAACCTCTGCCAGGGAAGCCTCGGAGAATGCCAACAGTAACTCGAATTGGTTTCCAAAATAAACTTACTGGAAGGGGAAACAACTCCGCACATCAGAGAGATGGCAGCAAAAGTGAAAAAACAGGGGGGAGCTTTTCCTCCTTCGTCTTTTGTCAATGTCATTCTTAAAAGGTTGCTTTAAACAGGCCAGCTTTCTCAGAAGCTTAACCAAACAGTGGGAAATTTAGAATAGCAACAGGTAGCCAAAAAATCACACTGAATCACCAGGGAAGGGTCTTGCAGCTTTATGCTTCCCATCTTATGGAACCTGCTGAATTTGATTGCATAAAAGATGACTTCTTGCTGCAGCTCTGCCATCCCAGAGAATGGGGCATCACTTGAGGCCGAAGCTCGGAAGATCTTCAAGATTTTTCAAGGGAAGCTTGTTCAACGTCTAGCAATGCAATCAATGCATTTGCAATCTGTTCCAGCAGGTCTCTAGAAAGAGACTCTAGAAAGGTCTCACTCTAGAAAGAGTGCAGAGAAGAGCAACCAAGATGATTAGGGGATTGCAGGCTAAAAAAAATATGAAGAACGGTTGTAGGAATTGGGCATGTCCTCCACTCCTCTGCTCGCAACAAAATACCTTATGCCACCAGGCTTGAAATTCTGGGCTTAGAAAACTTAGAACTACACCGCCTTCGGTATGACCTAAGCATAGCTCATAAAATTATCTGCTACAATGTCCTACCTGTCAATAACTACTTCAGCTTCAACCACAACAACCCACGAGCACACAATAAAGAGCCTTGGTAGTACAGGGGTCTAAGGCACCCTGTTATTAAGCTGGTTATTAAGACCAGATGCCTGCAATTACTGCAGGTTCGAATCTCGCTAAGGCTCAAGGTTGACTCAGCCTTCCATCCTTTCTAAGGTAGGTAAATTGAGGACCTAGTTGTGGGGGCAATAAGCTGACCTTGTATAAATATACAAAAGGATGAAGGCTATCGCTTAGCGCATTGTAAGCCGCCCTGAGTCTCCGGAGAAGGGCGGCATATAAATCAAATTAAAAAAAACAAAACAAAACAAAAAAAACTTAAAGTAAATCGCTCCAAACTCGATTGCAGAAAATACGACTTCAGCAACAGAATGGTCAATGCCTGGAATGCACTACCTGACTCGGTTGTTACATCCTCAAACCCTCACAGCTTCAACCTTAGACTGTCTACTGTTGACCTCACCCCATTCCTAAGAGGTCTGTAAGGGGCGTGCATAAGAGCACCAGCGTGCCTACCGTCCCTGTCCTAATGTTTCCTCTTTTTGTATCTATTTTATGTATCCAATCCATGTTTATACTTATTACCTAATACGTTCTTGACAAATAAATAAATAAAATAAATGTCTAGTTCAATGAAAAGAAGGACTAGGGGTGACATGATAGCAGTGTTCCAATATTTGTGGGGCTGCCACAAAGAAGAAGGAATCAACGTATTCTCCAAAGCACCCGAAGGCAGGACAAGAAGCAATGAATGGAAACTAATCAAGGAGAGGAGCAACCTAGAAATAAGGAGACATTTCCTAACAGTGAGAACAATTAACTAGTGGAACAGTGAAATGACTTGCCTCCAAGAAGTGGTGGATGCTCCAACATTGGAGGTTTTTAAGAAGAGATTGGACAACCGTTTTTCTGAAATGGTATAGAGTTTCCTGCTTGAGTAGAAGGTTGGACTAGAAGACCTCCAAGGTCCCTTCCAACTCTTGTTATTCTCTTAAATATTATTTAAATGTTATTGTATTTTCTTGGGATATTATTCTTCCGTTCACAAGGTGAGCCCCAAGAGTCCGGGGAAATGCAAATCACCAAACAACAACATTAACTAAAAGCCGTGTCCACATGTCACATTAAGCAGAAGCCATTTTGGAACGGGACGGCCATTCCAAGAATTTCATAAGTGCACGCGAAGCTTAAGACATCAAGGTTGCCTCTTCAAAGGATGTGCCCTGTTTTCTAGAAGGGAAAGAAAAACAGACTTGGTAATGGAATTTCCAAGATGAAAGTGAACTCAAGTTTTCATGGACCTCCATGATTGGCTAAGTCCCTTTATGCCTCCTCCAAGCTAAAATTTGGAGAAAGTATAAAAACCAGCTTGTGTTTAAAAGAACCAAATAAACTGGATGCTCCTTACAGGGCATGGAATGACACAACGTGGACAGCTACAAATGTTTGCTCTATTTGAAAGGAAATGCCAGATTTTTAGGTTTAGACCTCTTTAGATGCCAGGCGACTTTTGAAAGGCATTCATTGCCCATTCGTAATGTTTGTTGATGGGGAAGACGGTAATAAGAAAACGAGAGATCCCAGAAAAAAAGTCACTATTTGCTCTTCCTTAGACATAGCCAAGGAAAGTTTCTCAGATGGAAAAAAAGGTCTCAGCATTCCCATCACCGTAACAAAAAGGGAATAGAAGCAAAATCAAAGAAAAACAAAGACGTAGCTCTGATTGTTCATCGTTGTGAATTCAGCGCAAGGAAGACCTAACTGCTATTCCCTTTATCTGCACAATGTTTGACTTCACACATCCGATCAACCCATGCAAGCCGCAATTGCCTTATTCACACAGCATGCTAAGCCAAATCTTTAACCACCATGTCACGATAGAGTGTGATAAATGAACCATAACTGGGTGAAACCAGTCTTAATAGCAATAACTATTTACTAAATCTGCACTACTATTAATCTTCCCATCACCCATCTCCTTCCACTTATGACTGTATGACTGTAACTTTGTTGCTTGTATCCTTACGTTTTATATTGATATTGTTTTCTGATTGCTTATTTGTACCCTATGACTATCATTAAGCGTTGTACCTTATGATTCTTGATGAACATATCTTTTCTTTTATGTACACTGAGAGCATATGCACCAAGACAAATTCCTTGTGTATCCAATCACACTTGGCCAATAATTTTTTTTATTCTATTCTATTCTAACTGTGAGAGGGATCTTGGAGTCTTAGTGGACAGCCAATTAAACATGAGCTAACAGTGTGCGATGGCAGCCCAAAAAGCCAATGCAATCCTAAATTGCATTAACAGAGGGATACAATCCAGATTAATAGAAGGATACAATCCAAGTCCCTTGGACTGCAAGGCGATCAAACCGGTCAGTCCTAGAGGAGATCAACCCTGACTGCTCTTTAGAAGGCCAGATCCTGAAGAGGAAACTCAAATACTTTGGCCACCTAATGAGAAGGAAGAAGAACCTAATGCTGGGAAAGATTGAGGGCAAAAGAAGAAGGGGACGGCAGAGAACGAAGTGGCTGGATGGAGTCACTGAAGCAGTTGGCGTGAGCTTAAATGGTCTCTGGGGGATGGTAGAGGACAGGAAGGCCTGGAGGAACATTGTCCATGGGGTCACGATGGGTCGGACACGATTTTGCAACTAACAACAACAACAATCAAGATCAAGTGAGGTACTAATACCACTCTATAAAGCCTTAGTAAGACCACGCCTAGAATACTGCATCCAGTGCGTGGTTTCCTGCCTGAGCAGGGGATTGAAGACCTCCAAAATACTTTTCAACTCTGTTATTCTGTTAATGTCTTTTAAAATTAAAAAAAGAGAGAGAGAAGGGACCTGCCTTAACCCCAAACAGCAGCATCTAGCAGCAGCATTTCTAAAGATCCCCAAAAGGTAAAGGTAATTTAAAGTATCTTACTAAAGGAAAAGTAAAAATATTTTTAAAAACCAAAGGTTTTTCACTAAAATTGGTAGGCCAATTTTTTTTAAAAAAAAATTTGATTTATATGCCGCCCTTCTCCGGAGACTCAGGGCGGCTTACAGTGCGTTAAGCAATAGCCTTCATACTTTTGTATATTTATACAAAGTCAGCTTATTGCCCCCACAAACTGGGTCCTCATTTAACCTACCTTAGAAAGGATGGAAGGCTGAGTCAACCTTGAGCCTTGGAGAGATTCGAACCAGCAGTAAATTGCAGGCAGCTGTGTTAATAACAGGGTGCTTTAAACCACTGTAGTACCAAGGCAATTGACAAAAATATTTTATATGTTTATTTTTTTTTAATCTCCCACCTAGAGGTATGGCTCAGAGGTGGGTTTCAGCAGGTTCTGACCAGTTCTTGAGAACCAGTAGTGGAAATTCTGACTGGTCTCTCCCCCATCTATTCTCTGCCTCCCAAGTTCCAGCTATCAGGAGGAAATGGGCATTTTGCAGTAACCTTCCCCTGGAGTGGGGAGGGTATGGAGATTTTACAGTATCCTTCCCCTAGAGTGGGGTGGGAATGGAGATTTTATAGTATCCTTCCCCTGTCATGCCCACGAAGCCATGCCACGCCCACCAAGCCACACCCACAGAACCGGTACTAAAAAAATTTGAATCCCATCACTAGTATGGCTTACTTTAAAAGAAGAAAACAAAATCTTGATCTCTGCGTATTTGGCTGTTGCTTAACAAGCGGCTCAAAAAAAGCAAGACATCGAACACAGAAAATAAGCAGAAAAAAAGAAGAAAGTTAATCGACATGACAACTGCGCAAGTTTTCCATCTCCCCCAAATCAAAGTAATTTTAAAACCTTGCATCGAGCTGGAATTAAATGATACAGAACATCTTGCCCATCAGCGGAATATGAATAAAAAAGCTCCTTCTCACAACTTGGCACACAAAAAAATAAAAATAAAAATGCAGGCCTAAACAAATTAGGCCAAATTTGCATCTATTTGCTTGTTTCAACTCATGAATGCAGGGTTCCAGGAAAGACAATTTGCAATCTAACCTTTCTTTTCTTCCCAGAAATCTCATTTTATTGCAGGATTGGTATACGTGAGCCAGAAAAAGATCATAAATAAGCAATGCTAGGCAGCCACAGGAGCTCCACAGTCTAGCACTGCTACCCCCCAAATCTTTTTTTTTTTTTTTAAATCTTATCAGATCTGGCCAGATCCTTTACCACTTCACAATAGTCCCCGCTAGCAGATCCAAGGAGAAGGCAGCTAGGAAGCATATAGTACAACAGGAGTTATATACAGATTACAAACTAATCCATGGTTTGCTTAGCTTTGGATTATTAAATTGTCATACAGGCACTCAATTTACAACAGTTCATTCATGAGACCCTTATACCATTCCAGACAAATGGTTATCCAACATCTTCTTAAAAACCTCCAGTGTTGGGAGCATCCACAACTTCTGAAAGCAAGCCCTTCCACTGATTGATTGTTCTAACTGTCAGGAAATTTCTCCTTAGTTCTAGATTGCTTTTCTCCTTGATTAGTTTCCACCCATTGCTTCTTGTCCTGCCCTCAGGTGCTTTGGAGAATAGCTTGACTCCCTCTTCTTTGGGGCAGCCCCTGAGATATTGGAACACTGCTATGATGTCAACCCTAGTCCTTCTTTTCACTAGACTAGAAAAAAAGGCAAGAGATCTGGCTTGTTCTCTCTTGGACACACAGAATATAGAATAACAGCGTTGGAAGGGACCTTGGAGGTCTTCTAGTCCAACCCCCTGCTTAGGCAGGACACCCTACTCCACTTCAGACAAATGGTTATCCAATCTCTTCTTAAAAACTTCCAGTGTTGGAGCATTCACAACCTCTGGAGCAGGGGTGGGCTTCAAAAATTTTAGCAAGGGGTCCTATGCCCGGTTGCTGGGTGGGCGTGGCCATGGTGAACGTGGCCTAAGTCAGCCTCCTACACCACGGTGGAGGGGGGGCTTTTTTGCCCTCCCTGGGCTCTGGAGGCTTTCCTCGAGTCTCTGGGAGGGCGAAAACGGCCTCCCCAGGCTCCTGAGGCCCTCTGGAGGCCGGAAACAGGCCCATTTCCGGCCTTCCTGAACTTCCAGTAGGCCCGTTTTTCACCCTCCCTGAGCCTCCGTGCGCGCCCTCCACTTACCTGCATCCAAAACAGGCCACGTGGGGACTCCTGGGAGGGGAGGGGCAGGGTGGGCAGGGTG
Organism: Pituophis catenifer annectens; assembly: GCF_029215685.1. NCBI lineage: Eukaryota > Metazoa > Chordata > Lepidosauria > Squamata > Colubridae > Pituophis > Pituophis catenifer. Next base: position 14,362,426 of record NW_027256894.1, on the reverse strand, counting down.
GGGCCAGCCAGGAGTGGGATTTGGGGGTTCTCTGAACTGCACAGAATCTTAGCTAGAGGTTCTGCCGAACCCCTGCGAACCCCCAGTAGCCTCACCCCTGCTCTGGAGGCAAGTTGTTCCACTGATTAATTGTTCTAACTGTCAGGAAACAATCCCTTTCTCTCACACCTATACACATACACACAGTCCCATGTGAGGGTGTACAGAACAGCCTTTGCAATCAGACTCAGGGAAGCAGGCAACATTAGACCCCAAATTAATTTCTTGAAAAAGATGCCTAATAGCCTCGGGATAAAATTAGACTGCTGGATGACCTTAACATTTCTTTACAGCTACATTTTTATGTTTGGGGACTATAATAATTTTTAGGGCAGGCTGAGCCCAATAATTTACTGACATGTAAATTATTTAAGGAAGTGAAGGATATTAAGCAGATGCTAGCTAGCCGAACGTGAAACTCAAATTCATATTTTAAATTCCCTTAATTCAGTTAGGAATTCTCACATCTAATGAGAAAATCCTGGGGAACGTTAATCATCGATCTGTGGATTCGAAACGTAACAATTGCCAACATCCTGGTTTTTGCTTGCACGATACTCCCCAACTAATATTTCTAGTGCTAACTAGCAGAGCCGTGAAGAAAAGAGATCATCAGATGGGAGATGGGGGGGGGAGGAATGAAGGACATGACCCTGATTCTGAAGACAACCTTTAGATGCATGCAAGATTCGAACAAAGGTGAGCGGTAATATGCAATTTAAGATTCTTAAAAATTAAAAGCAAGTCTTCAGAATTCATGACAGTAGCACATAAGGTACTAAGTAAAACTTGCTAAAGTCTCATACACAGAACATCCAGGGGTGGGGCTGTTGGGGGTTTGCAAGGGTTCGGGAGAACCTCTAGCTAAGATTCTGTGCAATTCGGACAGCCCCCAAATCCCACTCCTGGCTGGCCCCGCCCACCCAACCCCGCTCCTCCCAGGAGCCCCCACGCGGCCCGTTGGGAAAAATACACTTTCCCAAAAGGCTTCCACAATTTGGGCCACTACTGTGTCATAAATCCTCCTTTCAGGAAAGCAAGCATCAAACACGTTCAGTCAATCATGATCACTCTAACCTCTCATTCAAGTTTATCAACCTTGACAATGGAGAATTCTGGGAGTCGAAGTCCACACATTTTAAAACTGCCAAGATTGAGAAACTCCTCCCTAGGTGGATGGGACTTCTTCTCCATCCTTCCTTGCGATTTGCTGAACTAGCGGAAGTGGATCAGAACTGGTCCATTTAGCTGGAGAGTTTCAAGCTGCTTCTCCTGAAGTAGGGTAATTAATGGCAATGCAAAACCTCTTGAAGCATCTTCAAAGATACAGTGGGGTTATGCCATTTCTCACCAGGCTCAAGGTTGACTCATCCTTCCATCCTTCTGAAGTGGGTAAAACGAGGACTCAAATTGTTGGGGGGGGGGCAATTTGCTGATTGTTTAAACCGTTTAGAGTGGGCTGTAAAGCACTGTAAAGCGGTATATAAGTCTAAGTGCTATTGCTATTTTAGCCTCACAACTATCATACAAAGTTTTTAAAGTTGAGAAAAAGATGACCAAGTTTTTCTACATTATTGCTCTTCCCCACCCCGCCATAGAGTAATTCTTTTGAGGTCTCTTTTTGCTATTTGCCCAAAATAAAGTACCCACAAGAGAGTGTGAAAGTCATTCTGTTGGACAATAATTAAATCAATTCGATTGTTGATTAGTCTGGTCTTTTAAAATGGATTCCTAAAAGGGGTTCCTGAATATTAGACTGTCGAGCCAGGATTGAATCTCTTTCTTCAACTCTTATCTATTGATAAGATAACTTTATTGACATTTTTTTTTACCACGAGCACACCGGCCCCACATTAAAAATAAAATTCTGTTGCCTGCTCTCAAGAGAAAGTGTATATCTTCCCAAACACACATCTAGGTAAAGTTTCCCCTTGCACATATGTGCTAGTTGTTCCTGACTCTAGGGAGCGGTGCTCATCTCCGTTTCAAAGCCGAAGAGCCAGCGCTGTCCAAAGACGTCTCCGTGGTCATGTGACCAGCATGACTAAATGCCAAAGGCGCACAGAATGCTGTTTCCCTCCCACCAAAGGTGGTCCCTATTTTTCTACTTGCGTTTTTTATGTGCTTTCGAACTGCTAGGTTGGCAGAAGCTGGGAAAAGGAACGGGAACTCACCCCGTTACGCGGCACTAGGGATTCGAACCGCTGAACTGCTGACCTTTCAATTGACAAACTCAGCATCTTAGCCACTGAGCCACCGCATCCCCTATACACACGTATACACGTGCTATAAACATTTTCAGTTCTATTGACATCCATTGGAAAGGCTGATTTACTAGAAGTTCCTTCAACACAGATATTTATACAGTCTTGCTATCTACCTTCTTGTGGATAACTAAATCAAGGATTAGTCACGATCTATTCTTCTCTTGCTATTTGGTTAATTATATCTTGAAAACTGTTTTAGGAACATTAAAGAGCTATTGAATATTTAACACTCTTTGTTATTAGGAGCCCAAGGCAACATTCGTAGGGCGAGATGAAGCCGTCTTCCTGGAGCCAAGCAGGTCTGGGCAAACCACGGCTCTAGATCTCCAGGGTAGAACCAGGAATGAACTCGCAATTATCTTCAACTCCCTAGAGGTTTCAAACTTGCAACAACAACAACATTGTGCTTTTCTGTCCTAAATGATAAGTATCTCCCCCATTTGAAATTTTGATGACCTACAAGCAAACAAGGGCATCTTGTTTCCAAGTGCTCCTAGCAGGTTCTAAAAGGTTGAGCATGGTTTGAAAATGGTAGAATATAGAATAACAGAGTTGGAAGGGACCTTGGAGGTCTTCTAGTCCAACCCCCTGCTTAGGCACGAAACTCTACACCACTTCAGACAAATGGTTATCCAATCTCCTCTTAAAAACTTCCAGTGTTGGAGCATTCACAACTTCTGGAGGCAAGTTGTTCCACTGTTTAATTGTTCTAACAGTCAAGAAATTTCTCCTTAGTTCTAAGTTCTCTTCTTCTCTCTTTGATCAGTTTCCATCCATTGCTTCTTGTCCTGCCCTCAGGTGCTTTGGAGAATAGCTTGACTCCCTCTTCTCTGGGGCAACCCCTGAGATATTGGAAGACTGCTATCATGTCTCCCCTAGTCCTTCTCTTCATTAAACTAGACATACCCAGTTCTTGCAACTGTTCTTCATATGTTTTAGCCTCCAGTCCCCTTAATCATCTTTGTTGCTCTTCTCTGCACTCTTTCTAGAGTCTCCACATCTTTTTTACATCGTGGCGACCAAAACTGAATGCAGGATTCCAAGTGTGGCCTTACCAAGTCATTATAAAGGGGTATTAACACTTCACGTGATCTTGATTCTATCCCTCTGTTTATGCAGCCTAGAACTGGGTTGGCTTTTTTGACAGCTGTGCACACTGCTGGCTCCTATTTAAATGGTTCCACTAGGATTCCAAAGATCCCTCTCACAGTTACTACTACTGGTGCTAGGGCTTCAGTTTTCTCTTTCCTACTAAGGAGTCGATTCTTAAAGCAACCGCATCTTCTTTTTATTTTCTCAAAGGAGGACTCAAAGTAGCCACATCCCAGGGAAAAAAAAAAGTCCATCGCTTTATGGAAGACAAGAGAGATGCTGTGCTTGCAATGAGATCTGAAGCTTTTCTCCCTAATAATTTTTTGAAACATGCGTAACCAATTTTCATAGTCACGTCACTCATACAAAAATAAAAACTCTGAAGGTCTTCTAGTCCATTTCCCTACACAAAAATGGTGTTGAATTTTCTGAACATTCAGGATAGGACCTTGATAAAACTGGAGGCCACAGACTGAAAAAGCCCTACGGAGTATTGCAAAATAGAAGAGACCAATATTCAGTGTGGCTAGAGAAGCTGTAACCAGGAGGCCTTATTTCTGCAGAATTGCAAACCAACCAACCAGAGTTTAACCTAGAGAGCTACATGGAAGCAGCCCCAAAACTGTATTCTTATATCCTACGGTATATTCAATGTGATGTAGATTCTGAATACAATTTTTTTTAAATTTTGCTTTTGATCCATAGCTTTCCCAAAGTGACCCCATTTTGAAATTACGATCTGCCTTTCAATGTAGGAAAAACAGTGGTGGGTTTCAATTTTTTTTACTACCGGTTCTGTGGGCGTGGCTTGGTGGGCGTGGCAGGGGAAGGATACTGTAAAATCTCCATTCCCAACCCACTCCAGGGAAAGGTTACTGCAAAATCCCCATTTCCTCCCGATCAGCTGGGACTCGGGAGGCAGAGAATAGATGGGGGCAGAGCCAGTCAGAATTTTTACTACCGTTTCTCCGAACTACTCAAAATTTCTGCTACCGGTTCTCCAGAACTGGTCAGAACCTGCTGAAACCCACCTCTGAGCAAAAAGTACATAATCTAAAAGATAACTGTGCTTCAATCTACATCTTGGTCTGGGATGTCAGAATTAAGTTGGCTTGCTGAAAAATATTGACCAAAGGAAATGCTTCCCAGGATACTGTTGAGTTAGGTGCTCGATTAGAAATTGGAGACCTAGGTAGACACTCTTCAATTCACCAGATGACTTTGGGACAACGCCGTCTTCCAATCGAGTCTATTTCAAACAACTGTTTTCACGCAAATGATTTTGGAGAAGAGAATACAATGGATACTGCCTTGAGTTACTGGGAGAAACTTGGCTACAAACCTAACAAATAAAACCAATCTGCAAAGCATCCAGTAAGCACCCAGCCAACCGAGATTTAGTCTTAAGATTTGAGATGCAGTTAAAACCTTTTCTAGCTAACTCTGGAGTTCTAGGAGCCTTGGATGGATAAGGAAAACTCACTGAGCAGATTCTTGTTATCCTATCCTAAATTCCTAAAACACACATGGGAATTTGTAGTATTCCAGAAGAGGATGGCAGCTTCTCTAGGACTGGCAGTGTGTTAACAGAATGAACTATCTATATTCATAAGTATTTCAGATGTGGCTTTAAACATCAACAAATATGTACTGATTTCGGTACAGGCAGATTGATCACGTATTCGACACTCTAAAAATCTTCTTTCTTTCTTTTTTTCTTTTTGGTCTGAGCGAATGATCCAGTTCTGTTGTCAAGCTAAGAGCATTCCTGCATTTTTCTTCCGCTTCTGAGTTTTGTTCAGCAAGCACGCATCTGTTCAGCTTACTTAGTATTTTCCCCCCCTCCTGTAATAAATCTGGTTTCTTTTAAAATACTTCCCCTATTTTTTTGTCTGTTAATATCATTATGTATAGTTTGAGGAGTCAATTCTCTATTTTTGGCACTTTCTTATCTTTTATCACAAGGGTTTCTGGAAAGACGCCACCTTAATTCTTGCAGCTACCTTCAACCTAGTGTATATTTGTACTTATCATTTCTGTCCATTTGATTAAAAATGCCTAGTTTATTGAAAACAGATTTCCTTTGCCCCATTTTTTGCTTATTTTATCAAACCAGATAAAATTCCATTTCCATCAGGTTCCTAGATGTTTCTTTTCTCTTTCCTTAATTTATCCATCTTCCATAGGACATGTCTTTATTTTATTAAGTGAACAATAAAGGCCCAGGACGCTGTCACTCATATTTTCCCAACCTCGTGTCCTCCAGGAATAGACTGCACTCCAAAACACATGGAGAACATCAGGCAGGAGAAGACTGAACTAAATGCATCCCAGAAATGGCAATAACAACAGCGAGTAAGGCCTTGATTGTTTCCATCACTCCTTCTAGGAGCAAATTTGAGAGGGAGGTGCCAAGGAAGTGAAGCCAAAATTAGAAAACAGAAGGCGTTCTCGGGAGGTTTGTTCTAAAAGACAGATTGCCCCCAGAAGCGTAGAGAGGCCAACACATTCAGTTGTCGACAATGGGTTGGAAAACCAAATTGAAAACTGCAGTAGGGCAAAAAGTAGGACATCCATTGCTCCTGATTCTGAGAAGCAATGGATGGAAGATCATTAAAGAGAGATCCAACCTAGATCTACAGATAAATGTCCTGACAGAACAATTCACCAATGGAACGTCTTGCCCTCAGAAGTTGAGGGTGCTCCATCACTGGAGGTTTTCAAAAAAGGGATTGGATAGCCATTTGTCTGAAATGGTTATAGGTGTCAACTCGCAAAGCATCCCTGGCCTGCTCTCAAGTTGCCATAGGCCAGGGGGATGGGAAACCGACAAACAGCACGGCAGCCAAATACAAAAGCACATTCCAGACATATCTCTCTCAAGGCTGTCTCCCAGGGTTACCCACAGTGGCCGGAGGGGAGTGATTGGCTTGAGATTCATGATTTAGTTAGGGCATCCGTCGGAACCCTGACAATAGGGTTTCCTGCTTGAGCAGGGGGTTGGACTAGAAGATCTCCAAGGTCCCTTCCAACTCCTATTCTATTCCTATTTCCTATTCCATTTCCTATTCCATTTCCTATTCCATTTCCTATTCCATTTCCTATTCCATTCCATTTCCTATTCTATTCTATTCCATTCCATTCTCAAGATCTTCAGGACAGATCCCGAGAAGCAAAGTAAAAATGCTGCTACCAGACCTTCAGTTTGCAGACTCAAACAGGACCTACATTCTAAACAGCAGAACGTATCAACGTACAGGTTGATCATCAATCCCAACAACGACCTTAGGAAAGGATCTGTGCTAGAAGCTGCTGATGACTTTCTGAATGTAACAGAAGCTGTGTTTTTAGTCTGAAAGTCTTAAAGAGCTTAAGGGCTGATTATCAAGGTGAGATGGGCAGTAAACAAATCTAATAAATAATCTAAGTGAGCACCTATTTAGTTCCAGATACATCAGTCTGGGAGCCAGGACTATAGCAAGACCAGATGCCCTCTCTGACCCATAATACTCTTCACTAGCAAGACAAGGTCCTCTTTCTGGCCCACAATTCTCTTCACTAGCAAGACAAGTTGTCCTTTTTGACCCATAATGCTCCTTTGGACCCATAATTCTCTTTGCTAGGATGCTCAAGCTTTCAAGGACCTATTTGTGATGCTCCAGGGCACAGAATTTTTTTCTGTGCTACTCCCAACCCTGAGAATGCGTTTGGCTTTCGTTCTTTCAAAGAGACCTTCCCTTTCAGCCAGGCCCTTAAGAATCTGACTAATAATGATTAAGCTTTTGTTGAAATCTTGTATTCTAGTCATGTCATATTTTACTTTTACAGCTAACTGCCTTGAGTGCCAGACAGATAGAAGGGCAGGGTATAAATTGAAACAATAAAGTTAATTAAATGAAGAGGGGTGAGTGGGGGTAGAGAGAATTAAAGCATGGCACTTGGAGACAAGATCAGCGTGGAAGTAAAAACTCTACTCGGCTCTTGCCAGAAGGGATCCAAATCAGATGGTCACCACATTATAAAAAAGAGGTTAAGACTCTGGAAAACGTGCAGAGGAGAGCAACCAGGATGATTAGGGGACTGGAGACTAAAACATATGAAGAACGGAAATGGGAATGGCTAGTCTAGTGAAGAGAAGGACCAGGGTAGACAGGATAGCGGTGTTCCAATATTTGAGGGGCTGCCACAGAGAGGAAGAAGGGGGTCAAGCTATTTTCTAAAGGACCTATAGGCCAGACAAGTGATAATGGATGGAAACTGATCAAGGAGAGATTCAACCTGGAAATAAGGAGAAATTTTCTGACAGTGAGAACCAACCAATCAACCAATGGAACAGAAATTGCCTTTGGAAGTTGTGGGAGCTTCATCACTGGAGGCGTTCAAGAAGAGATTGGACTGCCATTTGTCAGAAATGGTGTAGGGTCTCCTGCTTGGGCAAGGGGTTGGACTAGATGACCTACAAGGTCCCTTCTAACTCTTTAATCTGTTAATTTTTCTTGAAGGAGGCACAAATCCAAAGAGGTGGTAGACCCTCAATTCTAAATAGTGCCCTACTTGCCCAGTTTCCCAATTGGAGGAGTCTCCAACTGAATCCAAGCTTTATTTTATTTTATTTTATGTTTTCCATGATGGAGCTGTCTCTGTCCTTTCACCTGATTTTGTTTATAATTTGGTGTTCTGTGATAGGTGCTATGCTTACTTACTGTTAACTTGTTTATTTTGCTTCATTTGTGTGGCCAACCATTTCAACAAGTGACTCTGGGCAGGGAACCATCTTACGTTAAAAACAATTCCAATCACAAAGAAAAAAATGGAATAGAATAACAGAGTTGGAAGGGACCTTGGAGGTCTTCTAGTCCAACCCCCTGCTTGACTCCTTTCATTCACCTAAATCTCAGCTATTCCCCTCTATTAGCATTAGAGGGAGTCCACAACTTACAACAGCTTGTTTAGTGACCATTCAAAGTTACGCCACTGAAAAAAAGGGACTTATGACTGTTGCAGCATCTCATCATGGTCATGTGATCAGAATTTCAACGCTTGGCAACTGACTCATATTTATGACCGTTGCAGTGTCCCAGGATCACTTGATCCCCTTTTGTGATCTTTTGACAAGCAAAGCCAATAGGGAAGCCAAATTCACTTAACAACCCTGTTACTAACTTAACAACTTCAGTGATTCTCTTAACAAATGCGGCCAGAAACATCATAAAATGAGACAAATCTCACTTAGCAAATGTCTTGCTTAGCAACAGGAATGTTGGACTCCATTGTGATCGTAAGTCTGAGGACTACCCATATTCTCTTTGAGTGTACCCATTTCATTTTAATTCATTCCCATTCTTTTTAGAATGAGTTTTTAGACATTTACTCTTAGGAAGCTTATTGCTAAAAGAGCCTCAATGGCGAAAAAGAAAAGAAGAGCTGGAGCTAATTCTGGCCACCCCCCAATCCCAGGGAAACTGCTAAACCATGAAGATGGAAGAGTTAATACCAACCGTGGATCTAATCTCAATAAATGGGAATGATTTATTTGCTCTCCCTAACTAATTTGACCTTTAAATTTAATAGGAAACTAAGATGAAGATCTACAGAGCAATCCTAAAATGAGCCCTCCCTACTTTTTTGAAAGCGATTATCAGATAACCTCCTCAACAGCACAGTCACAGAAGACCCAGACAAGAATGTAATAGTCTCTCTCTCTCTCTCTCTTTCTCTCTGTGTATCTCTCTTTCCTTCTCTCTGTCTTTCTCTCTCTCTGTGTGTGTCTATGTATCATCTCTCTGTCTCTGTCTCTCTGTCTCTCTGTGTGTGTGTGTGTCTCCTCTCTGTCTTTCTCTGTGTCTGTGTGTGTCTCTCTCTTTCTCTCTCACTCTGTCTCTCTCTCTCTGTATCTCTCTCCTTCTCTCTCTCTGTCTCTGTCTCTGTGTGTGAGTGTCTCCTTCTCTCTGTCTCTCTCTCTGTGTGTCTCTCTCCTTCTCTGTTTCTCTGTGTGTGTGTGTGTCTGTCTGTCTCTCTCTCTATGTGTGTGTGTCTCCTTCTCTCTGTCTCTCTCTCTCCGTCTCTCTCTCTGTTTCTCTCTCTTCTCTCTCTCTGTATGTGTGTCTCCTTCTCTCTGTCTCTCTCTCTCTCTCTCTCTCTTGTTCTGTCTGTCTGTCTGTCTGTCTGTCTGTCTGTCTGTCTCTCTCTCTCTCTCTCTCTCTCTCTCTCACACACACACACACACACACACACACACACACACACACAGAGTCTCTCTCGCTCCCTCTCTCGGTGTCTCTGTCTCTCTCTCTCTCTCTGTCTCTCCCTTTTTTCTCTCTGTCTCTCTTAACTTGATCTGCTGGCAAGATACGATCTTACGTGTGTGCTGAAAGCATTTTACTGGCTGCTAATTGCACAGAGGTGAAATACAAATGTTGCTGATGACCTTTAAAGTTCTGTACAGTCTACGTCCAGTTCCCCGAAAAGAATGCCTCTTTCTATCTAATCCCCAGCCCCAACTGTTCAGATCCGAGAGAGAGAGAGAGAGAGAGAGAGAGAGAGAGAGAGAGAGAGAGAGAGAGAGAGAGAGAGAGGGAGAGAGAGAATGAGATTTACTGACAACTGCCAGAAGTTCATCTCATAGAGCTCAGGATCAAACCTTCTTTGTTGTTGTCCGAGTTCTCTGGAATGTACTCTGCACCACATGAAAAGGATTTCCCAGGTGGCTTTTAGAAAACCTTTAAAACAGATCCTTTTCCATTGAGAGAATACACGCAGCTCAAGGTTGAACACAAGTGAGCGGCAAGAAGGGCTTTGAGGTGGTTTCATTGTCTTGAGGATCGAGTCACAAAAAATGGATGAAGGAAAACCAAATGCATGGAGAAGAAAGGGAAGACTGAGAAAGTTGCGGTTGGATGGAATTAATGACAAGATCACAAAGCACAAAGACATGAGAATGTTACAGAAGAAAAGACAATCAATGAATGAAGAAGTATATGGTGGCGGTATATGATGAAAAGCAAGGATAAACAAAGAAGCATACTGTTTGGAGAAGGGCGGTATAGAAATGGAAACAAAATACTGAAGAGTGTATAATGTAATTTTAGCTACGTTTCCTTTTCTTTTTCCTTACCTAATGCTGTTCATTTCTTTGGCTTACTATGTCCCCGTTTCTATGCTTGACATAACACTGCTTACTCTGAATAGGAACAGTATGCTGGGTATGTATGTCTGCAACGGACCAAAATTAACCACAAATTGTGAATGAACTTACTTATTTTAGGGCAGTGCCCTATATACACCATTGGCGCCTCTCCCTCCGGAGCTGTTTTGTCCTCCCCAAGATCCAATCTTTGCCAACAAAGACAGAAGGAGTTACTTCCTGATGGCAGCTTTCATCTGTGGAGAAAGTTCCATTGCTATAATTAGATGGGCAGCAATGCCCTAAATGTGCAAAACCAGTGAAAACGTATCAACCTTGCATCAAAGCCAGTCCAACTTTGTGGAAGGAAGGAAGGAAGGAAGGAAGGAAGGAAGGAAGGAAGGAAGGAAGGAAGGAAGGAAGGAGGGAGGGAGGGAGGGAGGGAGGGAGGGAGGGAGGGAGGGAGGGAGGGAAGGAAGGAAGGAAGGAAGGAAGGAAGGAAAGAAGGAAGGAGGGAGGGAGGGAAGGAAGGAAGGAAGGAAGGAAGGAAAGAAAGAAGGAGGGAGGGAGGGAGGGAGGGAAGGAAGGAAGGAAGGAAGGAAGGAAGGAAGGAAGGAAGGAAGGAAGGAAGGAAGGAAGGAAGGAAGACCGGAAGACCACACCTGGAATACTGCATCCAGTTTTGGTCACCACGTTACAAAAAAAATGTTGAGACTTTGGGAAAAAATGCCAAGAAGAGCAACTAAGATGATTAAAGCCCTGGAGACAAAAACATATGAAGAACGGTTGCAGGAACTGGGTATGGCTAATCTGGAGAAAAGAAGGACTAAGGAGGATATGATAGCAGTATTCCAATATTTGAGGGCCACGAAGAAAAGGGGGTCAACTTATTTTCCAAAGCACCAGAAGGCAGGATAAGAAACAACAGGTGGAAACTAACCAAGGAGAGATTCAACCTAGAATTAAGGAGGAACTTCCTAACAGTGAGGACAATTAACCAGTGGAACGCCTTGCCTCCAGAAGTTGTGGATGCTTCCTCATTGAAGGTTTTTAAGAAAAGACTGGGCAGCCACCTGTCTGAAATGGTTTGAGGTCTCTTGCTTAAGCAGGGGATTGGACTAGAGGACCTCCAAGGTCCCTTCCAGCTCTATTCTGATGGATGGATGGATGGAAGAATACCTGAGAAAGGAAGGAAGGAAGGAAGGAAGGAAGGAAGGAAGGAAGGAAGAAGGGAAGGAAGGAAGGAAGGAAGGAAGGAAGGAAAGAAGGAAGGAAGGAAGGAAGGAAGGAAGGAAGGAAGGAAGGAAGGAAGGAAGGAAGGAAGGAAGGAAAAATAGATGAGTGAGAGAGGAAGGAAGGAAGCAATGAAGGAACAAAGGAAAAATAGATGAGTAAGGAAGGTGGGAAGGAAGGAAGGAAGGAAAAATAGATGAGTGAGAGAGAAAGGAAGGAAGCAATGAAGGAACAGAGGAAAAATAAATGAGTAAGGAAGGTGGGAAGGTAGGAAGGAAGGAAGGAAGGAAGGGGGAGGGAGGGAGGGAGGAAAAATAGATGAGTAAGAGAGGAAGGAAGGAAACAATGAAGGAACAAAGGAAAAATATATGAGTAAGGAAGGTGGGAAGGAAGGAAGGAAGGAAGGAAGGAAGGAAGGAAGGAAGGAAGGAAAAATAGATGAGTGAGAGAGAAAGGAAGGAAGCAATGAAGGAACAGAGGAAAATATATGAGTAAGGAAGGTGGGAAGGAAGGAAGGAAAATAGATGAGTGAGAGAGGAAGGAAGGAAGCAATGAAGGAACAGAAGAAAAATAGATGAGTAAGGAAGGTGGGAAGGTGGGAAGGAAGGAAGGAAGGAAGGAAGGAAGGAAGGAAGGAAGGAAGGGGAGGGAGGAAAAATAGATGAGTGAGAGAGGAAGGAAGGAAACAATGAAGGAACAAAGGAAAAATATATGAGTAAGGAAGGTGGGAAGGAAGGAAGGAAGGAAAAATAGATGAGTGAGAGAGAAAGGAAGGAAGCAATGAAGGAACAGAGGAAAAATAAATGAGTAAGGAAGGTGGGAAGGTGGGAAGGAAGGAAGGAAGGAAGGAAGGAAGGAAGGAAGGAAGGAAGGAAGGAAGGAAGGAAGGGGGAGGGAGGAAAAATAGATGAGTGAGAGAGGAAGGAAGGAAACAATGAAGGAACAAAGGAAAAATATATGAGTAAGGAAGGTGGGAAGGAAGGAAGGAAAAATAGATGAGTAAGGAAGGTGGGAAGGAAGGAAGGAGGGAAGGAAGAAAGGAAAAATAGATGAGTGAGAGAGGAAGGAAGCAATGAAGGAACAAAGGAAAATAGATGAGTAAGGAAGATGTGAAGGTGGAAAGGTTGGTTGGTAGGTAGGTAGGTAGGTAGGTAGGTAGGTAGGTAGGTAGGTAGGTAGGAAGGAAGGAAGGAAGGAAGGGTTAAGCCACATATTTGGCGTTTGGAATGTTTGAGGATCACAAAATGGCTGTCAGAAGTCAAGCTGGTGACAATGGACCTTGCCATCTTCTCAAAAGCTCCCCCCCCCCAAGATGCTCTCCAACAACTCTTTGCCCAGCTTTCTTTGGCCTCTTTTTTTCTGGGCATCTACCCAAAGCCCTGGTCTGCAGCAGCTCCTGCCATCTTGATTTTCCAGGGGGCCCAGATGGGGGATAGACACATTTCTCCAATAAGGATGACAGCGGTGGTTGGCATTTTTATTTTGCAGCATGCCATCTTCCAATCCTTTCCTTTTTTTTTCTTTTTTTAATTAAAAGAGCATTTTTAAAAAATGAAGCTAGAATGGGCCAAGGGCCATTTGGCTAGCTTAATAACGTCATGCGTCTGTTCCAAATGGAAATGTTTTCATGTCGGCACACATGGAATTTACACTTCGGCAAGGAGACGTGGAGCTACTTTCTAAGAGGCAAGAGATTTTTATTAGTGCTCAGCAGTCAACAAAAACATTAAAAGCAAAAACAAAAAAGCGCAACAATCCACAAGAACCCCAAGGGAAAGGAAAACATCCAGAAAATGAGCTATATCAAAACAAAGGGGGGGGGAGGGAGTGCATAGTTTGGGATTACATATAAATGCATCGGTAATCCTAAACAGATATAATTTTAAACCTTTTCTGTCTTTCCATTCAAAGGTTTATTTGTACAGAAAGAGGCAATCTAAGAGGAATTACTTCGTTGATAGAATCAAAACCTTTTGAATGAAAGAATTCAAGATTCTTTGTGGCCTGGAGTAATCCTTCATCGGGGCTATTGCCCAGAATTAAATACCATTGATCCAAATTAGGATACCCAACCAGGAAGGGGTGTGTGTGTGTGTGTGTGTGTGTGTGTGTGTGTGTGTGTGTGTGTATGTATGTATGTATGTATGTATGTATGTATGTATATATATATATATATATATATATATATATATATATATATATATATATATATATATAATATGCTGCTATGATAATCTATCTATCTTCTATCTATCTTTCTTTCTATCTACTTATCTACTTATCTATCTATCTATCTATCAGTGCCTAAGACACTGAACTTGTCGATCAAAAGGTCAGCAGTTCAGCGGTTCGAATCCCTAGTGCCGTGTAACGGGGTGAGCTCCCGTTACTTGTCCCAGTTTCTGCCAACCTAGCAGTTCGAAAGCAGGTAAAAAATGCAAGTAGAAAAATAGAGACCACCTTTGGTGGGACGGTAACAGCGTTCCGTGCGCCTTTGGCATTGAGTCCTGCCAGCCACATGACCACGGAGATGTCTTCGGACACCGCTAGCTTTTCGGCTTTGAAATGGAGATGAGCACCGCTCCCTAGAGTTGGGAACAACTAGCACATACGCGCAAGGGAAACCTTTACCTCTATCTATCTATCTATCTATCTATCTATCTATCTATCTATCTATCATCTATCTCTTTCTATCCACCTATTTTCTGTCTGTCTGTCTGTCTACCTATTATCAATTATCTATCTATCCATCCATCCATCCATCCATGTCCAGTCAATCCAGAGGATTTCTTTAAGAATTTGAAATTCCTCTTTTCCAGTAGGAAGGTTTTCCTTTAGAGCAGTGCTTCCCAAACCTGGTAAATCACCCCAAACTAGGTAAAAGTGGTTTTTCCTTGGGTAACAACATACAAACGCATTACCCATCACAAGAGAGACATTTCAAACTGGCTTAAATGACTTAAACTGTGGAATTAATATTTAAGCACGATTTGAGGCTGTAGCTTTTCAAAGCCCGTTTCAGATTTGAGTTAAGGAGGTATAGTGAAGGTTTCAACCTCAAATTGATTGAAAAACGAGAACTTCTGCACACTCTCAGTTGTATGTTGTGGTTGTGTGGTTGTGTGTATGAAGCGGTGGGTGCTCCATCACTGGAGGCTTTCAAAAAGAGACTGGAAAAACCATTTATCTGAAATGATAGAGAGCAGTGGTGAAATCCAAATTTGTTTATTACCGGTTCTGTGGGCGTGGCTTGGTGGGCGTGGCAGGGGAAGGATACTGCAAAATCTCCATTCCCACCCCACTCTGGGGCCAGCCAGAGGTGGTATTTACCGGTTCTCTGAACTGCTCAAAATTTCCACTACCGGTTCTCCAGAACCTGTCAGAACCTGCTGTTTCCCACAGAAAAGAGAACACCGGGAGCCACAAAATCCTTCCCATGCCTGACTATTTCTTGAGCAGCCACAAAACTAGCATATGTAGTTGAATTAAACATTCTGTTTTCTTCTGAAACTTCTCTTTTCTTGGATTTATCCATGGTTGGCCTACCAGGGGTTGAAAAGCTCAATAAATCGCGTGTCAGTGGATGTTGCACATTGGCGGTTGTGACACATATTTTGAATGACAGGGAGCCGCAGTAGAGGGGTGAAAGAGCCACATGCGGCTCCAGAGCCGCAGGTTGCTGACCCCTGGTATAGTGCAATACTAATGCAATATTGCCAGGGGTTTTCAATTCAATTGTACAGAATGTGTGTTTTTTATACGTATAAATGTACACTGAAGATGGCATTTAATTTTGTTGTACGGGGCGCAATGACAATAAAGTAACTAAACTGAACTAATTGGAAATCGCTGTACAGGCGGCTAGGGGAGGAGGGTCAGTCCAACGCTAACCCACCCTCCAAAATTTCTTGAGTTGAAACAGAGGCCCCCGAGCTCCAGCTTTTCTGGCAGAGTGTCTGCAGGCTGGAAGGGCTTCAAATATGCTGAGCTTATGTGACTGCATATTGTACTTCCAGACTAAAAATAGCCAGGCTGGAATCCTACAGTAGGAAAAGCATCTCCTGGACTGTTAAGCCCTCAGGAATGGGGGAAATATGCTGCCTTGGAAGTCATCCCATAATTCAGTAAACTCCCCCCCTGAAACTCTGCTCTCTCCTTTCCTAGATCTCTGGATGCCACGGCAGGCATGGGTACTTTCCCTAAATATACAAGCTGGCGGGTTACAGGCAGTCCTCGACTTACAACACTTCATTGAGTGGCCGTTCAAAGTTACGACGGCCCTGAAAACAGTGACTCACGACCATTTTACATAAAAAAAACATTCCAATCACAAAGACAAAAATTACACCTCGACTCCTTTTTGTTCACCTAACTCTCGGCTCATTCCCCTCTGTTAGCATTAAAGGGAGGCACGAGGCTCAGGGTTGACTCAGCCTTCCATCCTTCCGAGGTGGGTAAAATGAGGACCCAGATTGTTGGGGGCAATAGGCTGATTCTGTAAACCTTAGAGAGGGATGTCAAAGCACTGTGAAGCGGTACAGAAGTCTAAGTGCTATAGCTATTGCTACATGTGTGGCACTGGTGGGTTTTACATTTTTTTTATTACCAGTTCTGTGGGCGTGGCTTGGTGGACATGGCAGGGGAAAGATATTGTAAAATCTCCATTCCTTCCCCACTCCAGGGGAAGGATACTGCAAAATCCCCATTTCCTCCCGATCAGCTGGGACTCGGGAGGCAGAGAATAGATGGGGGCGGGTCCAGTCAGAATTTTTACTACTGGTTCTCTGAACTACTCAAAATTTCCATTACCGGTTCTCCAGAACTGGTCAGAACCTGCTGAAACCCACCTCTGATATGTGGGAAGTAAGCCTTAGCTTTGCACCTATCCTTGAGGGAGAAGTACAGGAGGACAACACAGCTAGACTGCTTGATGCTTCATTTTCAGGAATGGCTCCAAAGCAAGCAGACTGAAAGATTCTGATACCAGATAAATACAAATAAACAACAGTGTAATAGCCAAAGGCTACGATAATAACATGCATAGTTTAAACATGCAAATCTATATATATATAAGCAAAAACCACTCATGCTGTAATCATGAAGTCTCCAGAACCATAAAGCCTACAAACTTGAAATTTGCCACGTATGTTCCTCTTGGCTTCTAGGTGCTCATTAAGAAAGGATTTTTTGAAATGACCATCAGAGCATTAGTATTTCCTATATTATTATTAACACGCTCTGATGCTAAGGAGTTCTACTCCCCCTCCCCACCTCAAAAGAAAACTGTTCCAAATGCAAAACACAAACAGAGGAGAGGAGTTTCACTTTCAGTTTTACTTTCACAGCAGCAAGCAGCTTTACTACAGAAGAGTTGAGCTAAGACACACCCAGCCTCCTTCCTGTCTCCTTTTTGCTCACACAGCAAATACTGTTTGAGTTTCCAAACACCCCTCAACTCTCTCACACACTGATAGAATGCTAGCCAGATGAATACCGATGGATGCTGCGGGCTGAGACATTCTATTCCCATTTCCCCTCTGTTCCAACTGCTAGTTGCATTATATTAACACACTCTGATGCTACGGAGTTACACATTCTACATTAAGTTTCAGGCTGTAAGTGTCAATTTATCAAACCCGACCACATAGTTTCGTAAGCGAAGCACGGGCATCCAGCTAGTGCAAAATATAATTTGAAAAGATTATAAAAGCAGTCCTAGACATAAAATCAATACCTCAGTTTTCTGCCCACTTTCTAGAATGACTGGAATTTGTTTTTTTCATAAAGCAGACATAATCTACTTTTTCTATATGGGGCCCTCCAGATACATTGGGCTATAATTTCCACAGCATCCAAACAAGTATTAGCCAACCTGGATGGGAATTCAGTCTATGCACAAAATGTCACGCCAAAGGACGCACTTACATTTTGGTTGGGTTTGCCTAACATGCTACTCTAGGCCAAAATGGAGCTGGGCAACTCGTGATTCAACCTGTTGTGGAACCCAACCTCGTTGCAGAATGTTCTAGGAATGAGGTCATTACATGAAGCCCTAATGGGGTTCATTTGTTATGCAAATGCAGCAATTGTCTTTGGGTTAATTTGGGTTTTGGTTGTAGCTTGTTAGGTGAATCCAGCCCTTGAGTGATATACCAGATGCCAGAACAGAAATAGAATTTGATTTAGTTTTAATTTTAAGTTAAATTAAGTGTGTTAGGATGATTAACAGATAAACATCGTATTTCGGCTTCCGGGCAGGTGAATTAGTTTGAAAACTGATGAGACTTAGTTTTATATCTCCACCCCAGGTTCTCTGAGTGATGCCATGGACATACTATCCAGAGGTGGGTTGCTCCTGGTTTTGTCCGCTTCTTTACAACCAGTAGTAAAAGCAGCGGGAAGCTCCACCCACTCGCCCGGATGTCATAATTTAAGATCTGTGCATGCGCAGAAGCTTCTGCGCATGTGCAGAAGTGTGTGCGCTCCCCTTGCGAACCGGTAGTAAAGATAAGTAGAACCCATACCTGATCCTATCCCAGTGCCTGGAGGCCATGAGGGCCTGGATGGAGAACCATAGACTACAGCTCAATCCAAACAAGACACAATGGGTTCTGTCCTTCTGGTGCTGAAGGACCTTCTGTCTTTGGTTCTGGATAGGGTGGCACTACTTCAGACAATCCCAGTGTTTCAACTTACACGTTACAATTCGGTGGCAGCTTTTGGGAGCCTTGAGGACCACACCCAGGCTTTCAAGAAGCCACGTGGTAAGAGTTTATTCAGGCTGCAGGAATCAAAAGGATTTTTTTGCCCCCTCTTAGTTCTGATAAGTACCCAGCAAGTAAAGATGTCAAGAACGTTGGGACCATCTTCCCCAGAAGGATGGTTCCGCCCAAATATTGAAAGTCAAGAACAAATCAAGACAGTTGTTGCATGTCAAAAGCCAAGTTGGCAGCGCATTAGCATGATAACTATGGGAAATTCTATTCTATTCTGTATGGCCGTGATGGTGAGCCGATGGCACGCGTGCCCAGAGGTGGCATGCAGCGCCCTCTCTGATGGCACGCAAGCCGTTGCCCCAGTTCAGCTCTGCTGCACATGCACTCGTGCCTCCCATTGACCAGCTGGTCTTCGGGTCTCTGTCATGCATGTGCAGGAGGATGGGGCACATGCAGGGAGCTGCAGATGCATTGCATTTGGGGGGTTCGGGCGCCCTTTGGGCACTTGGTCTGGAAAAGGTTAGCCATCACTGCTATATGGAATAGTGTCAACAGGAGAAAAATATTAGTGCGCCATAGAATCTTGACAAGCAAGTGTCTCCTGTGGCATCTTCCCAGAGCATCCTTCTTCTGTGGGAAGTTGAATTTGTGTGCCAACACGAGAATGCGTTCTCAGGTTGCCCTACTGAACGGAGACATGACCTCAGCTCGGAGAGAAGTCTGAGGGCGTAGCTTATCAGATGCATGCATCAAGGACAATACGGCAGTTCTCTTAGTCAACAAGCTCATTTGATAGGATTTGCCAACATTCCTCAGTGCAAACAGCAGTGACTCCTGCTTCAACTGACAAGGCTGTGTCAAAGTCTATATATAAAAAGCACTATGCAGTTTGGGTTCAGAAACCATGCCAGCCCTTCATCAGCTGTCAGATGGGAAAATGAGTAAGCATTTAATTGCCTCTGTATGGCACACCCACGGGGAACAATCTCCCAAAGCTACAAGTAGGAGACAACACATGTTTGGGCCTGAGAAATACACGAAGGAATCTGGCAAGTTCAAACACCAATTTTCGGTTTCGCAGGACCACGTTCACAACGTGTCACAAACAAGGTTAGCCATCATGTCAAGAGAACGTGTGAAGTTCGGAGAGCCAACTTAAATCAGCCAACAGCTCTGGAATCATGTTGTACTGCAGTTTAGTTCTTTTTAAGATGGTTCTCTGACAGCTATAAATAGTTAACTGGTGCAAGTGTTCGGATTCTTTTTGCAAAGATTTTGTTTTTAAAAAAGCTGTGTTAAAACATTGCGAAGGATCTCATGGCACCCTAACAATCGTTCTCAAGATTTCACACACGTTAAGCACCCTCGTCCCAAAAAAGAGAGCACAATGCAACAGATGAGTTTTGCTAAGGTTCTGTGACTCTATGCAATGTTACAAAATGTCCTGTCCTGTCCTGTCCTATCCTGCATTATATTCTACATTCTATCCTATATTCTATTCTAGTCTACATTTTATCCTATTCTACATCCTATCCTATCCTACATTCTAAACGGGGATGCAGTGGATCAGTGGCTAAGATGCTGAGCTTGTCGATTGAAAGGTCGGCAGTTCAGCGGTTCGAATCCCTAGTGCCGTGTAATGGGGTGAGCTCCTGTTACTTTTCCCAGCTTCTGCCAAACTAGCAGTTTGAAAGCACGTAAAAAATGCAAGTAGAAAAAATGGGGAACACCTTTGGTGAGAAGGTAACAGCGTTCCGTGCGCCTTTGGTATTTAGTCATGCCGGCCACATGACCACAGAGATGTCTTTGGACAGCACTGGCTCTTCAACTTTGAAATGGAGATGAGCACTGCCCCCTAGAGTCGGGAACGACTAGCACATATGTGCGAGGGGAACCTTTACCTTTACCTTATCCTATATTCTATCCTATTCTATCCTACATTTTATCCTATCCTATCCTAGCAATAGCACTTAGACTTATATACCGCTTCACAGTGCTTTACAGCCCTCTCTAAGTGGTTTACAGAGTCAGCATATTTGCCCCCAACAATCTGGGTCCTCATTTTACCGACTTTGGAAGGATGGAAGACTGAGTCAACCTTGAGCCAGTGAGATTTGAACTGCCGAACTGCAGCTAGCAGTCAGCTGAAGTAGCCTGCAGTGCTGCACTCTAACCACTGTGCCATCTCGGTTCCATCCTACATTCTATCTTATCTTACATCCTATTAACTCTGGGAGTTTTCCCCCCTTGAGTTAGCAACAGCACAGAGACCAGTCAAGGGCCCTACAAGGCAACCATATGGAACACTTGCAAAGCACCTGATAAACCCCACGTCACTGATTTCTTTAGGTCAAGGTTTAATTTTCGCTGCCTAATGCTCTCTCCTGGTAGTACATACAGTATGTGCTTTGGTATCCCCGCACTCCCATGCAAAAAGAGATAGAAGTTTTGGGCCGCGAGCCCAAAAGACATTCTGAAAGCATTTTGGATAGATTCCTTCAGCATTATCTTGTATGGTAGGTGGAGTGCCAGATTTGACCACAACCGAACATTTTATGGAATAGTCCTCAACACATATTGTTGGGAAGACCACAACGGTTATTTATTGCGTTACCGAGCTATATATAAGTTCACTCTTTGGAAATGACCCAAATCTTCTCATATTTGAAAGCCCAGAAGGGATCTGGAAGATTTGGCTTTAGGAGAAATTGACGTGATCCCATTTCTTACTCCCCACCCCCCCACCCCCGTCCCCCAACCTACCCCAGACCACAAATCTTTTTAACTATGCAAGCAGAGGAAGATCTAAACTGACACCATCAGTTCATCCATTATCTTTCTTGCTCTGTGGAATGCAACATAATTTTCATATATAATACTACGTTCCTTAGGATCATAAATCAGTACTACTTTGTATACAGTTTAAACTGGATTGGAAGCCCATGATGCTAGGCCATCGTTTGGCTGGGGAGGGGAGGGGGAATCCATACTGAGGCAATGTTTAAACTAATATGATGATTTAAGTGCTTGGAAAGCTGACAAGGACACAGCGCATAGCATAATAAAATTGATCGGGTTGGATAAAGTCCTTGGCCTTTGGCCTACCTTTTATTCAACATCATCGTTCGTTTCTAAACTTTACATTTAATTAAAACAGATAAAACAAAATCCACCTTAAAGCAGGGTGCCCCGTAAATTAAAGTGTCCCAATTTATCAGTACAGGCAATCCTCGACTTACGATGACTTACGACAGTTCACTTAGTGACCATTCAAAGTACACAATAGCACTGAAAAAAAGTGACTTATGATGGTTGCAGCATTCCCCCAAGGTCACATGATTTAAATTTGGATGCTTGACAACTGACTCACATTTATGATGGTTAGAATGTCCCGGGGTCACATGATTTCCTTTTGTCACCTTCTGACAAGAAAAGTCAATGGGGGAAGCCAGATTCACTTAACAACCATGTTGCTAATCTAACAACTGCAGTGATTCGCTTAACAAATGTGGCAAGAAAAGTCGTAACATGGGGCAAAACTCACTTAACAAATTTCTCACTTGGCAGCATAAATTTGGGGCTCAATTATGGTCATAGAGAACCACCTGTACTAATTTAGCAGTGATTACAAGAACAAAGTTGATTAACAGGTTATTAACAGGATTAACGCTGTAACACATGTGCATGTGCCAAATTATTTAATTAAAATTGAAGCTTCCATTTGTACCAACAGGTGAAATCTTTCCATGATCCCAAACTTTTATCCATTGCAATCAGATCCAAGAACACAGTTCTACCTACAAGCCAAAAGAAAGGACACATCTATGTGTATGGCCGTTCATACACAGCTTCTCTTTTGTTTGATTCCCACAACATAAAGCCAACAATCCCAAAGATTTCAGCAGCTCTTCATTTTTAATCTTGTTTTCCCTTTGATAGCCCTTGCTAGATAAGGGAGATTTTATAGGAGAGGAAAAAGCGTATACATTGAATAATAAATAAAACAAAACAGCTATCTCACAAAGCACAACTTGGTCCTAAAAAGGACTCACAACCCATCCGTAACACAACCTGAGCAGACCGCAGAAATTCCACTAGATGATACATCAACAGCATACATTTAGCACTTCATCATGAATAAGCTGTTTATACCAAATCAGACTTTTGCTCCAATTGGCACATTCCTATCTATGTTGATGGGGTATTATTCTCCCAAATCAGGAATGGACAGCCTATAATCAACCCTTTTAATTAGGAAGGAAATGGATGTTTCCCTGAAATAAAGTATGAAGGCTTAAAATTATAGGCAAAATTATAGGAACTATATGGTTATTATTTTGTTGGTTTTAATCCCAATGTCTGGGCATGTCTAGAGTTGCTTCTGTAACTAAAGCAGTATATACAGTAGTGGCCAAAATTGTGGAAACCTTTTGGGAAAAGTGTATTTTCTAAAACTAGCTAATAACACCACGTGGTGGGTTTTTTTTTTTTTTTTGGAGTAATAATACCATAAAATTGTATATCAATGGAAAGATAATTTAATCAAGAATGTAATGCAATAACTTTTATGAAGGATTTGCCATTAGAATAGCAGTTACGGTATAAAGAAGAAAAGTGAAACACGTAGAAAAAATGAGATATACAAAAATGATCACCATGTCAGTAAATCTTACGAATTGAATAAATAAATAAATAAATAAATAAATAAATAAATAAATAAATAAATAAATAAATAAATCCTTAGTTGGGTAATCTTTAGCATGAATGACGGCCTTACAACGTCTTCCCATGGAGTGAACCAAGTCTTTGAGTTCTGCAGCTGTTATCATGTGAAACCAAGATGGAAGGATGGCTTCTATTCACTGAGTTTTATTGCTGGGTCGCTTCTGACTAATAAGTTTCTTTAGTCAGCTCCATAGATTTTCAATTGGGTTAAGGTCTGGGCTATTCCCAGGCCATTCCAACAGTGGAATATGATTATCTTGAAACTCCCCCAGAAAAGTGATGTTATTAGCCATCAAACCTCAAAAATACACTTTTCCCAAAAGGTTTCCACAATTTTGGCTACTACTATACAATTAAACAAACCTAGAACCATATCCCTGGGCATGTATTTATAAACTTAAACAATTACTCCCTAGAAAGATGTTGTAACAAAGAAGGGGATAAGAAACCACAAGCCATATCTGGACAAGTATATCACTTTCATCTGCCCTCCAAAAGACAGAAAAACTGTAGCTGAAAAACTGGCATTGATTCAATCCCTAGTAGGAATCTTCTACTGACAAAAGTTCAACCTCTGCTCTCGTGTCTATGCCATCTACTATCTCCCCCCCATAGAAAGATAAAGTGGGCTTCCTTGCTAAAACAAACAAACAAACAAACCACAGTCCCCTATTATTAATTAACCCAATTCAAAACAAGCCACCGATCTAATTATTATCTTCCCCGTGTCTCGTCTGCTATAGATACTTCTGGATGAGAAGTCATGACCTCATTTGAAGTATTTAAGAAACTGCCTTGATGATACTCTACCCTCTCTTTATCTCTCTCTCCCGCTTTTCCCTGTTGCTTCTTCAATCATTTTTCCTTCCAGAGGGGGGGAAAAAATAGATTCAGATGGAAAATAAGAGATCTTCAATCAGTTCCATTTAATTGTCAATTGCTAAAACCACAACCCTTTGAAAAGACTATTTGGACAAAGCCTTGGGAAGATCAGTCAGTACCAGAAGGCACAATGGATGAAAATGAGAAGTCAGTTGCCAGTCCTTAGAAAATAAATAAACAGTAATTGTTCAATAGAAGACTTGATCATGCAACCAATGTTTTCCAGGATTGTCAAGAAAGTGGAAAGGAATCAAATATCAAATAAAGCTTTCTGTGTTACCACTAGTAAAAGCACTTCTCTGTCTAGCAAAAGGAGTGAACCTCCTAAAATAAAGAGTTAGAATAGAAATAGAATAACAGAATTGGAAGGGACCTTGGAGGTCTTCTAGTCCAACGCCCTGCTTAGGCAGGAAACCCTACACTACTTCAGACAGATGGTTATCCAAAATCTTCTTAAAAACCTCCAGTGTTGGAGCATTTACAACTTCTGGAGGAAACTTGTTCCACTGATTAATTGTTCTAACTGTCAGGAAATTTCTCCTTAGTTCTAAGTTGATTCTCTCCTTGATTAGTTTCCACCCATTGCTTCTCGTCCTGCCCTCAGGTGCTTTGGAGAATAGCTTGACTCCCTCTTCTTGGTGGCAGCCTCTGAGATATTGGAACACTGCTATCATGTCTCCCCTAGTCCTTCTTTTCATCAGACTAGACTAAATTAGTTGAAGAAACTCGGTGGTATACGGTGTCTCATTCTCCAAAGAAGAGTGTAGTAAAGGGATTTTTTAAAAAAATAAAAATAAAAATATCATACCATTAATTTTCATTTGGCTTTTCCGGCTTTCAGGGCAGGATAGCAGTATGAACTTGTCTTTCAGCTGGAAACATGGCGTAGGTGGTGTGGGCAACAGTGATTTCGCCAACTGGTCACTTCATCCATCAGATCCAGAATGATTCCTTTCAACACATCAGACCCATAATGGATACTCCTGGGAAAAGGTGGACAGGGCAGGAAAAATGGAAATTAGTTTTGCTGCCTTTAGATCTTTTGTACAAGGTCAATCTTTGCCCATTTGCCCAATGTCAATTTGATTTAAAAACATTAATTCAGAAAAGCAAGAACCAGAACTTTGTATCTCCCTTGACACCCAAAGTGGTAGAGGACAAGGAGGAGGATGAGGACGAGGAGGAGGAGGAAGAAAGGGGAGGGGCAGGGGAAGCGGGAGAAGGAGGACAATCTATAAGCACTATAACGGCTCAACTTTCTTTAAGGCCTTTATTTAATATTCCATTTCAGCTAAGCCACCTCTTTTAAACAGTGGCACTTATATCCTTAACATGCCTACTTCCTTTTGTCAAGAGCAGGGGTCTCCAATCTTGGCAACTTTAAGACTTGTGGACTTCAACTCCCAGAATTCCTCAGCCAGCTTTGCTTTTTCTGGGAGTTGAAGTCCACAAGTCTTAAAGTTGCCAAGATTGGAGACCCCTGGTCAAGAGAATGAAAGGAAGAAATTCAGACAGAAGGTACAAGTTTTGCCTACAGAAGAAATAAGACCATCAAAAGATAAAAGGCTGAGGTAGCCAAGTCCTTTAGAAGCTACTGCCAGACAAAATATTTCTTGGGCTTGTGGGCTCACTGGGAATTTTGGGTTTTCCTGTCCTCTACCATCCTCTGGAATCCATTTAAGCTCACGCCGACTGCTTCAGTGACTCCATCCAGCCACCTCATTCTCTGTCGTCCCCTTCTTCTTTTGCCCTCAATCTTTCCCAGCATTAGGCTCTTCTCCGGTGAGTCCTTCCTTCTCATTAGGTGGCCAAAGCATTTGAGTTTCATCTTCAGGATCTGGCCTTCTAAAGAGCAGTCAGAGTTGATCTCCTCTAGGACTGACCAGTTTGATCGCCTTGCAGTCCAAGGGACTCGCAGGAGTCTTCTCCAGCACCAGAGTTCAAAGGCCTCAATTCTTTGGCACTCAGAATTTCAAAGTCCAGAACAGAGAAAGGGGCACCAAGCAAGGAAAGAAGTAGATCTGATTCTCTAAAGGAGGTTTACTGAGCCTGAACAGCAGATGGTGCTCAGAAAACATTGAACAGAAATGGGTAATAGGCAGCTATGCTAAATTCGTTCGATTAGTGGTCATGCCAAAGGGTACTATTGGAATCTGATAACAGCTAGGCAGTGTTTCTCAACCTCAGGACCTTTTAGACATATGGACTTCAACTTGGGGGAATCCTGGGAGTTGAAGTTCATACAACTTGAAGTTCCTGAGATGGAGAAATGTTGAGCTAGAGGGATGTGCATTTTTTCCTCCTTCTAGTAGGGTTTTGGGGAACAAGTTTCAACAAGACTGGTTTTACATTTCTAATGCCCTCTCTCCCAACTCTGATCAGTCCGTTCAACAGAACTGTACTGTGAAATATAGCTGACAAGAAAACTGATTTAACTCTTATCAAAAGTTGAAGTTAGCTTCTAAGCCAACGTAGCCACTTATCTGTTGCAGACCCTTGACCTGCAAGAGATCAAACAGTTCTTCACTTTAATCTAAGAAAGGAAGAGACCCAAAGACTCGCTCTAATTCTTTTCAAGAACAATTCTTAAGCCAAATATTGGCAAGTGAGAGCTAAAAAACGAGAGACTGCCCTGACTTTCTAGCTTTATCAAAAAAGAAGCTATTTCTTACTTTGAAAGAAAGTTAAAGACTTGATAAAAAATATCAGAGAGTGTTGAATGTTATCACGTTAATAGGGAGATAAGGCTCAGCGTTGCTTGGCCTAATCTGCCTTCCAAGTATCTTGAATGTTAATATCCATCAACCCCGTTTTGGGTGAGGAAGGATATCGTGCAATAGGTTAGCTGGGAGGCACAGCACCTTGTCTCCGGCGGTCTCTTGAGTTAGGGGAAAATTGATTTAGAGAAACAAAAGATAAAGCTGAATAATTTACCTTGATATGAGAGCAGAAAGAGACACCTTTGTTCCAGCCACCGGAAGCACAGACTCTGAAGCAAACATCTTCACATGTTTTAGGACTTTTGCTGTTATGGTCAACCATGTTACTGTATATCCCTCCCTGGGGAGGGCAATGCATCTTCTTGAATGAAAACTATCTCACTTTCCGAGGAGATTCACAACAACCCAGGACAATCTGGAGTAAGACAAAGGTGTGACAAACAACATCCATGAGACTTAGACCTCCATAAAAAAACCTATGTTGAATGCCAATTGTGTAACCATTTGGTTGGTTTTAGGCAGATAGAACCCTGATTTAGAAACTTTTTACAAATATGTAGATAAATAATAATAATGTGATTTCATTTATTACACTATTCAACTATTCAACCATTTCAGGTATAAGATGGACTGGTTTTCATATATGCAAATATTTTCTAGATATCGAGAAGATCTCAAACAAGAAGGTTTTTATAATGTCTTGACTAATTTAGATAAGATTTTAATGGACTCTGATGATCATATAATTAAAAAGTTGTATGAATAGAATAGAATTCTTTATTGGCCAAGTGTGATTGGACACACAAGGAATTTGTCTTTGGTGCATATGCTCTCAGTGTACATAAAAAGACAAGATACCCTCATCAAGAATTACAGGGCACAACTCCCAGTGTCAATCATACAAATTAGGATTTATAAATTTATATCAGGGTTGAAGGTACTCTGCAGATTTAAGAGTTAACAGATCAAACAGAGAAAAAAAAAGTATGATCATTCAAGAGTTACAGAATTGGAAAAGATCTCAGAGTTTATAGCAATAGCATTTAGACTTATATAGTGCTTTACAGCCCTCTTTAAATAGTTTACAGAGTCAGCATATTTACCCCAACAATCTGGGTCCTCGTTTTACCAACCTCTGAAGGTAGGAGGCCAAATCAACCTTGAACCAGTCAGAATTGAACTCCTGACAGTGGGCCGAGTTGGCCTGAAATACTGCATTCTAATCACTGTGCCACAAGGGCTCTTTTCTTATGTAGTATATATATAGTCAAACCTCCAGCTTAATCTCAAGTTAATTTTAATTAATGAGCTTTGAAATCATCTCTCGCTTCAAAGTTAACCAGTTCCCAGAATAGACAATTATATGTACATGGCTCTCGGGCTCAAAATCCTGCCTTAATTTCAAGGGAATGCAAAGATACATGAGTAAAAGTATATTGGAAACTAGTCCCACAATTGTGTGCTCTTGAGAGGTTTTGGGGCTGCAGCTAGTGTCTAAGCTGTGAAGACAGAACAACAAAAACATCACAGTGTTTTGTGTGTGTGTATAGAAAATATGTAAAATTTTTAACAGCTTCATATTCATCAATTTACATAACTCACTGACTTTTTTTAAAAAAAGTGCCAGCTATAGCATTCAGTTTCTCTCAATATGCAGTTTTGAATTTCCAGGAAAGCCATTGTCAGCGTTAGAAGCCATATTAGGCGGAAAGCTTCCATGCTGCCACCTTCTCCTGTGTGGGAAAGTAGGAGGGGGGATTTAGTCGAGGGGTTGTCTGTAGACATAATAGCATTCTTCTTGTCGGTCAAGGTCAGGGCGATCTGGCATTTGGAGAAGGAGTGGTCGGAGTGTGGAGTTGAGATGGGACAGACGTTGATTGGAACATGTGATCGACTGAGGAGTGAGGGGATGGTTTGGGGGGTTTTGATTTACTGAGGGAAAACCTGGACCTTTCTGATTCGGGTTTTCCCAGATGTGCCAGTTTACCTATTCTAGTAAAGAGAACTCTGGAAAATGCTTGCTTCTATGTCTCTACTCAGAGTGGGGGTTTTCTGGAATGCTGACAGCCATTTTGCTTGGTTCCCTGACATAGTCAGGGGTGGACTGCTGGGGGTTCTCAGGGGTTCAGGAGAACCTCTAGCTAAAATTCTGTGCAGTTTGGAGAACCCCCAAATCCCACTTCTAGCTGGCCCCGCCCACCCCGCCCCTCCCAGGAGTCCCAATGTGGCCCGTTTTGGATGCAGGTAAATGCAGGGCGTGCGCGGAGGCTTGAGGAGGGTGAAAAATGGGCCTACCGGAAGTTCAGGAAGACAGGAAATGGGCCCGTTTCCAGCCTCCAGAGGGCCTCCGGAGCCTGGGGAGGGCAAAAACACACACCCCTGACATGGGGTGGGCAGGAGGCTGACTAGGCCACCATGGCCATGCCCACCCAGCAACCAGGCAGAGAACCCCTTGCTAAAATTTTTGAAGCCCACCCCTGGATATAGACTGTCTTGGCAAATGTGGCAAGGCCATGAAGATCTCATACTTGAGAAATCAAAGGCCTAGAGATGGGGGGGAAAAACACCCTCTTGTATCCTAAATCAGCAGCCTCCGTTACTATGACCCAGAGAAAAAACAGGTTTCTTCTTTCTAGAGGACTTAAAGGAAAGGTTGGACAGCTATTGTTTAAAAACGGCCTTGATCTCATGCTCTTTAATTAAACATAGGGTTGGTTTGATTAGAGAAAGATCAATAACTACATTTATTAATGATTGAAAAACCTCTTATGGACTTTTTTCCGATCTTCCAAACAAATGGCTAGTCTAATGAAGAGAAGGACCAGGGGAAACATGATAGCAGTCTTCCAATATTTGAGGGGCTGCCTCAAAGAGGAAGGGGGTCAGGCTATTTTCCAAGGTACCGGAAGGCCAGACAAGATATAATGGATGGAAACTGAACAAGGAGAGATTCAACCTAGAAATAAGGAGACATTTTCTGACATTGAGAGCCATCAACCCACAGAACAGAAGTTGCCTTCAAAAGTTGTGGGAGCTTCATCGCTGGAAGCTTCCAAGAAGAGACTGGACTGCCATTTGTCAGAAATGGTGTAGGGTCTCCTGCTTGGGTGGGGAGTTGGACTAGATGACCTACAAGGTCCCTTCCAACTCTGTTAATCTATAAATCTGTAAAGTAACTCTTAAAAGAGGAGATGCAACAGGCAACTTCACAACAACAAATGAACCCAGCCTGGATCTAAGCAATGGTTTCTCCAGTTCTACAATGGCAAAAAGCATCTATAAAACCCACTTCACTTTAATTCTCCCTCCCAAGTGGGAAGGAATGGATCAAAACGGAACAGTGAGATAGAGACAGCCGAGTATGAATCGGCAAGGCCGAATATTAAAGACTTGGGCTGATGAAGGGACCATTTCATTCACACCTTCCTAGCAGAAGTAAGAAGTACAGTGAAAATGAAAGCTTCGCTGCCCTCATCCCGGAGGGAACAAGAAAGAGGGAATCATTGCATGAACAAGACAGGGAGTGCAGTGCAAATCTGGGATTTGCTGCCAGCAAT
This sequence comes from Pituophis catenifer annectens, assembly GCF_029215685.1. Lineage (NCBI taxonomy): Eukaryota > Metazoa > Chordata > Lepidosauria > Squamata > Colubridae > Pituophis > Pituophis catenifer. The sequence goes on along the minus strand of NW_027256894.1, from coordinate 14,332,072 downwards.
GCAACGGTTAAGAAAGGGCCCAGGAGCTGTCCATGGTGGCGCTACAGTTTTTCAAGACTCTTCCCCAGTCAAAGAGTTTGCTGTTAACACCCACAAACTCTGAACACAGAAGGTGCTGATTGACAGACGTTAACCAACATTACTGCTTTACATTGCTAGATCTGGATATCCTGAGAACCACCTAGTTTTCCTAATTTGGTGCCTTCCAGATACTCTGGACTACAACTCCCATGATGCTGAGTAGAGACCGAGTAATAGAAGCTGTTATCGGACACAACCAATTCATTCTCTGGCACGACATAAAACCGGTCTCCAGTTCTTTCCTTAATCACTCTCTACTTTTCCCTTTATTATCTCTTTTTCTAGATTGCAAATCCCCTTTTTGGGGGCCTGAACTTTAATTCTTTATCCAACTCTTAAGCTCTTTTCTACCACTACAACAAGGCAGAGAAGAGATCCCATTTAATTGTCAAGGTCTGTTGGCAATCCTAAGATTTTTAAATAAATGAATGCAGAATAATGAGTTAACTGAAGGAAGATCTATAAGTTGCATCTACATAGACCTGAAGCTGACAAGGAAGTACGGAAGCCCATAGAGGATAAAAGCTATCTATAGCGCAATTGTCATAACAACTGTATGTGACCCGTGGGATCCAAAGATGGGTATACTTGTTGCTAAGGAACATAAGCAGGTGCGTACTCTCACAGCCACACTTGGCTTGTGAGTCACTCAAAGACGTTTGGTCAATCACTGTGAAAAAAATAAAGCTTCCACTGGATTGAGACAGCATGGCTCTCAAGAGGCAGAGATTCTACCAAGCAATTGTTTTGCAGCCAGCAATAATCAAGGGGGGGGGGAATGAACTGATTTATTGTACCAAGCCACTATGCGGTTTTGTCTGTTGGCTTAGGGTGATGCGTGAATCTCAGCTATTAAGGACTCTAAACCATGGTTGTTGTTTTTTGAAAGCTCAGCATGCCATGTGACTTTAGCCATTTGTGGCTTACTCCAAAAACAACAGCACAGTTTGAGATATTTTCCTCTCAAGCTTTTCAAAACCAAGCTTTTTAGGGCTGTCAGGGAAAAGAGCCTGACCAGATTATCCAAAGGAAAACAAAATTAAAACTAAAAGGCTGCTCAATAATAATAAAAAAAAAATCCAAGAGTAAAACCAGGGTGTCCTAATCAGCTTTGATCCAATACAAGTCATCGCACTGATTTCATCCGTCAAACTGATTTGCATTTATAATTCAGGTCAGGTTTGTGATCCAAACCAAACGGATTTGATCTGATCCAGAAAAGAAATGAATTTTGATTCAAAAGCATTCTGTTCACTTTGACACACTAAATCCATAATTTTATTTGAAGGGTTGATTTAACTGAAATGCCTCCAAACTGACTCTGAGTCAAAGCTTTACACAGCTCTTGTGAAAATTGGACAGAAACAATTTCAGAAACAGAATTAGCACAGTCCTGGTTCCAACTACATATAAACAATCTATGTTCTAAAATTTACTCATCCATACTTTATTCTTAGTCAACAAAAAAACAAGAACAATAACACATCTATACACAACATTTCAAGAAGAAATCCACATTCAAAGAGGCTAGGTAAAGATAAAGGTTCCCTTTGCACATATGTGCTAGTCGTTCCTGACTCTAGAGGGCAGTGCTCATCTCCATTTCAAAGCCAAAGAGCCAGCACTGTCCGAAGACGTCTCTGTGGTCATGTGGCCGGCATGACTAAATGCCAAAGGTGCACAGAACACTGTTACCTTCCCACCAAAGGTGGTCCCTATTTTCCTACTTGCATTGCTTTCAAACTGCTAGGTTGGCAGAAGCTGGGACAAGTCACGGGAGCTCACCCCATTACACAGCACTAGGGATTCGAACCACTGAACTGCCGACCTTTTGATCAACAAGATCAGCATCTTAGCCACTGAACTACCGTGTCCCTCAGAGGCTAAACTAAGGCTAAGCCTTACCTTACCTGCACAATGCGGTAGATTAAGTCAAAATGACTTAGCCTTAAAGTAATGTGTAGTTTGACCCCCATGCTTATGTTTAAAAACTAGCAAGACTATTTTTGATTTAAGCAACCTACAAATTCAAGAAAGACATGCATAAAAAATGATCATTCTTTGACTTACCTTACTGCAGATGCAGGATGAATTTGCTACACAGAAAGATCTTGAGAAGAAGTCTCGTCTTCAGGGTTACTCTCTGGGCTGAAGAATCTCCAACTGCCACAGCTGCTTCATGGCATGGAATTCCCAGAGCTTTCCGCTTTCATCTACAAGAAGCTGAGTTTTCTGCAACCTTCATCTGAGCAGACGTGGCTCCAAGAATCCAAACATCAAGGCCACAGCTCCTCCAAAACCTTTCAGAGTAGCGACAGTCAAACCAGAGTCCCCATGTGTCCAACCAGAAGCCCTTTTGCCACACACTTCCAGTATGCTTCCTTGGCCGCACCCAGGAACATTTTGCCACAGCTTTTCACATCAGCTCCTTCAACACTTTCCTGCAGAGACAAATGGTAGAATGTGGGCAAGGCTCAGAATCCATGTGCAGAGAGTTCCACCATCTTTCAAGAGGATTTGAAGAATGAGGGGCTCTTCAGATCATCTGCAAAGATCACAATCCCTTAGAAGGGAAGACAAAAATATCATATTTTTGTCGCTCCCAAATAGATAAATATAGTACAAGGCAGTCAAACCCAAGTTTGGGGCCCTCCAGATGAGTGGATCATCTCCCAAAATTCCCCCAGCCAACTTAGCTGAAAATTCTGGAAGTTTTTAGGCACAACATCTGGAAGTTACCAGGATTGGAAAAAGCTGGGACAAAGACTAAAAGCACCAAGCTGCAGTTCAGAATGTCACCATTCAAATTTTGTCACTGCTCCTATTGCACATTTACCAGAGTGTCATAATAACCAAGTCATTCATTTGCAATTTCAGCTTCCCCATCTGCAATACAAGTTTAATGCTGACTTGGCACAAAGACTCCACATTCCTAAAGGAATGACTATGTGGTGATATAAACAAAAAATAATCCAGTTATAGAATATGAAGACAAATCACCTTCAAGTGGAGCTCAACTCCCGGTGATTTTATAAACACATCCCGGGAATTGTCTTGACAACACTATAGAAGTGATGGTGTTGCTATTTCTGTTTCTTCTTCCATTTTCTAGGCTAGCCTAAAGCGCTAAAGATTTTTTAGTGATCTCCTGTTCACAACCTGATCAAGAGCCCTGGTGGCGCAGCAGACTAAAGCACCGTTATTAACATCAGCTGCCTGCAATTACTGCAAGTTCAAATCTCCCCAGGCTCAAGGTTGACTCAGCCTTCCATCCTTTCTAAGGTAGGTAAAATGAGGACCCGGATTGTGGGGGCAATAAGCTGACTTTGTATAAATATACAAAAGGATGAAGGCTATTGCTTAATGCATTGTAAGCCGCCCTGAGTCTCCGGAGAAGGGCGGCATATAAATCAAATCAAAAACCCTGTCTGCTTAGCCAGGGTTGCCTAGAAGCTACAGTACCATCAAGGAATAAATTGTGCCAGGAATATTTCTTTCTCCTTGCTTGTGGCTAATTTGCACAGTACATTAAATCATAATGTAGACAGCATGCTTTCCAGCCAGAAGTGAAGCGTTATGCCAAACACTTGTGATTTGCTATTTAGTATACTGTCTTTGGTGTAAGCCGCCCAGAGTCCTCGAAGAGTGGGCGGCATAGAAATATGAATTATTACTATTATTATTATTATTATTATTATTATTATTATTATTATTATTATTATTATTATTATTATTTGAAAGCCCTTTTTGCTCTTATGTGAAAGTAAAGTAGTAAAGCTTCAACAGGACAAGTTTAAACATGGGGCTTAGTACAGTATAAAGCGATCTGCATTTGTTCCCGGTTTATAACGTGGCACTCACAAGATGCTTCCTGTGGCATCTGAACCACGGCCCAGATTAAAAATGGTTTGCCCGGTATCGTGTGCCAAACAAGCTTGGGCTTTGCATCCACATTAAAAACATCAAGCAGCCCTTCTTAAAGGCTGAGAGATAGGATCAGCTTTAAACATCAAATACAAACTAGCTGAAGTTAGAAGCCTTGGAGAATATAAGCAAACAAGTAAAACATGCACACAGAGGCTCTTTCCAAATTCCTGTGGATTTCAGAAGTGCTATGCTCTGGTTCTCCCAACCACCCCTGACAATTTTCCAGCGGAGCTGGATTGGGCATTTAAACGCCCACCTTCCCCTTCCGTGTCAATCAGGGGGTTACTAGAGAATCTTAAACTGGAGGGAGGACAAAACTTGATTTCCCCAGCGCCCATACAGGCAAGAGCCTGTAGTACAGTGAACTAAAGCACTGTTATTAACATCTGCTGCTTGCAATTACTGCAAGTTCAAATCTCACCAGGCTCAAGGTTGACTCAGCCTTCCATCCTTTCAAAGGTAGGTGAAATGAGGACCCAGATTGTGGGGGGCAACAAGCTGACTTTGTATAAATATACAAAAGTATGAAGGTTATTGCTTAACGCATTGTAAGCCGCCCTGAGTCTCCGGAGAAGGGCGACATATAAATTAAAGCAAAAATAAATAAATAAAAATAAATAAAAAAAATGGATGGATGCAGTCCAAACTGGCACGTGTCTGGGCACAAATTCCACAACCTCAGCATCTCCTTTTCTGCCAAGCTCCGACACGTGCACGGAGTCGAACCGCACGTCGGTTTATTTATTCCTACTAAAGCACCGCTTTGAAAGTCAATGAATCAGCCAGGCTGGGACTGGGGTTTAACAGTTTAAGGGAAGGCGAACCTGCTCTTCTGGACTGACACCCCTCCCCTCTTCTCCTTTCAACGGCGCCGCTCGTCTGCCTTGGGGATTCCTCCCGAGTTAGCCCCCGGGCCCAGCTTGTTGAGACTCGGAAGCCAAGCAAAGGGCGGGAGGAATCGTTCAGAGAGAAGATGGAAAGGAGACCACCAGGAAATCCCAAATCCGTAAACCCGACTGGGAAAAGGGCAGCGCGGGAAAAAGGCAACCCCCTTCTTCGAACTGCTGCCTGCAAAACCCTCCCAGGAGCTCGGCTCGACCACTTTAACCTATACCCACACACCCACAGACACACGCGTTCCGAATAGACTGTGGAGTTTTCGGGCAGCTGGGCTTACCTTTCGGGCTTGGTCGAGTGACGACTGCGAGGCGTCCAGCCTTCCAAGCACAGAGCATCCTCTCGGACCCACCACGGCGGGGAAGTGGGGAGCCTGCGTGTGGTCGTAACCTGGTTTGTCCCGGAACCAGGTTTGGTCCTCATGGGGGGTGGGTGGGGAAATGCAGGCAGCTGCAGGTGAGAGAGAGAGAGAGAAGCGGAAAGCCGCGGGCCCGCCAAGGTTTGCCAGGCAGGCTGGCTGGCTTAGCGGGCAAAGGAAGGCGTCGGAGACCGGGTCAACTACTCACCTGGAGACGGTCCGCCAAGTCCGGCGAGAGGCGAGGAAAGAAGAGCTGCGAACCTCGTGCGGCCGCTCCGGAGCCACCTGAGCCATCACACCTGCCCCGCGCAAACGCTGCTTCTTCAAGTCTACGGGCTGTTTTCTGTCCGCTCCCTTAAAGGCGCGACGGAGTGGAGCTTACCTGGCCCAGCAGCCTCTTTCTCCTCCTCCTCCTCCTCCGCTTCTCAACTCCTTGCCCCGCTTTTATCGGGATGGGGGGGACTTTGGAGTTCCCCGGAGCAGAGCAGCCGCGTTTGACCATCGCAAATCCGATTTCGGAAGAGGCGCGCACGCCAAAACCCTCAATTCCTCCCTCTGCCTTCGGCCGGCGGAGGGGGCTTACTTCGGAGTAAGCGTTGCAACGGGTTGCTGCTCCGAAGTAGCAGCCATCCCCTGAACTAGATAACTCAGTGGCTAAGACACCGACCTCGTAGATCAGAAAGGTCAGCAATTCGGCGGTTCGAATCCCCAGTCCAGCGTGTGAGGAAGGGGTTGGACTAGATTTTATTATATTTTATTCATTATTTTATTCGGTTATATATGCCGCCCTATCTCCCAATGGACTCAGGGCGGCTCACAAGAATAAAAACACAAGCCACAGTATACAAAATAAAATCTAAAATCTAAAAAAAAAAATTAAAATTGAACCCTTAAAACCCCCATCAGTCCCCATAGATGACCTCCAAGGTCCCTTCCCACTTTGGTACTGTTACTGTAAAGCAAAGCCGCCTGTCGGAGCGCTGGGGGAAAGAAAAAGAGCCAATCCAGCGGCAACGGCGCCCCCTGGTGGCGATGTGGAGCGGGTGGGCATGCCAGCGCCACTTACCTAGATCCGCGCCGGACCCAAGAGCGCAAAGCCAGCGGGCGCGCCACTCTGACCCCTTTCCTTACCTCCTGCCTTTCTTCCAGCGGGGAGAGATGGGTCGGAGGGGCTGCGAGCCTCCAAGCTGCCTCTCTGGGGTGACTGGGATCGCGAGGGAGCGAGTGAGCGAGTGGCTCTCCTGCTGCCCCCCAAGGCTTCTCCTGCAGCGCTCCGGTGCCCGGCTTTTTCCCTTGCCCGGCCACCAGTCCCGCTTATTTATAGGATTACCGGAGCGCTTTTGACTCGGCTCCTCCCAGCCAGTGACGCCTCCTGGCACGCCGGGCATCTCTGCTGGCGCCCGGTGGAGAGGAGGGAAAACAAAACCAAAAAACAACCAAAAAAAAAAAAAAAAGCCGGTGAGGGAGAGGAGGAGGAGGAGGAGGAGGAGGAGGAGGAGGAGGGAGGGAGGGGGGGAAATCCCAGGCAGGGGTGGAGGAACGCCTCCTCTCCCCCCCCCTCCTCCCGTCCTCTCTGCTCCTCCGGTGTAGCGCAGCGCTTGCGGTCGCGCTTGCTCGGCTTCCCCGGGACCGTTCTGCGGAGAGAGAGAGAGAGAGTCACACTTAGCACTTAAGGCTTTTGCTAAGCTTCTTTCCCCGGCTTGCTCTCTGATAAGCTTTGGTTTGTTGAAGTGTGGTTTACCGATCCTGACCAAGCTGCCTTGGATGGGTTCCTGAAACTAGAGATTAGCAAATTAAACCCAAACCGTGATGGTTCCTCCTTTCCCTTTCCCTTTCCTTTCGTTCCTTTCCTTGTTTCTCTTTTCTTTTCCTTCCCTTCCTCTCTGCCCTTCCCTCTTCCCCTTGATTCCTTCCTTCCTTTCCTCCCTTCCTCCCTTCTTCTTTTCCCTTCCCTTCCCTTCCTCTCTGCCCTTCCCTCTTCCCCTTGATTCCTTCCTTTCCCCCTTCCTCCTTCCCTTCCTTCTTCTTTTCCCTTCCCTTCCTCTGCCCTTCCCTCTTCCCCTTGATTCTTTCCTTTCCTCCTTTCCTCCCTTCTTCTTTTCCCTTCCCTTCCTCTCTGCCCTTCCCTCTTCCCCTTGATTCCTTCTTTTCCTCCCTTCCTCCCTTCTTCCTTTCCCTTCCCTTCCTCTCTGCCCTTCTCTCTTCCCCTTGATTCCTTCCTTCCTTTCCTCCCTTCTTCTTTTCCCTTCCCTTCCCTTCCTCTCTGCCCTTCCCTCTTCCCCTTGATTCCTTCCTTTTCCCCCTTCCTCCTTTCCTCCCTTCTTCCCTTCCCTTCCCTTCCCTTCCTCTCTGCCCTTCCCTCTTCTCCTTGATTCCTTCCTTTCCTTCCTTCCTCCTTTCCTTTCCCTTCCATTTCCTCCTTCCTTCCTTCCTCCCTCCCTCCCTCCCTTCGAATGAGTGTCAGGCAATTCCTTTCGCCTACCCCTCTCCTCCATCATCTTTCCATCTGAACCAAGAGCCCTAACATTTAAGATTTTCCTTTTGCTTTATGGAAAAAGATGCAACTCATTTTAATTGCTTCCCCACCCCCCTTCAACTCCAAGCACTCGCTCAGCCATGAGTTAGAATGTACCATCATTTTGAAAAAAAGGCAGAATGTAACAAGTCTTGCAAAAAAATTTTCTAACCCGCACTTGGGGGGGGCGGGGGGGGGACAGGATGGGAATCATCCAGGGGTGAAATCCAGCAGGTTCTAATAGGATCTGGAGAACCGGTGGCGGAAATTTTGAGTAGTTCGGAGAACCGGCAAATGCCACCTCTGGCTGGCCCCAGAGTAGGATGGGAATGGGGATTTTGCAGGATCCTTCTCCTACCATGCTCACCAAGCCACACCCACAGAACCAGTAGTAAAAAATTTGGGTTTCACCACTGGAATCACCACCCAGGGAGATTTTCTATCAACACTGCAAGATGATAGTCAGATTTTTTTCCCAACAGTTCTCCACAACATAACATAACATAGTACCTTTCAGTTCATCCCTTTGGCTTTTTTTTTTAAACTATTATCCTGGTTTGTACAACATAGATCATGGCTTGTTTAGCTGCATGGGATGCTGACCCCAAATGAGACTTTCTCATTTTAATTTTCTGTGATGTGCAAAGTCCGCCTACCTGATTATTTCATGGTTCACTGTTGTGCAAATCCAGAAAATTGGCTTAAGTGAATTGTAGGTATGTGCATTATGCAATCAAAGACACTTCTAGCCAGAGTGGTTTTTGAGAATCCACCCTTACACTTTTTTTTCTAATGCTTTGAAAAGCCTCTGCTGATCAGGCAACTCAGCTGGGATGTCAGAGACTTTTCAAAGCATTTTTTTACCACTTCTTCGGCCAAGAGGTTGCAGAAAAAAATGTTTTGAAAAGCCTCTGACGATCCCAGCTGAGCCACACGATCATCAGAGGCTTTTTTTTTTTTTTTTTACTTTTAAAAGCATTTTTTCATTGGAAGAGGTTGTAGAAAAAATGCTTTTAAAAGTAAAAAAAAAAAGCCTCTGATGATCGCGCGGCTCAGCTGGGCATGGGGGGGGAGCAGGGATTTTTGCTACCGGTTCTCCGAACCACCCACCGCCATCGCTACCGGATCGGGTGATGCGGTCCGAACTGGGAGCATTTCACCCCTGAGGTAGGATGACCTCAACTGAGCCTAAAGTTTAAATGAGATATTTGTTCAGTGAATTTTGCCCCATTTTACGACCTTCCTTGCCATTGTTAAGTGAATCGCTGCAGTTAAGTCAGTAACATGGTTGTTAAGTGAATCTGGCTTCCCCGTTGAGCTTGCTTATCAGAAGGTCACAAAAGCAAGCAGACATGACCCCAGGACCACTGCAACCGTCGTAAGTATGAGTCACGTGTTCACATTTTGGTCTCAGGTTGCAGTTCTATAAATAAGATGGACATGAAAAAACAGACAGGACACTCCAAACACTACAAAAGTGAGAATTTATATCCACCAACCGATACCGAATTGTTAAAAAAAAAAAAAAAGTTATTCACAAAAGCAAAGATAGTATGGAATGAGACAATTCACCGCAGAATAATTTAACAGTTGAATCTAATTCTTTTAAAATAATTTTAAAAATATTTTAATTTTTTGTCATTCACATTTCATTTTGTCCTTCCTTTGGCATCCTTTCTTTAATGATTCTATTCCACCATTTCTTGGATATTTGTTCTGATCTAGGCTTCCTTATCTCCCTTGGAATGCTGCCAGAGAACTAATTGCCAAACGCAGGGCAAGGCCAAACTTGGCACAGAGTCAAACAGAACTTTTCAAAGCTTGAACTGACCAGATGAACTAATTGCTTCCTGCAAAAGCTCATGTCCCGTTCACTTCTCTTTTATGTCTGTCTTATGAGAGGGGCCAATCATCTCCAAGCCTTACTCTCAAGTTGACCCTGTTTTCTTAATTGTTCTTGTCTTCTGGCAGCTCTGCGCATGTGCACATTGGGAACAGTCTCCCACTGTTCTTCTGCCTCACTGATATCAGACTCTGGAGGCTCCGGGGACTCTGGAGGCAGCACATAACTATCAGATGGCCTTGGCCCCCACTCTGCCTCTGATGCAAAGCCCTCGTCCAAGCTTTCCCCAGCCCCCAGGACTGGCCCAAGTTCCTCCCCAATCTCCTCACTGTCTGACTCTGCTGCCAGCTCTGCTGGCTGCCGGCGGGCCACAACAATATTAGTGTAACTCTTGTCTTGCAGTGAGTTGGCCATGGCGAATTGGCCATGGTGAGTTGGCCACGGCGAGTTGACCATGACAAGTTGGCCATGACAAGTTGTCCTAGACCCAAGGTAGAATATAGTGGTAGAGGAAGGAGAAAGAAATATACAAGCTGCTGATTTTAAGATTAACACAACACTTTGAAATAGTAACTGTGTGAAATTGGGCGATGATTAGGGGGTGAATCTTCTCCTGATACCCCTTCCTCCCTAGGATTTTTGACAGTGAGCCCTTCCCTGTTTAGCTTTTTTACTGTGATAAATTGGTATAATATCTGAATTCAATACTCTTCTGAATATCTAATTGACAGTTTATATTTTTTAATATTTATTAACTGTACATAATGATTGATGATTAATTGATCGATTATCTAACCATCTATTTTGATTTGTTATTTAGCTTAACCTTGTTTATTGTAAATATATATATATATATATATATATATATATATATATATATATATATATATATATATATATATATATATATGTGTTTTCTCAGGTTTTCGCGGGTGTTTGTATGTAGGTCTTTGGTTATTCGGGTCTTCTCCCACGTAAAATTGGAAGTGTCTTGGCGACGTTTCGACGAAGTCTCATTCGTCATCTTCAGGCTGGTGTTCTCGGCTTCGTGCTTCGTGCTTCAGGCTGGTGTTCTCGGCTTCGTGCTTCGTGCTTCCAGGAGCATTTGCTCCTGGAAGCACGAAGCCAAGAACACCAGCCTGAAGATGACGAATGAGACTTCGTCGAAACGTCACCAAGACACTTCCAATTTTACGTGGGAGAAGACCCAAATAACCAAAGACCTACATATATATATATATACACATAGTCTCTATTCAATTGTAGATAAATAGGATAAATTTGATTTATAATATAAATTTATAGAGCTGAGGCTGAATAGTAATAAGAGCTCTAAATAAGAAGAAAAGTGGAATTGACTGTGTAAATCTAAGCAGACTAATATTAGTGTATGATAATTTGGAAAAACCACATTTGTTTACATATATATATATCCACATATATTATATGACACAGAGAAACAACACAGTCTAGTTTGGATGTATACATATACATGGCAAGATAAACAAATCTTGCGAGTTTATCAGACAGATGATGTAGAGAACAAAGCTGTTACAGAATCAGGTCAGTCCTGCTAGAAATAGAATAGAAATAAATCTGATTTTCTGACCTAAGCCCAGAATCAGTCAGAAGTTGGGCACTTTCAAAGATTTGACGATGTGTAGAATATCAAGACTTCCATCGTTGTTTTGCCTTTTCTCAAGTTAGTCATCATTTGGACAGTCCCTAAACTACACATCATCTATACTTATTTATCCCGTAATCTGAATTCCTTCATGATTGTCACTTTTCATCTTGCATTTTATGGCTGTTGTGAGAGACGGGCATGAGAAGTGCGTTAAGGGGTTAAGATTGAATGTTCTTCTTTAGGTCTTTCCACCATAGCAAACATTATCATTGAAATTCTAAGAAACAATGTTTTATGGCTTATTCCACAATGTGCCTACTCAGAAAATACTCTCGCAGGCTTCATGCAGCGTCCAAGTAGGGTTGCAAAAGATGCCATATATTTATATTTCAGGTCAACTGTATCAGTAAACAGAGTTTTGGAATTTAGGGGAAAATTCAAATGAACAGCCTTCTCTTGAATGCTTAAACTTGCCCTAGAAAAAGTAAGCCATAATATGCCTTGATTTTTGTAGTCAACGGAGAGGCCTGATTTATGGTTTAATAAAGAGATCCGCAAACTCTGTGGGTCCTGACTACACCACTCCCCAGGTCTCGAGAAACGTGAAATCACAAATATTTTTTTAAAGCCGATGAGGATTATTCCAACAAATTTGGAGATCAACGAATCTCACTTCTGTTTTGGGTGGGTTTGTGCAAGCTACTGAAAGTAGGGACTAGAGCAGAGGTTTCAAACTTGGCAACTTTAAGACTCGTGGACTTCAACTCCCAGAATTCTCCAGCCAGCATAGCATAGGTCCCTATTTTTCTACTTGCATTTTTTACATGCTTTTGAACTGCTAGATTGGCAGAAGCTGGGACAAGTAACGGGAGCTCACCCCATTACGCCGCACTAGGGATTCGAACCACTGAACTGCCGACCTTTCGATCGACAAGCTCAGCGTCTTAGCCACTGAGCCACTGCATCCCTGTCATTAATAGAATCATGCAAATCTAAAGATACAAACTTTCCTCCCCAGCTTTTAACTGCCAGATTCATTAGGGTAGATCCCTTCTAAATTTCTTCTTCTTCTTCATTTTCTTCTTCTGACCCTTAAGCAACTGGAGGATCCTCCCTCTCATCTGAGTAGCATCTCTTCCCCTCCTTCCAAAATCTTGCCAAGAAAATTGCCCAGACTTGTCCAAGCAAGTGCCAGGAACCAACACTGATTCAAAAGCATTGATAAGTGCAATTCATCCGAAGCAAGTCAGATCAAAACCCACCTTAGCTGCTATAGTTCCTTGGAAGTTGGGCGGCATAAAAATGCGACTAATAAATAAAATAAATAAATAAATTTCTCTAATTCTTAATTTTTTTACCTCCGGCACATCATTTAATTTGAGACCTAGAACTTAAGCCTATCCTCACCATCTCACATAAAAATGGAGAACTTGCTTTCAAAATCGGCATGCCCAAGATGCTGTATTCCTTCACTTCATTTCTCTTTCATCCACAGGTCTTCAGATATATTGGGCTTCCGTTCCCATCATTCCCAACCGACATGGAAATCCCTGATAATATTTGGAGCTTATGAATGATGCTGCTTTTAGCTACCCTACTTCCTTTCTAGCAGGATTTGGTTGACCATTTGAAAAATAGGATGCTGAAAAAACATTCTGGTCTGGTCCAAAGGGGATCTTCTGGAGATGTTTGGATTCCTAAGCAGAAGGAGATAGCAGACCGTTATCACCAAAACCTTTGGAAAGCCTATCCTAGGGAGACAGATGAATTTATGGCATCGCAACAACTATTCAATATCCTGCCAGGGATCAGGGTTTTGAAATGAGGCCCCGAGATTGCACTTAAAGATTGCTCAAGAGTTTAATCTTGAGGAACATAACAATCTGCCTTGTATCAGTTTGGGAGGCACTCTTTCTTCCACCTTTATCCTCCAAGAAAAGTAGGCATTCAATGACGGGGAGCTAGGAAGTTCCCCAGAGCAGAGGTCATTGTACATTTGTAGAGAGGATTCCAAAAATGTTTTAGAAAAAATCATCAGCCCAACTCTCTGACCCTTCTTTGAAGCATTGGAGGGTGGGATGGAGAGATGGATAAGGGTGTCATAAAGACCCTTTACTCTGGACCAGGGGTGAAATGCTCCCAGTTTGGACCGGATTGCCCGATCTGGTAGCAATGGAGGCAGGTGGTTCGGAGAACCGGTAGCAAAAACCCCTGCCCACCCCCCAATGCCCAGCTGAGCCGCGCGATCATCAGAGGCTTTTTTATTTTTATTTTTAAAAGCATTTTTTCTACAACCTCTTCGGCCGAAAAAATGCTTTTAAAAGTTAAAAGAAAAAAAAAGCCTCTGATGATCAAACGGCTCAGCTGGGATCGTCAGAGGCTTTTAAAAGCATTTTTTCTACAACCTCTTCAGCCGAAGAGGTTGTAGAAAAAATTGGTTTTAAAAGTTTTTTTAAAAAAAGTTGGCCACGCCCACCCAGTCACATTAGCCACCCACCAAGCCACGCCCACAGAACAGGTAGTAACAAATTTTAGATTTCACCACTGCTCTGGACCCCAAAAGATTGTCCCTGAGAAACACAGTCATGAGACAGTTGCCTCTTCCTGTTGCAGCAGATCAGAAATTTATCCTTCTGCTTCACCATTGTCTTCTCAAACAACAATGGTTCTCTAGGGCAAAGAAAAATAGACCGTCGGCCTGATACCAAGAGGTGAACTTTCCCTATGGAATACAGGTGCTTTTCCATTAAGTTATGGCCTTGTCTTTAACACAAGAAACTGAGAAGCCATACAGTTTTCATGATAGGCGATGGCCACAGATTGTGGGTCTCCAACACAATTCTGAGGAGGTACTAAAGTGTGCCCAGTGGGGGCAATGCTCTTTAAGAGGATTCTAAACAAATCTTCTTTATTACTGAATACAGCAGAATTTCAACCCTGAATCTGATCTCAACCACGAATATACATTGGCCAGTTTAAGCAATTCCCTAAATCATAGATTTTTTTTTTAAAGCCAGAATGGCTAGGCTCACGCATTGCACTAAGATATAGACCATGGTTTATAAGAGCCGTGGTGGCGCAGTGTTTAGAATGCAGTGTTGCAGGCTAATTCTGCCGACTGCCAGCAGTTCGATCCTCACCAGGCTCAAGGTTGACTCAGCCTTCCATCTTTCTGAAATCAGTAAAATGAAGACCCAAATTGTCGGTGCAAGATGCTGACTCTGTAAACCACTTACAGAGGGCTATAAAGCACTGTGAAGCGGTATATAAGTCTAAGTGCTATTGCTAATGCCATGGTTTACAAATCCCAGTGGCGGTTTTGCAGATATTATGTTAAAACAGAGAAGCATCTCATTATGTCTTGCCGTGATGGGTATCTAGCTACTGAGGTGTGTAACCAGTGTCACTATTTACAGCCAATCTTGTTTCTCAACCAAACACTATATGGGACCCCAAAAAAAGACTGACAAACCTTACAAGGATAACAAAAGAACGTGCAAAATGGATTTGCAGCGATTTTATTGGGACATTAGCGGAAGGTCATCTGTTTGACTCCCGTGGAATTTCGGAGCGGTTCTGTTTGCGTGCCTATTTGTTCGTTCTTCTCTCCATCCCCACCAGCTGTTGGCTGGGTGAGATCATCTGGGGATTTGGAGAACGTGATATCTCACAACTTATTTTTCCTCAATTTCATCTGAGTCAGATAATATTGTTGTTGGAAGGCCTGAATCACACTCTAACTCGATAATTGGATGGGCGAGTCCCAATCGATTCAAAATCTTTTGTTGACAATATGGAAACATTGGGTGTTTACCCAATCTGGACCCAGGAATTTAGTTTGGAGATATTCCCTTGATACACAATTGTGAACAGATAGTCTGGAGCCCAAAGCATCCCAAAGATGTTTTTTCCAAAAGGCAACTGGACTTTCTTCGTTTTTTCAGAACTGAAGGAATGTCTTGGATGAGAAGTAAAAGGTTATCAAGGGGGGAACCCCCCCCGAAAAAAGTCCAGTTGCCTTTTGGAAATGAACTTTTGGGACAACCATGACCTGAATGATTGAGATTTTCCATGGATATCTGGACTTCCTGGGCTTGAGCATCCTGTTCCAAGCTCATCTGGTTTCCTAGCCAAGCACAAGTCTTTCAGCGTGATCCATTTTCCAGGTCACCCTTCCTCTACCTGGTGCTGGCTAAGGATTCTGGGAGTGGAATTTAAAAAAAAAAAAAAAACCAGGAATGGGTGACTTTGGTCCAGTTCAGCAAATTTTAAATGTTTTTTTTTTTATGTAGAGTTAAAAATGTGGGGACTCAGATGATGGACCTGGACCTCCTAGGCAGGGGTGGGCTTCAAAAATTTTAGCAAGGGGTTCTCTGCCCGGTTGCTGGATGGGCGTGGCCTAGTCGGCCTCCTGCACCATGGTGGAGGGGAGGCGTTTTTGTCCTCCCCGGGCTCCAGGGACTTTCCTCAAGCCTCCGGGAGGACAAAAATGGCCTTCCCTGGCTCTGGAGGCCCTCTGGAGGCTGGAAATGGGCCCGTTTCTGGCCTTCCTGAACTTCCAGTAGGCCCATTTTTCGCCCTCCCCGAGCATCCGCACGCACCCTGCACTTACCTGCATCCAAAATGGGTTACATGGGGACTCCTGAGAGGGGAGAAGTGGAGTAGGTGGGGCCAGCCAGGAGTGGGATTTGGGGGTTCTCCGAACTGCACAGAATCTTAGCTAGAGGTTCTCCCGAACCCCTGCGAACCCCCAGCAGCCCCACCCCTGCTCCTATGTAAAAGGTGGTGTGTAAAATTCAATAAACGTATGATAAATAATAAGTTTGCCTCCATCAGAGGTGATGTCTTTCCCCATAGTACTTTCAGGGTCAAAATGTCTTACTCATCTCAACATCCTTAGTGCAGCATGACTAATTCCAGAGTCATTGCAAGCTTTTTATCGGGGGGAGTAAACTAAACTAAAAAGCAACAAGAAAAAAAAAGAGGAAATATTTCTAATGAAGGTCAGAACTATTTCTCAGACTCTCATAAAAACTAGTGAATATAAGACATGGGCAAGTGTTGCACCAACAAGAAGCCACAATTGAAAGAACTCCAAAATTTGGAAAAACGTTTTCACCAGATGAGGGGCCTATCATTTCCACTTTGACCAACAGGGGGCCCTCTAACCCATTAATCCCATTTCTAATATCCTTCCTATCAATTTCCCAGGGACATCCATTGTGTTGGGAAACACCAGGTGATAGTCACAACGTAGAGATGTCATCTACATTGAATTTTTGGTATGTCCAAATGCCACAAGCAACTGATTAGTGATCCACAAACATTTCCTATGACACCCAGTGAAGGGGTTTTCCCTGCTTCTCTCCTAAAAAGAACAATAGTCATTAAAACAAACTTTACACCAAACTGGACATGATGTGCATTTGTAGTAGAGGGTTGTTTTTAATGTTAATAATAACTGTTGTAACTAGAATAAGGTAAAGGTAAAGGTTCCCCTCGCACATACTGTATGTGCTAGTCATTCCCAACTCTAGAGGGCGGTGCTCATCTCTGTTTCAAAGCCGAAGAGCCAGCGCTGTCCGAAGACGTCTCCGTGGTCATGTGGCCGGCATGACTCAACGCCAAAGGTGCACAGAGCGCTGTTTCCTTCCCACCAAAGGTGGTCCCTATTTTTCTACTTGCATTTTTTACATGCTTTCGAACTGCTAGGTTGGCAGAAGCTGGGGCAAGTAACGGGAGCTCACCCCGTTATGCGGCACTAGGGATTCGAACCTTGGAGTAAATGGATTTTTCCTCCAAACGTTTCTACCAAATATGAGATTTTTGGGATCATTTGAGCAAAGAAGAGTTTACCAAAATTCCCTCCTCCCTCCCCCCCATCATGCACTGATCACACCATACCACACTTGTTGACCCCTCCACCCCCACACCCCCACCATCCAAGTCTTACCAGTTGCAGAGTGGAAACCACAGGTCTAATCTAGCCTGCCCATTCAGGCCATCTGGTTCACAGGCTTCAGATAAGGGACCATCCCATCCCACACCCATTTTTTCCCCCGGATCCGCTTTGGGAAAAAATACCGTATTTTTTGGAGTATAAGACTCACTTTTCCCCCCTAAAAGAGGGTGAAAATTTGGATGTGTCTTATACACCAAATGTAGCCCTGCCCACCCACTGACCCCCACCCTTTGGCCTCAGCCTCCCAGCAAGAGGCCACTGTACAATCAAGAGCCTTGATAGTACAGTGGTCTAAGCACCCTGTTATTAACACATCTGCCTGCAATTACTGCAGGTTCGAATCTTACCAGGCTCAAGGTTGACTCAGCCTTCCATCCTTTCTAAGGTAGGTGAAATGAGGACCCAGTTTGTGGGGGCAATAAGCTGACTTTGTATAAATATACAAAAGTATGAAGGCTATTACTTAATGCATTGTAAGCCGCCCTGAGTCTCCAGAGAAGGGCGGCATATAAATCAAATTAAAAAAAAAAATTGCCTCCTTGCAGCAACAGACTGATTCAGTTTCAGCTTCAGCACAGTCTGATTAGCACAAGCAGCTGATTGTCGGTTGGATTGGCCTCCCAATGATCAGCTGTTTCAGGCTGCAGGGATTGCCATTGCCTATTGCCGCTTTACGTTTGCTGTAAGGAGGCAAATTGCTGGGAAGCAGAGGCAGAGGCAGAGGCAGATTTTTTGCGTCTTATAGTCCGGAGCATCTTATACTCCAAAAAATACGATAATTTAAAGGTGAATTGTTCTGGAGCTTCATTTTTCCTGGTGTGGAAAGAGTGAAGCAGCTCCTGAGTGTTTGCTCGTGGAAAGAGGAGACCTATAACAATGGCCAAAATTGTGGAAACATTTTGAGAAAAGTGTATTTTTGAGGTTTGATGGCTAATAACACCTCTCTCTCTCTCTCTCTCTCTCTCTCTCTCTCTCTCTCTCTCTCTCTCTCTCTCTCTCTCTCTCTCTTTTTTTTTTTTTTTGGAGTTTCAAGATAACCATATTCCACTGCTGGAATGGCCTGGGAATAGCCCAGACCTTCACCCAATTGAAAATCTAGGGAGTTAACTAAAGAAACTTGTTAGTCAGAAGCGATCCAGCAATAAAACCCAGTTAATAGAAGCAATCCTTCAATCTTGGTTTCACATTATAACAGCTGCAGAACTAAAAGACTTGGTTCACTCCATGGGAAGACATTGTAAGGCCATCATTCATGGTAAAGGTTACCCAACTAAGGATTAACTGACATGGTGATCATTTTTGAACAGCTCGTTTTTTCTATGGTGATCATTTTTGTATATCTCCTTTTTTCTACGTGTTTTTCTTCTTTCTACTGTAACTGCTATTCTAATAGCAAATCCTTCATAAAAGTTATTGCATTACATAACATTCTTGATTAAATTCTCTTTCCATTGATATATAATTTTAGGGTCCTACTAAAAAAAAAAATGGTGTAATTAGCTAGTTTTAGAAAATACACTTTTCCCAAAAAGTTTCCACAATTTTGGCCACTACTCTAAGTCAGCTGGTTCAGGGAAGCCCTGGGTTTCCCACCAGAACAGGGACCTATTGGGGCTGGTGCATTGACATAACTATTCAGGGCAGTCTTTATCAAGGTAGATATAAGTGAAACTTACGGGCGGTGGAACAAGGGGGGGGGGAAGTCTCCTGCATCAGGTTTTCCATAGCAACAGGTGTATTTTCTCAGTTGCTCCCACTGATTCAAACAAACATTTGCAGGCAAAATAACCTGATAGGAGATCTATTTGGGGCATTTCTGGGAAAAAACGTTTTGCTTTATCATAAAAAAGGAGACATCCTAAATGGTGGCTGGACTATCTTAGGTTAGCATCTGGCTGGCAAGCAGGAAGACAGGAAGAGGAGGAACCTGGCAAAGACTAGCAGATGGGAAGTAGGAGGAAGACTTTCCCATGGCCATCAGACCAGCTTTTCTGGTGAGGAAGAGCTCTTGGGTGGCAACCCATCTCTGACGTCTCTTGCTGGAGAAATGTTGGGCTCCAGACTTCAAAAGAGGCCAGCTGACGGATTCAGCTTGGCCAAGCTTTCTATTTTTGAACGTCTTCACATTTTCAACACCAACAAAGAAAATTCCTTTCATCAGTACATCACTAAGACTACTAAGATCATGGCATCCGTCCCTCTCAATTCCTGGCAAATAGATGGGGAAGAAATGGAGGTAGTGACAGATTTTATTTTCCTGGGCTCCAAGATCACCTCAGATGGGGACTGCAGCCAAGAAATTAAAAGACGCTTGCTCTTGGGGAGGAAAACTATGGCATAATTTTACACATTATGCAAAATATGTAAAAGTAACAAGTACTTTGCCTCTATTCCTTTTTAACGGCATCCTATGTCAAAAATGGTTCCTTGATGACTTGAAGCAAGTGCAAGGAATTTAAATTTTTTCCCCCAGTTGAAGTTAAATTTTATATATGCCAAAAATAGTTTGTCGTGAAAGCGACTGCCTGCGAAGGCTCCTGGATTGAGGCTGAAAGGCGAAAGTGGAAGCAGGATGCTCCATGGCATATTTGGGTAGACCAGGTTGCCCTGATAAAAAACACTTTTCCAGTTGAAGGTTGCATCCCCTTGGCATCATCTCTTGAGAGTTACACGGTGAGCACATCTTAAAGAGATGAGCAACAAAGATGATTAGGGGACTGGAGGCTAAAACATATGAAGAACGGTTGCAGGAACTGGGTATGTCTAGTTTAATGAAAAGAAGGACTAGGGGAGACAGGATAGCAGTCTTCCAATATCTCAGGGGTAGCCACAAAGAAGAGGGAGTCAAGCTGTTCTCCAAAGCTCCTGAGGGCAGGACAAGAAGCAATGGGTGGAAACTAATCAAGGAGAGAAGCATCCTAGAACTAAGTTGTCAGAAATTTCCTGACAGTTAGAACAATTAATCCATGGAACAACTTGCCTCCAGAAGTTGTGAATGCTCCAACCCTGGAAGTTTTGAAGATGATGTTGGATAACCATTTGCCTGAAGTGGTGTAGGGTTTCCTGCCTAAGCAGGAGGTTGGACTAGAAGATCTCCAAACTCCCTTCCAACTCTGTTATTGTATTCTAAATCCAGACAGTAGAACTCCTTAAAGGATCCACGTGCTCCTGCCAGCCACCTTCTCTTTATGAATCGGAGGCAAGTCTTGCCGAGGCCGTTCCCTCCCAACCAGACCGCTGAAGGCATCCCCCTCTCAGGTGTGTGAGTTCCTCGGGATAAGCAGCCCACTCAGGTTACAACCAGGCGCCTCCAAGAGTCAGTCCCGCCGCCCAACTCTGTGTCCATCCGGAGTTGCACGGGAGTTGTTGCCCTGATCCTGGCACAGAGAATGGGGAGGGAGGGGGGGGGGAAGGATAGGGAAGAAAGCGCGCACGCCTTGGGACCAAGAGAACATCCTCCTGGCAAGCAACATCCACAAGGAGGGTGTCCGGCGAGGGATTTCGAGCAGAGCGATTTTGCTGGTGGATTTGCGCGCACATACGCACTTTTGTTGGCAGGGTGATGTCTCTGCTTTTTAGTACCCTGTCTAGAGTTGCCATAGCTTTCCTCCCCAGGAGCAAGCATCTTCAACAAAATTAATATATTTTCTTTATTCTGGCTTTGCTGTACTGTGAAACTAAACTTCTCTTTATCAACACTGATGTGGGGGGAAACTACTTTCCTGCTGCAGCCAGAGCCTTGAACTATGTTTTTTTTTAACCTTAGCAGTTGCTTGTAAAATACTCCACTGTCTTCCTTATGCAACTGCTTTACAAGCATTGAAACGTAGGTGTTGATTGGAGAGGCAGAGCGATTTTGCTGGTGGATTTGCGCGTAGAGCAAGATCCCCGCCGCGACCTGAGCACAATTCACGAGAAAGCCCCACGCTGCTGAGCCTGAAACCCACAGAGAAGAGAGTTTTGCCCCCAGGCTTCCCCCAGGACTACACCTCCCATCGCTGCATCTCTTGACAGCTGAAGGCCAGTCAACCCCAGCCCCCACCAAAACCCCGGGAAAACGCACCTGAGTTTTCTGCCCGTGCTCTGAAACTCCCCAGCCTTCCTCCAGGTTTCCTCTCTCCCACCCTCGAACTACGCGCCAGCATCTCGCCTTGTAACTTGAGGATAAGGGAGCCCTTTTTCAGCGAAGAGCCCTTCTTGGATCAAGCCAGCGCAGGAAGGACCATTTGAATAAGCTGACGGCCTCTTCAGAGGCTCCCACTCAGTGGTGAAATCCAAATTTTTTTTTACTACCGGTTCTATGGGCGTGGCGTGGTGGGCGTGGTGTGCCTTAGTGGGCGTGGCAGGGGAAGGATACTGCAAAATCTCCATTCCCAGCCCACTCCAGGGGAAGGATACTGCAAAATCCCCATCCCCTCCCCACTCCTGGGGGAAAGATATTGCAAAATCTCCATTCTCACTCCACTCTGGGGCCAGGCAGAGGTGGTATTTGTCGGTTCTCCGAACTACTCAAAGTTTCTGCTACCGGTTCTCCAGAACCTGTCGGAACCTGCTGGATTTCACCCCTGCTCCCGCCCATCTTTACTGAGCGTCGGATGTGGACCAGCTGCAGGTGATTTTATTCTACACACATTTCTAAAAGCGATGGAATGAACCTATGCGGATTCTCAGTCACCGTTGTCCCAAAGGTGCTTTTTTTCAAGAGGCAACAGGACTTTCTTGGAAACTTCTTGGATGAGAAGCTGAAAGGTCTTCAAAGAAAAACAAGGAAGTCCAGTTGCCTCTTGAAAAAAAAGCATCTTTGGGGTGAAATGAACACTTGCTTCCCCGTCTTGTTAGTTGTTCAATAGCTTTAGAGAAGCTTTGGGACTTATCCTCCCTCCTTAATCCTTGCAGAGTTCCCAAAGAAGCCAGAGACCCTTAATAAATATTATTCCTGCTAACCAGCAATGCACCTTGTGCGCTTTCTAAATTTACAGCTCAGAAGAACTCATGGACTGGGGTTAACTATTTGTCCTCCCTGTTGCTGTGTATCATGAATAACATATGGATCTCTGAGTCAAGTGTAAATGTACTAAATCATTGTTGTCTTTTAATGACCCCATAATCCTTGCAGGGTGGAGTCGGGGCAACTGAATGGACCTAGCAGAGTGTTTTTTAATGGACGGATGCCCTTCCTGTCGCCAATGCGGAGTTTCATTCAGCAGATATATTCTCAAATGTGCCCAGAGAGAGAAATATCTGCCTCTACCTAGGATCGAACTCACAGCCTCCGAAGTGTGAGGTGAGAACTCCACCTCTAGGCCACTGCACCACTCAGAGGCCATTTCCATGAGTGCCACACCTTAAACCCGCAGCATCTTTTCCAGAGAAGATGCATGTTGCTTTCTCTTCCTTTGTCCTCTCAAGAACCTTTTGGAGATCATAACCAAAAGCATCAAAAAGCCGGTTTTCCAAGAAGAGTTGGATGATGATGATGATGATGATGATGATGATGATGATGATGATGATTAGGCCACCGCATCATTCCTTGTAAATGTACTTAATAAGATAATCTTTCTTCGAGGGAACTGAGAGAATGGCTGCTCTAATCCTATGCCTGGGGATCTGAGAGCATATGCACCAAGACAAATTCCTTGTGTGTCCAATCATATTTGGCCAATAAGAAATTCTATTCTATTCTATTCTATTCTATTCTATTCTATTCTATTCTATTCTATTCTATTCTATTCTATTCTATTCTATTCTACTCTACTCTACTCTACTCTACTCTACTCTACTCTATTCAGATGAACTCAATAGGAGTCTGGCTAAGTTAGTTTACTTCACAGGATCAGCTGATGCAAGAACTGGTTGAACACGAGCCTTTTGGTGTGAGGCATGAAACTTAAGATAGTACAAGCCACATTTTTAGTACTCTTACATATTGGAGGTGGAGTAGGAAGGAGGTAAATGAAATCCCAATTTGGGATAACCACTTAAGGTGCATCAGAGAAAAATCAGATCCCAATGTTTCGCCCTATAACTAAAAAATGTTTAATGGATGCAAGAAGCAAATTGGGTCTTGTATGCAGTTACCATCAGCAAGTATGACAGGCAAATGCATTTATAACTGCAGTCTATCCTGCAGGAGTATTGTACCTGTGGATGTGGTTTAAGAAAAGAGAAAAACAGGCACTGAGATTTCAAAAACCCCAAAAAGAGCAATCAAGAGAGTAAGGGATCTAGAAAGGACTTACTTGTTTCTGGTAAGGTGACACGACAATCGTGTATTTGAAAGGAAGTCCCGGGAAATCTGAGCAGGGAGCAGAATGCAGCTAAAGTGAGAAACTTTTGGATAGCAAAACAAATTGCTTGAAGAGGTGTTTCATCAGATATATAGAGGCTGGACAATTTGTAGCAGCTGCCAGCATTTGAAGATCGTATAAAACTCTAAAGAAAATCCCTAGCGCCTTCCAGAAATTGAATAAATTTAAAAAATGAATACAAAGCCTGGGTTTTCCCCATTTGTTAAACCATGGTTTACTAAACTATGTCTTCACGTAAATGCCCCATGTAGATTTGCATGAGGCAAAAAGCCACAAAGCAGCCAATTCTATTTTAGCCTTGCATGTTAAACCTTCCTGTTCCCCTGCATTGAGAAGAAATGTTCTTCATTCTTTATCACCCAGGCAACAAAATTAATATGTTGTTCTTAGTTGCAAAGTTGTGTCCGACCCATCACGACCCCATGGACAACGTTCCTCCAGGCCTTTCTGTCCTCTACCATTCTGGAGTCCATTTAAGCTCATGCCGACTGCTTCAGTGACTCCATCCAGCCGCCTCGTTCTCTGCCGTCCCCTTCTTCTTTTGCCCTCCATCGTTCCCAGCATTAGGCTCTTCTCCAGGGAGTCCTTCCTTCTCATTAGGTGGCCAAAGTATTTGAGTTTCATCTTCAGGATCTGGCCTTCTAAAGACCAGTCAGGGTTGATCTTCTCTAGGACTGATCGGTTTGATGGCCTTGCAGTCCAAGGGACTCGCAGGAGTCTTCTCCAGCACCAGAGTTCAACGGCCTCAATGCTTTGGCGCTCAGCCTTCCTTATGGTCCAACTTTCACAGCCATACATTGCAACTGGGTAAACCATAGCCTTGACTATATGTATTTTTGTTGGCAGGGTGATGTCTCTGCTTTTTAGTACCCTGTCTAGATTTGCCATAGCTTTCCTCCTCAGGAGCAAGCATCTTCAACAAAATTAATATATTCTTTTTATTCTGGCTTTGCTGTACTGTGAAACTAAACTTCTCTTTCTCAACACTGATGTGGGGGGAAACTACTTTCCTGCTGCAGCCAGAGCCTTGAACTATGTTTTTTTTAACCTTAGCAGTTGCTTGTAAAATACTCCACTATCTTCCTTATGCAGCTGCTTTACATGCATTGAAAGGCAGGTGTTGATTGGAGAGGCAAGTCCTGCGACACTGAAGTTCTTTGTCACATTCACAGTTTACTTACAAACAGCAGAGAAGCCTGTGTCAGCCTCTCATGAATAATAGCTCTTGGAACAGAAACGGCCAAATATGTTTTGCAGCTTGCCATCTAGGGAGGCCCTATGTTTCCTCCAGTGAAGATTTCTCAGTGCCAAAGTCAGGATTAAAAGGTAGCTTTGCCAGTCCCCTGGAGATCTTCTGCCATTGTGTGCTCAGGAGAAGGGTCTCCTCTATGCCATTAAACCAGGGGTAGGCTGGGGGTTCGGGAGAACCTCTAGCTAAAATTCTGTGCAGTTCAGAGAACCCCCAAATCCCATTCCTGGCTGGCCCCACCTGCCCTTCCCTACCCCTACCAGGAGTCTCCACGCAGCCCGTTTTGGAAGTGCAGGGGAGGCTCAGGGAGGGCAAAAAACAGGCCTACCGGAGGTTCGGGAAGTTCCAGAGGGCCTCTGGAGCCTGGGGAGGCCGTTTTCACCCTCCCAGACGCTCAAGGAAAGCCTCCGGAGCCTGGGGAGGGCAAAAACGCCCCCCCCCCGCCATGGTGCAGGTAGCTGACATGGCCACGCCCACCCAGCAACCGGGCAGAGAACCCCTTGCTAAAATTTTTGAAGCCCAGCCCTGCATTAAACCCCCACCACCAGCAACCAGCCTAGGCAGGATAGACAATCTTTTGATAGCCAGAAACCACAATTAACATTTTTGGAGAGATTGGGGGGCGCTAAAGAACGAACCTGAGAGTCAAAAATCATGATGCAATGCAGGCTGGGAGTTCTCTGTCCTTGGCTGCTTCTTCCCCATAAGAGGAACGTTGTAAGTCTGTTTCTGGGGCTTACATATAATTTTTGTGGTTGTCGTGACTCAGAATGCTAGGAAACGGTGCCATTGGAGAAAGAACTGCAGGGTTTGAGAACGAGGAAAAACTACATTGGTCTACAATGTGGCCCCAAGACACAATATATGGGTTAATACCTAGGCCCATACAGGAAACAACTTGGCAGAATTTTTAGTCCCTAAAGAACTAAAGCATTTGAATGCCAGTAGCTCAGGGGCTAAGACGTTGAGCTTGTCAATCAGAAGGTCGGCAGTTCAGCGGTTCGAATCCCTAGCGCCGCGTAATGGAATGAGCTCCCGTGACTTGTCCCAGCTTCTGCCAACCTAGCAGTTTGAAAGCATGTAAAAAACGCAAGTAGAAAAATAGGGACCACCTTTGGTGGGAAGGGAACAGTGTTCCGTGCGCCTTTGACGTTGAGTCATGCCGGCCACATAACCACAGAGACGTCTTCGGACAGCGCTGGCTGTTCGGCTTTGAAACGGAGATGAGCACTGCCCCCTAGAGTCAGGAACGACTAGCACATATGTGCGAGGGGAACCTTTATCTT
Organism: Pituophis catenifer annectens; assembly: GCF_029215685.1. Taxonomy (NCBI): domain Eukaryota; kingdom Metazoa; phylum Chordata; class Lepidosauria; order Squamata; family Colubridae; genus Pituophis; species Pituophis catenifer. The sequence continues at coordinate 14,306,019 of NW_027256894.1, read as the reverse complement.
TACCTAAGATGGAATGAAGCTCTGTGTAAAATCAAATACAACTAAACCCAGAATAGCCAACACGGGGACAGAATACGAAATGATCATAAAAGAGATGCTCTTTCTAAAATGGGGATTAGCAATTTAAATTTCCCTGTTTGATTCCAACAGCAACGTCATTAAGCCGCCATGCTTCCATACTGCAACAAAATAATATCTCAAATGAAAGCTTCTCTCTTCCTTCTATTAATCCTTTGGCAGACACCAACAGAAATATTTGGTTATGCGTTCTCCATGACAGTACAGTGATTAGGAAAAAGCAATACAATAATTGGCAATCTCTATTCCATGCATCCTTTATTCCATTACAACCACTGTTGTTGCATTCTGGCAACAAATACACAAACCATAATCAATTGCAATCTGTTTGTACAACAATCAAAGGCTTACAGTACATTTAAGGCCATTCAACTTGGGGACAAAACTTTAGGCCTTTTAGTGTTATGATTTAAAGAGTGTTTTGCATATTCTGTGCAATTCCAGTGTCAGAATGAAAAATTTCCCCTAAACAAACAAACAAAAAAAGGACCAGTTTCAATGAAAGAGTTACACAAATTCATCAAAAAACGAATTTGCAATTTTGTTAGTTGTCCTGGTAATCTTATAAAACCTTTAATAGCAAAGCAAGGCAGGGATAAAAACTTATAACAAAACATATTCATATACACACCAGAATTTGTTAACTAGACTTAAATTTTATAAATTGCCAGGGGTTATGCATTAAAGGAAACCCGCTTATATACAATATTTTAAAAAAGAAAAAAAAAAACCTTTAAAAGGAATGCAAGTCACACAAGTAACTGCCAAAGCTGGCTCTTATTTAAGAATGAGAACATTATTTTAGGAATGGGGTTAGTAAATTTGTACATCTCTTCCAGTTTTTTTTTTAAAAAAGAATTCATATCCATTGAGTTATTATAACTTTCCAAGTATTTCATTTTGTAAATTTGCAAAAAAAAGAAAAAAAAAAAAGAAAGACAATTGAAATGTTGCTCGAGAATGTGCCTCAGCGCACCAAACTGTGGGCACTCTCCAGAAATTTTCATTCAATATTGTAGTTAGGAAGGAAAAGTCACCCAAAATGCTCCCCTAAGAAACACAATGAAAAAAATCACCACAAAATTCCTTTCCAGTTACAATAACAGAGTTTTAAAATGTGACAGATGTGGGAAATGCTCTTAAGACTGAAGCTGTGGTCCAGATCCTTTGCATTCCAGATCATGGGAAGATTTTAAAAAGAGGGAGAGAGAGGGAGGCGGGGGGAGGAAAGAAAATTCTTATACATACAGATATCTAAGACGAACTACCTTAGTAGTAGTAGTAGTTAGTAGTTACTACCTTAGTAGTAGTAGTTAGGGCAGGATAGGAAAATGTGGAAATATTATCCTGCACTTAAGATTAAATAGTGTCCTCACGTTCATCCATTGTCCTTCTACATCTCCAGCTCTTCTAGTGTAAGGAAAGTACAAAATATTGTGTGGGTTACAGTAGTGGCCATTAGAATAGCTTCCTGATATAAAAAAAGGAGACAGTTCAAGACTTGATTGGATCCGCCCTATCCAAAGGGCTTTTCTTCATAGTATAAAGCTATGACAGTTAATCAAGTTAATGCATGTGCAAAAACAGGTAAATTCTTCTATTCACAGTTAAATGAGGTAACAAAAAAAAAAAAAAAAAAAGCAAAGGGAAAAAAATTAAAGGAAAAAAATATCTCAAGTACTGCAGGCGTCTTCAGGAATTAGGAAGTTCGTGAGATATGAACTGTTTTAGTCGTTCTAGATATTGTGCGTAGAGCTCTATGTCATTGTGGCCAGCCCCTTCCACCCAAAGGGGCTCCACGGCTCGGGGGCATCGCTCGTACATTGCCAAGCCGTGGGAAAAATCTATGACTTCGTCTTCAGTACCGTGAATCACCAAAACGGGAGAGGTGACTTTGGAAATCTTGTCAATGCTGAGGAAAGAAGCACAAAGGTAAATACGTTATTAAAGAGGATGCAACGTTCAGCCGTATTTTTGTTTCTTGAAACTTTTGTTCAGGGACCTTGAGGATTCTAAAAGAGGAGGCCATCAACCACCGGCCTAAATTCCTTTAAAAAAAAAAAAAGGCGTAGAAGCAAAAAACTATTGGTTTAGAATACAGACATGGTTAGAGGAAATGCTACACAAGCGTATAGAATTAAAACCAGAGATTTTTTTAATTGGGTATTTTGCCAGAGAGATATATATATAGCAAAGAAGATATATATATTTAATCATACACATAATAACAGCAGCAAGAATTGTATTTGTGCAAAATTGGAAGATAGAGAAAATCCCGTCAGAAGGTGAAGTAATAAAGACGATTTTAGATTGTGCAGAAATGAACAGATTAACTCTAAGAATAAAAGATAAAGAGGAATCGGTGTATTTCAAGACATGGGGAAGATTCGATGTATGGTTAGAAAAGAAATATGAATAAAAGATGATAAACAAATTAGATAAGAGAAAGATGAATGAGGGAGAAGACGAAAAGAAATAGAAACCCAGATGACACCAGAGTAAACAGAAAAGGGGGGTGGGGTGGGGGGAGGAAAGAAAGAATGTTATAATATAAATGTACAATTATGATGATAGAAGTGATAGACTAGGCAAAACTGAAAGGAAATTGGAAAGAAAATATATATTAATATAAAATTAGGGATGCTCTGATACCAAATAGGGGAAATACTAGACAACAAAGGAGAAAGAAAGAAGAGAGGAGTAGAGGGCAAGATAGAAGAGGAGAGGGAGAGAGAGGAATGGAAGAAAGGGGAAAGGAGAGGAAGAAAAGATAGGGGAAAAGAGTAGGAGAGAGCTTATAAAGGGGGAAAAGAGGGGAGAGTGGGGGAAAGGAAGGGGAAGTAGGGAAGAGGAAGGAGAGGAAGAAGGAAGAAAGTAGGAGAGGAGAGGAGAGGAGGTAGGGAAGGGAAAGAAGATTTGTTGTAAAATGAGAGGAAAGAAAGGGTAGAAGAGCAACCCCAAATGCAATTAAAATGTTTTGTTGTTATGCTTTCTTTAGAAAAAATATGTATGATTAATTATGGATAAGAGAATGTACATTTACAATATGTGTATAAGAAATAAAAATAAAAATCTTTAAAAAAAGAAAAAAAAAAGGAAGCCATCTGTTCTACGGAGAGGTTCAGTAGCAAGAGATGGCCCAGAAAAGCACCGGATGTGTATCAAAGCATCCTTCGCAAACAACTAGATCAGGGGCCCTCAACCCCCGGGGCCGCGTCCCACTACCAAGCTGTGGCTTGTTTGAAAACCGGGCCGCAGGAGAAAAGGGCAAGTGCTCGTGCGCGAAGCTCCGCTCACGCGAGCAGAGGGCAAGCTCCATTTGTGTGAAGGGAGCTTCGTGCGCCAGCACAAATGCCCTCCGCTCTCGGGCGAAGCTCCGTTGGTGCGAGTGGAGGGCGCGTGCGCGCGCCACTTGCACAAATGGAGCTGTGCACGTGTGCTTTGACCTTGGAAAAAGTTCAGAGAAGAGCAACTAAGATGATCAAAAGCCTGGAGACTAAAGCGTATGAAGAACGGCTGCAGGATTTGCGTTTGGCTAGGCTAGAGAAAAGAAGGACTGGGGGATGGGGGGGGGGGAGACATGATATTCCAGTATTTGAGGGGCTGCCACAAAGAAGAGAGGGTCAAATTGTTCTCCAAAGCACCAGAGGGGGCAGGACAAGAAACAATGGTTGGAGACTAACAAAAGACAAGAGAAGAAGCAACCTGGAATGAAGGAGAAACTTCCTAACAGTGAGAACAATTAACCAGTGGAACATCTTGCCTCCAGAAATCGTGGGCGCTCCATTACTGGAGGTTTTTAAGAAGAGACTGGACAGTCACTTGTCTGAAATAGTATAGGTTCTCCTGCTTGAGCTGGGGGCTGGACTAGAAGACCTCCAAGATCCCTTCCAGCTCTATTCTATTCCATTCTATAGCCTGCCACTCCTCTCCTCCCACCCCCACCCCCGGGCTAGGCCACCCAGCTGGAAAGGTTGGGGACCGCTGAACAGCGCAGGCCAACTGATGCTCTGGTACTGGAGAACCTTTTGGACATCTGTACATCTCCCACTATTGAACTGCTACTCTCAGCATCCTCCTCCCTTGGCTACACTTGTTATAATCACTGGTGTCAACATCCAGCAGCATCTGGAAAATCTGAATTCCTGTTCTGCCCCAGCTACGGACCCCAAAGAACGCAGCACACACAAAGTCCGTACAAACCTTAGTTTACTAATTAAGTGCTAATGAGCTTTCTTAGTAGTTATTTGAACACAAGTACAGTTTAAATCAGTCTTTTCTGAACAAGGGCTGTTAATTTAACTTCAGTAATAGCCGACAAGAATCCAAAGAATAACTCAATTCTGAGGCACAGTCTTTCAGATAACCGTAATCTTACTGTGGTTTGCAGAATGCCCAGAAGCAATTTGCAGGAAAACTGACAAGAGAGAAACAAGAGTCAAATCAAACGTTTCTGAAATCAAGACACGAAGAAATATGAACGAAGTTGTTTCCTGCAAATTGCATCAGTCGTCGTCCTTCCTTAAATAGGCTAGGGGAGTGGCCAATTAGCCCCAAGCCTTACTCTTGAGGAGATCTCCTCCTGAGGAGCCACTCCTGCCTTTTAACAGCTCTGCGCACTCATGCATTGAGAAGAGGCTCCTCCTCTTCTTCCTCTTCACTTATAGGAGCTTCTGGAGGTTCTGAAGGCCCTGGCTGAATCCCCACCTCTGGCACCACATCTTCTCCAGCCTCCTCATTATCTGACTCGAGCGCCAGGCTGCTGGCGCAGCACCACACCAGCCTCCTCGCTGTCGGAATCAGCTACTAACTGCACAGGCTGCTGACGGGCCACAACAATTCCCTTCTGCCTGAGAACATGTCCCTGCTTTCGGATGAAAAGACATCAATAGATATCGTATGTAGACTAAATAATAATTTTAAAAAAGGAACTGGAAAATGTTATGTGAATGTTTGCACTTGGTCTCCTTTGTAACTGATAAAGGACATTCCCCTAGAAGCTGCCTTCAAGGAATCAACAAAGCTGTCCATGTACTACAGTGAGATCTGTCTGACATGTTTCAGGGGAAAATATTTTGCTTTACTGTCTGGTGGGCGTGCAGAAATAAAGCAGCAAAAACTAGCAGATAGGAGGTAGGCAGAAGGAGACTTCCTTATGACAGCCAGATGGGTTTTCCCAGTGAGAAACAGCTGTTGGATCCCAACGTATCTCTAATCTTTCTTGCTGAAAAGAAGGATAGTCTTGAGAATCCAAAAGAGAGTGAGCTGAGTGAGCTGGATGACAGCCCTGGCTGTCTGGGAAATTCTATTTTCTGTATAGTTATCATTTTGATTTTTCCAACTAGTCCAACGTTTGCACTGCCAATTCTATGAAAACTTTTCAAATGGCATTTTTCAAAGTTGCCCACTTTCAACCAGAAAGAACAATGCACAACCAGTTTGTGCTTACTTGCTAAATCAGCTTTACATATTTTGCAGCGAACAGACTCATTTCACAACCAGGTAGTCTAATATCACACCTTGCTCCAAGTTCTAAGTAATCATCCCAAAGATCAATTTTACTTCAGAGACAATGGAATTTAGCTATTTTCCTCCTCTAATGCTGCTCAGCCGTTGTGCTGCTATTCTGTTAGAGCAGTGTTTCTCAACCTTGGTAGCTTGAAGATGGGTGGACTTCAACTCCCAGAATCCCCCAGCCATCGCTGCTGGCTGGGGGATTTGGGAGTTAAAGTCCACCCATCTTCAAGCTACCAAGGTTGAGAAACACTGTGTTAGAGAATAGAGACCCCAAATTATTTATTACCCCATTCACAATTTACAATGTACTTGTAAGTTTTTTCTTTAAGTCTACAAATGGAATTTAACTGTTATTTAATGAATGATGCTTCCCACCGATGGAATTCTGCACATACCTTGGGAAAGCATCAAAGCAATATGTTTTTCTGGTGTCAGGGAAAGCTACCCTCAATCCGGACATCAAAGGTGAATGAAGGATGACAGCTGCACACTCGTACCGAGATGCCAGGTCTACCGTGGGAACAGTTCCAATACTCTGCCCATACAGAATGATGTTTTCAGGACTGACGCCATACCTGCAAGGGGAAATCAAAGGAGATCAGATATGTGCCTTATTTTTTAAAAAGTCATTTATTCTTTTTTTTTTTAAGATATAAGATTTTTAGAAAAAAGACCAATGTTTTTTTAGATATAAGATATATACTGACATACTGTCAAATCCTGGGGTGGTTCTGTACAGTTCTGGGAATATATTATTGATATGGTTTTATTTAGACTGTAGCTCATATGCAACACATGAATTACACTTGGAGTATGATAATGGGAAATATATGAAGAAAGACGAAAAGCACAAATGTATCAACCAAGTTATCCTTTTGGCCTTAATTCTGTATATCTGGACAGTAACTACCACTATATTTCTCTGTCAGAGAAATATATTTCACATGTTGCCACATTCCTAGCATTTAATAAATTTTCTTAATAAATACTTTCTATTTCAGCTAGATATCAATATTTCAGATCGCCAATGCCAAGTTCCTCGTGCAGGAAGATGACGTTAGGAGAGGATGGGGCGAAGCAGGGAAGCCAAGAAACATGAATGAAAGAGGCAATTAATTATTATACATTATTTGTTCAAATATCTACCACACCAGGCTTCTCCAGACCTAGGCATGAAGCACAGTTCTGAGTTCTTTACAAAGGCACTACGTGGATCTGAACGATACTTTACTTCTGCCTCAGTTTCCCTGCTTGTACAGCGGGAAAACCTGCTTATTTCAAATGGCTGGTATGAAGACACTTCGGCATTCATCATAAAGTGTATATGACTATGATATGAGTGATTTTGGTGTATGCATAGATAATGACATAGGTACCGTATTTTCTGAGTATAAGATGCACCAGACTGTAAGACGCACCTACCTTTTTTGGTGAGGAAAAGAAGAAAAAGAAAGCTGCCTCTGCCTCTGAGCAATTTTGCCTCGCTGCAGCAAACAGCCTGCTTTACATTCATTTTTGTTTTCAGCATAGCTTGATTAGCACAAGAAGGAAAAAAAATCTGCTCCCAGCAATTTACTTCCTTGTAGCAAGCAGCAGAGGCCCCCTGCAAAACAGCTGAGAGTTGGGAGGCTGATCCAATCAACTTGTGCTAATTAGGCTGTGCTGAAGCTGAAATGGGCTGTTTCTTCTTGCTGCTTGCTGCAAGGAGGTAAATTGCTGGGAGGCAGAGGCCAAAGGGTGGGGGCCAGTGGGTGGGCGGGGCTACATTCGGTGTATAAGACGCACCTACATTTTCACCCCCTTTTAGGGGGGAAAAAGATGCGTCTTATACTCCAAAAAATACGGTATATTTAAAGCCTTACTCGAACATATTTGTCCTGCAGTATGTAAATTTTAGGCTGTCTGAGCCAAAGTCCCTAGCAGTCCGGCTTTAGAGTGCCCCATGCATTTTAAAGGCAAGTTGTGGACTCACTCTTAAAAATATTTTCTTTGAAGGAAAAAGGGAAGGGGGAAGGGAAATGTTTCTAAGAAAACAGAAAATGATGTGACTTTATGGAACATGCAGAATAAAATTTATGAGCAAGCTGCTCCTGGACAGATCATCCCTTACAAAAATCCCTAAAACAACAGGATGCCAAACGCACGCTGGGAGCAAGGGAGTAGAAAAGATGGACACAGTGGAAAGATACAGGGTTGAAAAGGTAAAAGTTTAGTACATTTTGGGGCTGGCTGACAGCGTACTTGCATTCTGAAATAAAAACACAGTGTCCACATAGATGAACCAAAGTACACCAGAAATGACAGGTCCAGCTTTTCCCAAACCAATTTAAATACGGCATGAGTTTAAGACCACAAAGGTTTTTTAAAAAAAACAAAACTGTGTGAAAGAAGGGGGGGGGGAGAGACAGATCTGCAACAAAATAAACTAAACAAAATATAAAATCAACAAAATCTAAACTGTAAACAAGTATCCACGCTGCTAGGAGAGCCAATTTGTTATGATAGAACTACTAATGTACCAGAACTTGTATATTCTGATACACAAAAAATGCCGAGAAAAGATTTCAACGTTTTGTTTTTTCTTTCTCTTTCACAGTTCAGGATCTGATAAACAAGCATCCAAGTCTTTGCCTCTTGTTCTCTAATAATCAGCCTTTTGTGAGGTTTTTTATTTTTTGGGGGGGGTATGAGGATGGGGGTAGTTGCATATATAAAAACATAGCTATTAAGCTCGAGGAGGAACCAGATTGGTGCTTCAACAGCAGCAATTCTGCACATAAATAACACTGGGTTGATGCTGCCTTGCAAGCTACTATTCCCCCCCAAAATGAAATCCTTCTCCCACAATATTGGGGTGATCTTTTCTAACTTAACAGAAATACTGCTAAGAATATGAAATCCTTAAAAAGTCACCCACCCCACACAAAAAATTGTACCCAAACAAATCACATAGGAGCCGTGGTGGTGCAGTGGTTAGAATGCAGTACTGCAGGCTCATCTTGCTGATTGCCAGCAGTTCGAGTCTCACCAGTTCAAGGTTGACTCAGCCTCCCATCCTTCCGAGGTGGGTAAAATGAGGAACCAGATTGTTGGGGGTTACATACTGACTCTGTAAACTGCTTAGAGGGCTGTAAAGCACTGTGAAATGGTATATAAATCTAAGTTCTCTGGAACGATTTGACCCCGGAGATAAGAAGGATATCGGATCTCCGGGTCTTTCGCCGTGCCCTGAAAACTTTTCTTTTCCATCAAGCAGGGCTGGCGTGAACCCCCCCCCTTTTTTTTTAGTTTTTTAGTTGTTTAGCTTTTAATCTGTCAATGGGTTTTAATTCGAATTGTTTTAAATTTGGGCCAAAGTATATAATTCTTTTAATAATTTTAAATTTTGTATTGTTATGTGTTTTAGTTCTGGCTGTGCACCGCCCTGAGTCCACTAGAAGGGCGGTATACAAATTGAATTAATTAATTAATTAATTAATTAATTAAATAAATAAATAAATAAATAAATAAATAAATAAATAAATAAATAAATAAATAAGTGCTATTGCTATTCCTGTTCCCATTAAAAGGTAAAGGTAAAGGTTCTCCTTGCACAAATGTGCTAGTCGTTCCTGACTCTAGGGGGCGGTGCTCATCTCCATTTCAAAGCCAAAGAGCCAGCACTGTCCGAAGACGTCTCCGTGGTCATGTGGGCGGCATGACTCAATGCCAAAGGCGGATGGAACGCTATTACCTTCCCACCAAAGGTGGTCTCTATTTTTTCTACTTGCAATTTTTACATGCTTTCGTGCTTGGCAGAAGCTGGGACAAGTAACGGGAGCTCACTCCATTACAGGGCGTTAGGGATTCGAACCGGCGACCTTTCTTATCAACAAGCTCAGCGTCTCAGCCACTGAGACACCCTGTCCGTGTTCCCATTAGCCCCCTCCTTTTCTGAACAGCACACAAATTAGGATTTTTACTACCATGCTACCTTTTTAATTTCAGAAAGATTCCAAGGCAGCTTAAATAAAAACCCATTGGGATTTGCTCTACCTGTCCGTTTGCAAATATGGCTGTGGGATAGTGTTAGTCTTCCCTCCGCCCATCTGGAACATTAGTATGAGAACAAATATTATATTGGCTTTTCCAATATAGTACTTTGTGCAAACTGTTATTCAAAGCTAGTTGCCTCTTACTCTCTGAATTCCCAAGTTATTTTTCTATAGAAAACGATGGACGGAGCTAAATGCAACTGCTGCTTCTTATACCAATTGCTAGCATTGGTACCCGGTACTACTGGACTTCTTCAACGTAAGGAAATTCTTTGCAAAGCATGGCGTAAAATTTTGCAACGGATGAGGTTAAACACAAAAACCTGGGTTTTCGAGTTACAACCATAAACTCTTGCACGGTGTGTTTTTACCATTCTGGTTTGTTCAGAAAAACCTAACTTTTGTACGCACATTTAATTAGTTGCATTTAATTGGAGATGTCCCTCAGCAAAGGAAATAGTAGAAATCTCAAGGATTGTTTATCACGAGCAGGAAACTGCTTAAGGATTCCCTTCACCGACCAAACGATTAATAATTCAGAAGAAAGCTACATTTCTTTACTGTGTTTTGTTTTGTTTTTTTTAATTGGAGCGATACACAATATCTGTTCAAACTCAAGCTCTGGCGAACAATTCGGCAATAGATACCCATCAGAGGAAGTTCTCCTCCAGGTTTTCTGGAACAAGATAGAAGCTCCCCCCCCCATTCCCCAATCTGAATACTTTACAGGCATCTATACTAACAGGAAGTTGTCTTATAAATAAGCACCCACCTGTGATGAGTAAAAATAGCACCAGGAAATCAGACCACTTAAACAAAACAACAACTATATAACAAATAGTGCTGTTTTGGAGTGAAATCCAAACCCATCTTCATCCAGGCAAATTCACTTAGTGCCATGATGGCGAACCTATGGCGTGGGTGCCAGAGGTGGCATGCAGCGCCCTCTCTGATGGCACATGAGCTGTCGCCCCAGTCCCGCTCTGCTGCGCATGTGCGCGCACCTCCCACTGGCCAGCTGGCCTTCGGGTCTCTCATGCAGAGCGACCATGCACAGGGCACGTGCATGAGGGTCGTGCACATGCGTGGGGGGCAGGGCGCATGCAGGGGGATGTTCACGCATGCATGGTGGCCCTGTGCGCATTGCATTTGGGGGGTTTGGGCACGCGCACTTGCTTTGGGCACTCGGTCCGGAAAAGGTTAGCCATCACTGACTTATTGACTTTGGATAAGTTACTCTCTCAACCAAATCTACCTGAAAGGCTCTTTTTTTGGAGATAAAATGGAGACACCCCATGTGAGCTTCCTAGAGCACAATGGGGTGTAGACCTAACATGTGGTAACGTTGGTGCTTATGCAATGTATATGCACATAACAACCAATAAGGATTTTTAAGCCGCTGTTGTTGAATAGAGTAGATTCTCACACTGTTATCTTTTTTTTTTCCCATTGTGGATTAGTGTGTGCGCAAAACCAATTGGTATGGTTTATAAAACATGGCGAACAGCTTAATACAGTTTTTCAGATTGTGGATTATTGAATAAAAACCTGGCAAAATAATGCAGCCTAAGGTATAAAAGCCAGGCATTAGTTGAAGTTCACCACATAGGTTTATATCAGAAAGTTGGTTACTGACTTGCAGGAAAAGTATTTTTAAGTTACTGATGTTTTTTGAAACCCAGACTCTTATCATTTAACGCATGATAAAAGCAAAAAATTAAAACGAGTCACCTGAGTAAAACAAAGTTTTAAAAGTATGGCTGACTCAATGTATTTTTGTCACATACAGCGAATCTGGAAAGTAATATCTTGACTTGAATCACTGTCCAAAGACTGGATGCCAATCTAAGCAATAAATAAAAGCTTAACCATAGGAAAGAGGAAACATCACTGACTTAATCACACTAGGAATTATTTATTTCAAGACGGTTGAGTTATATCACGGCTTGACATATCATTTAAAACCAATTGGGGAATAAACCAAATGGTTAAGTGCATACAACAAACTCTCTCTTGCAGCATTGCTCTGATTCTCTATTTAACTTTTTAGAAAATCTATTGAAATGAAGCAATTGAGGAAGAAATTAATCTCTCTGATCATAATAAGGAGCTCCAACCTTGATCAGACCTCTAAACAATTACTTTTCTTTGTTATCAGTTACTGAATATTATTTTGCAATTAAAACAGAAAGCTCTGCTCAACAAAATTATGCCAGCTCATTGTATCTCAGTTCTCTGACTGAATATGCTCAGTCCTTTTATTAAATAGGATTATGACTAATAACCTGTGATTATTCTATGGTGAGGACACAGCAGGTACCTTTTTGGTTTAGAAAAAAAATAAATTTGTTCGATACTGCACAAAGAATAAAACGTTAAGAGCTAAATATGTGTGAATTCATCACAGCTGGAAAGGGAGTCACCATGTTCCAAACAGATTTAGATAATTCCTCTTACTTAGATTCCAGAAATTATAAAAATACACAAAGGAGCTCGCTTTCTCATCAAGATAAAGGAGTCTGTGTGAAGGAAGGGTTGGGGGGGAAAAAAAATCGCACCTCAATTTCCTTATGATGGAAGGAGTTTCACCCTCTGATCTCAACTGACTTGTCTGAAATGGTGTAGGGCAGGGGTCAGCAACCTGCAGCTCTGGAGCCGCATGTGGCTCGTTCATCCCTCTGCTGTGGCTCCCTGTCGCCTGTCAGCTCCACAATTGATAGGGCTTTCGGTTAGGACAGGTATAGGAAAAAGGATGCCGCGCTAGGAGGAGACTCTATGGTGGGGTGGGGGGAACCGGACTTCCGGTTGGTTCCAGAATTGAACGGGGGCTTCCGGTTAGGACCTTTGTGGCTCTTTGAGTGTTTAAGGTTGCCGACCCCAGGTGTAGTGTTTCCTGCTTGAGCAGGAATTGAACTAGAAGACCTCCAAGATCCCTTCCAACTCTGTTATTCTGTTGTTCATTTCAAAATAGGAGACAGTAAAAATAAAACATCTTTTGAGTTGAGCTCAACTCCAGCTGACTGCACGAATGGCAACAATATCAACTAGATCTCACCTATATATACCAAACTGACATTACTATTCAGGGGTGGGTTCTAAAATTTTTTACTAACAGTTCTGTGGGTGTAGCTTATTTTGTGGGCGTGGTTTGGGAGGGGGTAATGTGACTGGGTGGGCGTGGCCAACTTTTTTTTTTTTTTTTTTTTACTTTTAAAAGCATTATTTCTACAACCTTAAGAGGTTGCAGGAAAACATGCTTTTAGAAGCTTCTGACGATCAGGCAAATCTGCTGGGATCGCCAGAAGCTTTTAAAAGGATTTTTTTTTTCCTACCTCCTCTTCGGCTGAAGAGGTTGCAGAAAAAATGTTTTCAGAAGCCTCTGAAGATCCCAGCTGAGCCGCGCAATCATCAGAGGATTTTTTTTTTTTAAATTTGATTTATATGCCGCCCTTCTCCGGAGACTCAGGGCGGCTTACAATGCGTTAAGCAATACCCTTCATACTTTTGTATATTTATACAAAGTCAGTTTATTGCCCCCACAAACTGGGTCCTCATTTAACCTACCTTAGAAAGGATGGAAGGCTGAGTCAACCTTGAGCCTGGTAAGATTCGAACCTGCAGAAATTGCAGGCAGCTATGTTAATAACAGGGTGCATTAATTTTTAAAAGCATTTTTTCAGCTGAAGAGGTTGTAAAAAAATGTTTTTAAAAGTAAAAAAAAAAAAAAAAAGCCTCTGATGAGGTGGGCGGGATAAGCGAGCAGGTGACCGGGCCAGCCAATGTTATTACTGGTTCTCCAAACTACTAAAATTTTTTACTACCGGTTCTTATGAACCGGTGCGAACCGGGAGTAACCCACCACTGTTACTATTCATACAGCATATTATCCTATGTAAGCTTGGGCATAAGTATTCAATACAGGTGGTCCTTGACTTACGATCGTTTGTTTAGCGACAGTTACAGTGGAACTGAAAAGAATGTCTTATAGCAGATGCTTATAACCGCTGTAGCATCCCATAAAATTTGGATCCAACTTTGGATACTTGGAAACCCATATTTATGACAGTTGCAATGCGCCAGGGGTCATGTGATCAGCATTCGCAGGCTTTAGTCAAGCCTGCAAAGTCAACGGAGGAAGTCAGATTTACTTAACCGCCATGGCAAAAAAAAAAAAAAAGTCATAAAAATGGGGGTGACTCATTTAAGGCTTGCTTAGCAACAGAACTTCTGGTCCTAATTAAGTTGAGGACTACCTGTAATGCCTTCTATTCTGCTCAATTGGACTCATTTCCAGGTAACTGAACATAATTTTCATTCCCTCTTCATTGAGAGCAGGGGTAATAGATTGAGGAGCTGGAAGAAAATATAAGAGACTTCAACCTCAAAGTTGATTGCTCTCATTGGCCAGTTTGAACTTGAACAATCTCCTAATATCCGTCCTTCAAGACTGCAGTTATTCAATATTAATTTCAAGCCAGACACTAAACTGATATACTCAAATTAAACTGCTCAATCCATAGCACGTTTGCTATCAATCTTCTTTGAAACACATATATTATATCAGCAACAACCTGCCAAAGATTAAAGTAGGCTACCTCAACTTCCTGAATTTCAGAGTTCTCAGGTAACACCATCTTTCATAAAGCCAAAAAATGCTACACTTCCTGATTATTACTGGTTGTGAAAAAGAACTTTGAACTTATTAAAATCTATCTTGGCGAGGGAAGGGATTTTTATGTGACCGTCCTCACCTAGGTATTACAGGTTAAGCAGTCTAACATAATAGGTTTAATACTACCTAGTTAGCACAATGCAACCACAGCTCTATTGTGACTGTCACCATGATATTGTTGTGTTGTCCAAGAATGCAGAAAACCAAATCTCACGATAACGAGATGAATGACAAAACATCACTGTTGTCTTTTTTGTTACCTGACGTACAATTAGAGGCTTGTGAGTCCCTGGTAGCAACCTCCCATTTTCAGTTCAATCAGAGACGCTCAAGAAAGACTGCGATTTTGTATAAAAATTAACCGTTTAAGAAAGATTTGTTGTGCAGCATTGGCAGTAAGCAGCTTTCTATTTAAGAAGGACAAAGGTTTCTTACATGCAAAGCCAGAGAGTAGCAGAATATTTGGGACCGCAACAAAGTCAGCATTGCCAACATGACTGCAAACAAACAAAGAATACAATAGTCAACACAGTTGCATCAGGGACAACTCTCGTCATCATTTTGCTCCAAACAGGATATAGCGCCCCAAAGATGCGATCAAAACTACCTGCCACCATTTCCTCAGGTATATATATATATTTGCTCATCTTGCATTTACCTGGTTCTTAAAGCTTGCCAAGCTGCATCGATGTCTGCATAGAGGTTTTTTTCCGATGGTTTACCAGTGCTGACTCCATAACCCGAGTAATCATAGGAGAAGACATTACAGTTGATGCGGGAGCCGAGGCCAATATAGAAGCTGCACATCTGGCCCAGGTCGACAGCATTGCCGTGAGAGAAAAGCAGGGTATACCGGCTAGAAGGGGCACAGCGGACAAACATACACCCCAGGCGATTATCCCGGGCTGTGCGCGAAAAGAAGACTTCGACGGCATCCAGTTCTCGTTGGGAATACTGCCAGTCGGCCCGTTCAGTCAAATGGAGGCTACAGCTGCTGGTCGGCGTCCCTACCGTAGCAGCGCTTTCTTGCTGTTCTAGTTGCATCACAGTGTAAGTGGGTTCCGGGGGCAAAAAAGCCAGTTTGGCCGCTATGCGACTGGGGCAAGGCGGGCAGCAGAAGAGCCAACATAGCTCGCCTAGAGAGAAACCGTTCATTCTGGGGCCTTGTTCTGGCATCAGAGATGCTGGATGGAAAACCACGCCGAGAAGAGACGGGGAAAAGGACTCGAGAGACGATCCCCGGAGGAAACGTGTTTCCCACTTCAAGCGACACAGATCGGAGGCGACCCGTTTTCATCCACTCGCCGAATTATTACACTCGTTAAAAATTCACGCCCAAGAAGTCCATGGCTTCTTAGGAACACCTGAACGGGCGCCCAGAAACGAAGTCCATCCTCAATTTTTCCTCCTGTGAAACGCCTCCTATAAGCCCCAATAAGGATGGTTTCCGGGCGTGACCCTTAGCCGCTGGACATTCAGCCTCTCTTTTCATCCGCCGGGAAGCCTTCTCTTCTAAACTGTCACCTAGCCCAGGTACCTAAACCTGGCATGATCTCTACGGATTCCCCCCCTCTCCTTAAACCAACATGGAAGATGCCAAAGATCCTTCCTGGCTTATGAAAAAAGCAACTCTATAATTCTCTTCTAAGGAAAATACAACACCTTTATGGGGCTTTTTTTTTTTAAATGAAATTATGGCAGCCCCTACTCCAAGACGAAGCCCCCCTCAAATCACCCCCAAATACCCCTCCACGACCACTTCCTCGTTCCCTTTAAATACCTGGAGGCTTCTAATGCTTGGGACTCCCACCTGCCTGGTTTGAAACTCACCCTCCCAGCCTCCGCCAGAGCCCCTCCCTCTGGCTTTATCCTCCCCCTAAACTTAAGGAGACCCCCACCCAAGCAGTCCCACAAAGGGAAAGGCCTACCCTGCCAAAACGACCCCCGCCCCCTAAGCCAGTCTGAGGCCTTCTAGAGTCCCTCCCTCAGCCTTTATCCCCCCCCCTAAACTTAAGGAGACCCCCACCCAAGCAGTCCCACAAAGGGAAAGGCCTACCCTGTCAAAACGACCCCCGCCCTCTTAAGCCAGCCTGAGGCCTTCTTCACGTTCAAGGAAATGGAGGGGGGGAGCTCCAAAGGGACAGAGCGAGAAGGCCTCGAGAGAAAAAACCAGGCCCGGATAGTCAGGCGGTTCCCTCCTCCCCTCGTCCCTCGTCCTCCAGGCGGCTGCAAGGGGCGTCCCGAGACGGAAGCGGGGAAGGAGGCGAGCCGGCGGCTTCAGAGCAAGGCCGGGCCTCCCTTCGTCCTCGTCTTCTTCCCCGGACTACCTTTCCCTCCTCCCAATCGAGTCGGCGACGAGAGAGGGTTCGCTTCCGGGTCATGGCCCGCCCCGTTTCCCACGGCTGGGCCGCGAAAGAGGAGCACTTTACATTGTGCCGGCGGAAGGGAGAGGAAGAAGAGAGAGGCGGGGGGAAGACCAATCGACCAATCAGAAGAGGGGCTGGGGATTTTTTTTTTCTCCGCCTCCTCCGTCTCACCCCTTCTGCGCCTGCGCGTTCACCGCTTTTCGTCCCTTCTCCGTATTAACCATAGAGTCCTCCCGCGACTTACTACTGCCCCCTGGACAGGCGCAGCTAAAATTACTACTGCTGCTTCGGAACAATCCCGCCCTAGTTTTACCGGCTTTTGGCACGTGTAGGCAGCCGGCCGGTTAGCTGGTGATTGGTCCTATTCAGACGACCTCAGCTTGATCCGTGTCTCAAGTTGCTCTATGCAGACTGACACGGGAGAAGTCCCCACTTTGTCCAAGGGAGGGGGGGATTGCTTCTGAGTAGATCTATTTGGCATTACAAAAGTCCTGACCTTAAGCAAAACATGGGTAGGGTAGGGTAGGGTAGGGTAGACTAGAGTAGAATAGAATAGAATAGAATGGAAGGGAAGGGAAGGGAAGGGAAGGGAAGGGAAGGGAAGGGAAGGGAAGGAGAATAGAATAGAATAGAATAGAATAGAATAGAATAGAATAGAATAGAAGGAGGAGGAGGGAAGGAGAATAGAATAGAATAGAATATAGAAAATGAATAGAATAGAATAGAATAGAATAGAATAGAATAGAATAGAATAGAAGGAGGAGAAGGGAAGAGAAGGAGAATAGAATAGAATAGAATAGAAGGAGGAGAAGGGAAGGAGAATAGAATAGAATAGAATAGAATAGAATAGAATAGAATAGAATAGAATAGAATAGAATAGAATAGAATAGAATAGAATACTGCCTAAATAAAATACGGAATAGAATATAATTCTTTATTGGCCAAATGTGATTGGATACACAAGGAATTTGTCTTTGGTGCATATGCTCTCAGTGTACATAAAATAAAAGATACGTTCATCAAGAATCATAAGGTACAACACTTAATGATAGTCATAGGATACAAATAAGCAATCAGGAAACAATATCAATATAAATCGTAAGGATAGAAACAACAAAGTTACAGTCATACAGTCGTAAGTGGAAGGAGATGGGTGGTAGGAATGATGAGAAGATTAATAGTAGTGCAGACTTAGTAAATAGTTTGACGGTGTTGAGGGAATTATTTGTTTAGCAGAGTGATGGTGTTCAGGAAAAAAGTGTTCTTGTGTCTAGTTGTTCTGGTGTGCAGTGCTCTATAGCGTCTGAAACAATTTATGTCCAGGATGGGAGGGGTCTGTAAATATTTTCACAGCCCTCTTTTTGACTCGTGCAGTATACAGGTCCTCAATGGAAGGCAGGTTGGTAACAATTGTTTTTTCTGCAGTTCTAATTATCCTCTGATGTTTGTGTCTGTCTTGTTGGGTTGCAAAACCAAACCAGACAGTTATAGAGGTGCAGATGAGAGACTCAATAATTCCTTTGTAGAGCTGTATCAGCAGCTCCTTGGGCAGTTTGAGCTTCCTGAGTTGGCGCAGAAAGAACATTCTTTGTTGAGCTTTTTTGATGATGTCTTTGATGCTAGGTGTCCATTTTAGGTCTTGAGAGATGGTGGAACCTAGAAATTTGAAGGTCTCTACTGTTGATACTGTGTTGTCTAGTATTGTGAGAGGTGGAAGTATGGAAGGGTTTCATAGAATAGAATAGAATAGAATAGAATAGAATAGAATAGAATAGAATAGAATAGAATAGTGCCTAAACAGAATACGGAATACGGAATACGGAATAGGAATAGGAATAGGAATAGGAATAGGAATAGGAATAGGAATAGAATAGAATAGAATAGAATAGAATAGAATAGAATAGAATAGAATAGAATAGAATAGAACGTAGAGTAGAGTAGAATAATGCATTAGAATAGAATACAGCCTAAATAGAATACTGAATACAAATAGGGATAGGACAGGACAGAACAGAACAGAACAGAATAGAATTCTTTATTGGCCAAGTGTGATTGGAGACACAAGGAATTTGTCTTCGGTGCATAAGCTCTCAGTGTACATAAAAGCTATAAGTGATAAATCATGATCATAGTCATCATAAATCATAAGATACAACACTTAGTAATAGTCATAGGATACTAAATAAGCAATCAACATAAATCATGCTAAAAACTAAATAAAACAACATAAATCGTAGAGATACAAGCAACAAAGTTATAGTCAAAACAAGATAAGGAGATGGGTAATAGGGAAGATGAGAAGAATAGTAATGCAGCCTTACTAAATAGTTTGACAGTGTTGTGGGAATTAGTTGTTTAGCAGAGTGATGGCAAGGGGGGAAAAAACGTCCTTGTGTCTAGTTGTTCTGGTGTGCAGTGCCCTATAGCATCGTTTTGAGGGTAGAAGCTGAAACAATTATATTTATTATATATAATAAATTGTTTATAAATAAATGAATGAACTATAAATGAATTGTTTATACAGTACACTATAAACAATTTATTATATACAACCATAACACATTTATCTCCCTTGGGGCAGAATCCACTGAAAAAGGCTGAGGTCAGGACTTTTGTAATATCTCCTAATACCACACACACATACACCCCCAAATGTACGTGTGGGGGTATATACATACGTACGTACGTATTCAATCTTGGGAAGCATTCCTGGATAACCTGAATAAAGACGTCCCAGTTAATAACAATAGCTATAGATATAAAATATAAAATCTGTAGCTATTGTTATTAACTGGGACGTCTTTATTCAGGTTATCCAGGAATCACTTCCCAAGATTCAATACATTTTATTCCCTAATCTGCACGTTCAGTATTGTAGCTCAAATTTGCTTCCAAATTAGTTGGACTGGGACGGTAGATCACATTAAGTTTTATTTTTACATCCTGCAAGTCTCAATCCATTTACTCAAATTAAGGTTACTGCTTAAAGAACACAATGCTGTTGAAAGGACATTACTAATATAATCCCAGGCTTCTTTTATAGATGATAGTGTCGTAATTCTTAACACACTTCCACCCTATGAGTAGCTTGATGGCTTTCCTTGTTCCGTTCGTTCACTGGAGACCTTGAAATGGAAATACTGCAATTTTCTTGCATAGTAAGGAAGGATGTTACTCTGTCTTTTTCCCCCCCCTCCACCTGGAAATTGGATGTATTGGCAGGCGCCAAAATCATCTTTCATAAAAGAAGAACTGACGCACCAAAATTAGGCAAGCAAATCAGCTAAACCAACAGTGTGCTATGAAGAGCTTTGGCTGATATCACAATATAAGGAAATTACTCAGCCTGATTCTGCAAGTTTTTATTTTTTAAAAAAATAAAGTTCTATTGGTCTCCCACATCCTGACAAGAGCTTTCTCCATAGGGTAGGGCTTGTACAGTAGAGACAATCCAGAGTAGTTCCTTTGATTCATGCCAAGAAAAATGTGAATGCAAAGAAAAATCAGTAAATTGCAGTTTTAGATTGCCAATTTTACTTCTGCAACCACCCTGATCCCATTAGGATTACTCTGCCTTGCTGCTAACATCAGCATTTAAGGAAAAGAGGTCATGGGAGCAAATACAGAAAAGGGGTTGTTTTTTTTAAAAAAAACCCCACCCATCCTTTCCCCAATGGAACAATTTCCTTTGAGCGATTCCGTAAGCCTCAGGGTGCGTTTCCTGCCATTTCCTCCTTTATTGTTTTCTTAAACTTATCCTACAGTTGCTCATGATTATTCTGTGCCATCGTCAACTCAAGAGCTTCTATTCATATATCAATTTTTCTTGAATGAATAACCACTGCCTTGTTGGAAATATCAACACTAGAACTTCCTCTTTTTCTCTTTCGCCTAGAAATTTGAGAGCAAATTTCCCTGGTTAACATATAGATACATCTCAAGGCTATAGGCTAGACTGAAAACTTGAAAAAATATTGTGAAAGAGAGGGAGGGAGATTCAGATGGATGGACAGTCAAAGCAGGTGGTAATTCCTATGCAAACAATGACTGACCCTGAAAATACAATGAGGGTTAGACCTGGTTAATATTGTAAGGTTTTTGGTACTCTCTGAGCTTGGCTGTTTTCTTCCAGACATTTCTTTACCCAACTAGATAATATCATCAGTGCTGGTGTTGGAAGAAATGTCCTTCTGGGTTCAGTTCCAAGTGGGGAAAAAGACACTGGAAACATGGAGACTGCTTGGAAAGAAGGTTTAATGGTGGATAGCAGGACCACATGGTTTGAAGTCCTAGGCAAAAGGGGATCACATGCCTCGAAGATGTTGAAGAAGAAGAAAAATGGAGAAAAGGGCGAGATGCTGAGAGTCCCTTGGTTTTATACCTTCTCTTGGGCCCCACTTCAGTTTCCTGATTGGTTGTCAGACTCCCAGGGAGCGAGGGGGGGGCTTAGCTGACTTTGTCTCCCAAGCTTGCTTGAGCCTGGCTCAGACCTTAATGGCCCATTGACAAAGGTGTGGGGGGGGGGGCAGGGAGCTGCTTTGTCTTTAAAACATGTTTCTCCATTTCTCATCCAGGGAAATACAATGTTCTGCCTTTTTAATATTTCCTAAAATATTTCATTCTTCTAGGAGAGGGGTGGGTGCTAACTTCCTATAATTGGAAAGGACTGAGGTTAGCACTCTGTTTATAATACAAGTGGCTTCCCCATCAGTCCCATACAATTAATGTCCCAATAGTTAATATGGGAGACCATCAAAAAAATATCAAGGCTGTAGACTAGATTAGGAAACTGGAAAAAGGGAACAACAATCCACTGTCTGTATTGCTGAAAAGAAATACCAACAACAATGGCAATACTTTTTACTTTACTTTTATTTTTGGATTTATACAGTTATTATGAAGTGAGAATTGAGAAATCTTCACCTTTATCTCTAAGCAGCATTAGTGAAGAGTAGTAGCAATTTTTTTAAGTTATTACTACGATTTTAATAAAAAATGCTTGACAGACTATAGATACTGTACTGGTCTGGTTCATATAACACTCTAAGCAGGGGTGAAATCCAGCAGGTTCTGACAGGTTCTGGAGAACCGGTAGCAGAAATTTTGAGCAGTTTGGAGAATGGGCAAATACTGCCTCTGACTGGCCCCAGAGTGGGGTGGGAATGGAGATTTTGCAGTATCCTTCCCCTGCCATGCCCACCAAGCCATGCCCACAGAACTGGTAGTAAAAAAATTTGTATTTCACCACTGACTCTAAGTAATATTTTGCAGAGTTGGACAGCATATAGATTTAATAATTTACTATTGTTTGGTGTGAAACTAGGAAATGGTGGCTTATTTGGTAATCATGGTCAAAGCAATTCAGGCTTGGATAATGTATGAAGCTAGTCATGGGATAAATTCACCTTGATGAACATATCTTTTATTTTATGTACACTGAGAGCATATGCACCAAGACAAATTCCTTGTTGTCCAATCACACTTGGCCAATAAAAATTCTATTCTATTCTATTCTATTCTATTCTATTCTATTCTATTCTATTCTATTCTATTCTATTCTATTCTATTCTATTCTACTGTTGGTTGAATGTGCATAAAATACTAAGCCCAAAATTGACAATTCGAAGTGTTTACCATATTGTGTGAACCCTTTTAATTTCTTTGACGGAAAGTGTTGCAAATATTCTTTAGCCATTATTTTACGGTACATCATTCGGGAAACAAAATTGTGGGGAGCGCAATTACCGTAACATCTGTGTGCTTCATAAAAATGGTAAAATCAATTTAGCTTGTTTTAAAATGAAACAGATTTCTTCTGGGAAAAGACAAAATTAAGCAAAATGTAAACACTGTATTCTTCTAAACCTGGAAAATTATTCCCACAAATTTGCAGATATAGCAATGTTTCTATTAAATGGTAGGCACATCCTCATTTTCACAAAGGCAATTCTGGAGTTTTAATTTCTGAAAAACAAAATTGTGGCGAATACAACATTTACAGTAAAATCTGTATGTGTCATAAAACATGGTATAATCGTTTCAGCTTGCTTTAAAATGAAACAGATTTCTTCTGTCTCTTTCTCTTTTTTTCTGTACACAGAGCACGCTGTTACTGGTTTAACTTTTTTTTGGTAATGTTATAAATCTTGATATGTGCATTATTTCAATACAGATATCGATGTAGTAATACTGAAAAAAAAATTCTGTTTCTTCTGGTGAAAGGTAAAATCGGGCAAAATGCAAATATTATTTCAGAACTGCGGAAATTATTCATATGAATTAGCAGATACAGCACAGCAATTTTTTAATCAAACTGTATGTACATCCTTATTTCACAAAGGCAACTACCCAATTTTTCTAAATTAAATTATAAAAATAAGTGTAGCAATTGGAGGAAAAGAGGAAGGCTATGATTCAGCAGGTCCAGAACACAAAACGAAAGAACCTTTAGCTTGAGAAATTTCCTGGCCAAAACCAGCTATAAATCGCAAATTCTACTTATTCAGTAGTTGGGAAGTGATCACATCCATGTTGCTTTAATTATTGTGTTACTCTGCCTTTTCTATGAGGCAGTAGACGTGTTTCAGAAATTCCCATCCAGATGCATTGTACTCTTTCAACTCAAATACGTATGCAATGTTCTTCTAAACTGTTTTTTTTTAAAGACATTTTTTTGCCAATTCCATTTTGTGCCAGTTTGTACTTTCCCAAACTTTTCATTGACCAATATCCATGATTTGATCTAGTAGAAGCCTGCAAAAGGAAATTAAGACTCTCTTCAAAGAATTAGCATCCTAACCATATTTCTTTCAAGGGATTTGATTTTTTTTTTTTGTCCATTGTATTGACACTTATAGTTCAGAAACCAAATGCAGGTTTATAGGAGTTTTGATAACATGAAACGTCTAGCTCTAAATGCAATTTTTCTTAGGATGCCTTCAGATATGGAATATATTATGCAATTCTGTTTTCTCATAGAATTTGATCAAAGGTGCAGATGATAACATCTGTATTTATCTTAAGTTCTTCTACTACTTCTTCCGCCTCTATCTTACTACTACTTAACGCACCCTGCTCCATAAATTGTGTCATCTGTTGGGTCATCTGTTCAAAACTTTTGAAGCCCACCCCTGCATTCAATGATCCAAAAAGTGGACCCTGCACCTGGGGGAATATGCTAGAAAAGAGGAGGAGGAGCTGGCAAAGATGATTATTGTGGTGTTGTTGTGATAATTATTTTTGTTATTAGCTGCCTGGAGACATGATATTGAGGTGAGCAACCATCTACATTAAATAAATTGCTGTGAGTATCAGAGAGTTTATGTCTTTCAGAACCAAGCTGTTGGACAGGGTTCAGTGTTCAGAAGATGCAAGTTTTTCTTCTTATCTTCTCATCTGTCTCTTTTGGAGTTGAGACAAGGTGATTGAGCCAAGAATCATGTTCTCCCTGCTGTGTGTCAGGGTTCCAACAGATGCCGTAATTAATTAATTAATCATGAGCCTCGAGCCAAGCTTCAAAAGAAATCCAGTTATTTATTAGGAGCTTCATGTCAGCAGTTCCAGGTGAAGCCAACTCTGACCCCGCGTAATTTACATCCCAATCAAGACCATTTCACCCCTTCCCCCCTCAATCACATTCACCAATGGAGCAATTTCGTGGGTTGTAGAGATCACTCCCCTCCTGATGCTGTAGGTAACCCTGGAAGACAGCCTGGAGAGAGAGATGTCTGGAATGTGCTCCTGTCTTTGGCTGCCGTGCTGCTTCATCGGTTTCCCATCCCCCTTGCCTATGGCAACTCAAGAGCAGGTCAGAGGTGCTTTCTGAGTTGACACTGTGGTTCACAGATTATGTGAAGCTGCAGTTGGCTCAATGATGGCTTATTGGTTAAATGACAATTGACTAGATTCCATAGAACCTACCTGAAAACCCCCAAACCAACAACTACATTTGTAGGTTAGCACAGTGTGACTCCAGTCTTTCCTTGCTTTTGTGGGGGGGGGAGGCTAATTTTGCTTTTATGTTACCAGCAATACTTACCTATTAATGCTGGGAACAGAGGAAGTCCTCATGCAGTCATCTGGAGCTATCCCAGTACTTTATAGGCCTGGTTTGTCCCTCTAATTCAGGGAAGGATTTTCAGAATTACACAACTCTTAACTAACTGAGCCTCGAGGCCAAGGAAGGAAGCTTTCTTAGAACATGGTCAATTAGAAAAACTGGAGGTTGTCTCCAAATGGGCAGATGTCAGGGTACATTTAGATCCAAGTGGAAAAAAAGGGGGAAAGGTCTCAAATTTTGTTGACTTTTTGTGTTATTATTGTTATTTCTTCTCTGGCTTGGATCTTTATTTCCCTGTAGGTCGTTTGGCAGGGCAGGCTAAGTGTGGAGATTAAAGGAAGAGAAAAATCAAGATTTTTCTTTTTACAATGTGGAAAAAAAAATGGTATTTTTTTATCCTTAATATATTTACACAGCTGCTCAGCTACTGTTGAAATACTTTCTCATGAAGCAATATCTGGTGACTGGCATCATTGGGGGAGGAGTGTCATGGAAAAAGAACCTGGGTCAGAACTGGGAAACTACAAGTTTTCCAACACATCTGAATGAAGGACCACATGACTGTCTATCCATAGAGAAAAAGGGGTTCTGACCCAGTAGGGGAAAGCTGGATTTGAACGTCTCCTTTGACATTCTGGTGAGCCAATATACTGGTAATGTTCTGATGCCTTGTGAGAAATCAAATTTTCGGTCACAACAAAACATAGTTGAACAAAGCAAAGTGTTGTGGCTCCGTTGCCCGAGCCTGGGCTATCGACAGATGCAGACTCTGAGAGTGAGGGAGAGGAGTTGGCAAGGCCTCCCTCTCCAGGACCCTCCTCTCTGGCAATGCCTCCGGAGGACACCGAAGGCCAAGAGATAGGCCCAGAGCCAAGCACGTCCCCGCAGCCACAGGTGGACAGCGACGAAGGAGATAAGTGCTGGCTGGATCCTCGGCAGCGGCGCAGGGAGAAGCGTGCGCAGCAGAGGGGAAGGCGTGCCAGAGATTAGCTGAGTCACTGGACCAAACCCCACAGGGTATAAATGTGGGTGTGGTGGCCGGTTCAGTTTGTGACAAGCAAAAACTAGAAATAATCCATGATCTCTGCGTTACTGGACTTCTGCCTGCCTTGTCGGACTGCATTTGGACTAATCCTTGTATTGTTGAAACTTTGCCTGCTTTATCGGAATGCTTGCAGTCTAATCTTTGTTTTGTGTGAGTAAAGTCTGAATTGGCAGCTAGCCACTGGGTTGCTGCCAGCTTTATCTTCAAAGATTTTGTCGTGTGGCTTATTAACTCTGGGCCGTCTGTGGGGGGGTGGGTGGGACGGGGACAGAACACAAAGGGCCAGCTGTGATGATTCCACAAAATTTTTTTCCTAGCAAGAGGGTACTGTCAGTTTTGGAAGCCATATTAATGCCGGAAGCTTCCACGCTGCCACCTTCTTGTGCTTGAAAAATAAGGGGGGGGGGATTTAGTAGAGAGATTAAATCATAACATAGACATAATTTTATTATTTATTTATTTATTTATTTATTTATTTATTTATTTATTTATTTATTTATTTATTTATTTATTTATTTATTTATTTATTTATTTATTTATTTATTTATTTATTTATTTATTTATTGGTTCGATTTATATGCCGACCTGAGTCTCCGGAGAAGGGCGGCATATAAATCGAACCAATAAATAAATAAATAAATAAATTCTATTATGTCTATTGCTGGGAGGCAGAGGCCAAAGGGTGGGGGCCAGGAGGTGGGTGGGGCTACATTCGGTGTATAAGACGCACCCAAATTTGGGGAGAAAAAGTGTGTCTTATACTCCGAAAAATAAGTACTTCTCTCCACATTTGCAAATTATGTCCATGTATCTCCTTGGAGCAGAGGATGATTTCTAAAAAAAAAGTTTGCTTATCTTCAGTACCAACTGTCTTTGAGAATGTTCTCTAAATGAACCTTAACAGAATAACAGAGTCGGAAGGGACCTTCGAGATCTTCTAGTCTAACCCCCTGCTCGCCCGCCCTCTTTGTCACTGGACTTGAAAACCATTTTAGGATTTTGATTTTTTGGTACGGTACTAAAATGCTTTATACTGTCAGCCACTTTGCAAATTCGTTTGGAGAAACAATATGTAAACATAAGCAAAAGAAAGACAAAGCGGAATCCTGTATTATTTTTAAAAAGTAAATCTTAAGTATAATCATTAAATCAATAAAAAGAACCACATTATCCTACAGACCGAAATCAACAACAGCCCTTCATTCTGTGGTAAGTAGCTTATGACCTTTTATTATTTTAATGAAATGTTAAAAGGCAAGTTATTCATTATATCGACACACAAAACTGCTTTTGCTACATACAACGTTCAGAAATACAAAACACATTTTTTTTATCCACAGCACAATTCCACACACTGACATGAAAGAGTTCAACAGAGATTGATGCCAATGGTAAGAAAAGTCATTTAAATAAAACCTGATGCAAAATAACCTTCCATCCAGAGCAGAGAATGAACACATTGTGATCTCAATGGGAAATTTTCAAGCATTTCCCCCCCCCACTGAAATAAACTCGGATGATTTCACCATTTATTTCAGATTTATAAGATTTATACAAGATTTATATAGATTTATAAGATTGCTAGTGGGTGGAGATCAAAAATATTTCCCTCTTGCCTTCATCTAGGAAGGATCAGAAGGACAGAAACTGGAGAAGAATGGGATGGCGGTGAGAATCTTGAAGGAATTTATCAGATCAAAAATCTAGGCTGGTCCAGATTGTATAGTAATGGGTGAAACTAATCCAGTGTACCGAGCAGAAAACAATCAATCAACCACACAGTTGCTACGTGTTTAGTGTAAACTCAATTCATATTAAAAATATTTAATGTGACGATTTACAACAGGGGTGTCAAAGTCAATTTCATTGAGGGCCACATCAGGGCTGTGGTTGACCTTGGGGGGGGCCCGCTGGGCGTGGCCAGCTTGATACCACTCACTGGGCATGGCTGACTGGATGGGCGTGGCCAAATGGGTGGGCGTGGCCAGCTTGACACCACTCTCCAAACTGCTGGCATGTTTCCTCTTTGCATTGGGTAGACCGGGAGGAAGCCACACTAGCCCGATGTTTCTTCGCATTGGGTAGACCGGGCCGAAGTGATGCGGATAGATTGGGACAGCCCCGTGGGCTGGATTCGACCACATCATGGGCCAGATGCGGCCCACAGGCCTTGAGTTTGACACCCCTGATTTACAGTATATTAATTTGTCAATAGCCCCACCAGACTGCCTCAACTATTCTGCATTACAGTACTTTCTTCCCAACTAAGATCAATGTTGCATTAAGGATGACCAGAGGATGTTTGCACCTAATAGCCAATATCTTGTGTGTCCATGCAGTTGGTAAGCAGGAGACGCAGATGGATACTATAAAATCACCATCAAAGACGACACCAGCCAGATCACAGAAAAACTCAGAGAAGTAGTGCAAGATCAGAAGATGTGGAAAGACCTGGTCCATAGAATCACCCAGTCGGACATGACTGAATGGATAACATCATCATCATCATCAATGTAAAATATCTGCTCCTCCATAGCAGTGGTGGATTGCTCCCGGTTCGCACCGTTTTGCAAGAACCGGTAGTAAAAAATTTTAGTAGTTCGGAGAACCGGTAATAACATTGGCTGGCCATGCCCCCGAACTGGTTCCCGGCCCACTTACCCCGCCCACCTCATCAGAGGCTTTTTTTTTTTTACTTTTAAAAGCATTTTTTCTACAACCTCTTTGGCTGAAAAAATGCTTTTAAAAGTTTTTTTAAAAAAAGCTTCTGATGATCACGCGGCTCAGCTGGGATCTCAGAGGCTTTTAAAAGTATTTTTTCTCTTCGGCCGAAGAGGTTGTAGGGAAAAAAATACTTTAAAAGCCTCTGACGATCCCAGCTGACTTGCCTGATCGTCAGAAGCTTCTAAAAGCATTTTTTTCTGCAACCTCTTCAGCCGAAGAGGTTGTAGGAAAAAAAAAATGCCTTTAAAAGCCTCTGGCGATCCCAGCTGACTTGCCTGATCGTCAGAGGCTTCTAAAAGCATTTTTTTTGGCAACATCTTAAGGTTGGAGAAAAAATGCTTTTAAAAGTAAAAAAAAAAAAGTTGGCCACGCCCACCCAGTCACATTACCCCTACAAGCCACACCCACAAAATAAACCATGCCCACAGAACTGGTAGTTAAATTTTTTAGAACCCACCCCAGTTCCATAGTCATTGCAAAATGTCTTAATAGTATCCCAAACCTATCCACATTTAGTAATACCTCCCTTCTATTTGAAAAACTAAGCTTTATTCTTTCTAGCTGTCCCTCAAAGAAATTCACCCAAATTAAAAAAAATATCTATTGGGTAGCCTCTATAATATCTATTATATATTATATAATCTATTATGCAGACTGCACATCTGCCAAACGTTTAAAAGAGGAGTGATGGGAGAAGCATAGTGCACATAAAAATGTATACACTAACACCAGCTTGGGGAGAGGGTGGGGGGAGAAAATCCATCAATATTGTTAATGCTGGACTAAAATGAATTCAGAACTTTGAAAAGATTGGCTTGCAATTCCATATTTTGCTTTCTAGCCAGGAAAAGAAACCGAACTATTTATAGGCACTGATGACCAAAATAATGGTGGAATTCACATGTAACATGTAAAAATTGGGATTTTTAACTTCAGATTTGTTGGAAAAACAAACAAACAAAACACTACACTGGCTTGGTTTGCCAATAACTTTAAACCATGTTGTTCAAACACTGTAAAAAAAAAACCGCTTAAGGCTTAATACTATGTACAAACTGAGCTAATTTACTAATATTAACAACACTAATTTAGGCTTTTTTTAAAAAAAAAAACTATGGATTGAAGACGTTAGAACCAGGCATAGTGAATCTTATAAACTAGTGAAATAATCTGGACTTTTTAGGCAATTCTCAATTTTCTCTATTCCTTTTGTCAATACGTAAAAAAAAAAAAAGTGGGCAGAGTACAGAAATAACTTTAACATCACACAAAGAACATCACGTTAAGCTAAATACAAATAAAACTATATTATGGCTTCGAGCTGTGTGCAACCAGCCCAAAGGTTGGAACTACTTATTACATTCAACTTGATTACTGCGAAAATAATTTCTTGTTATCAAGTGTGAGAGCCAGACATCAGAAGTGTTTCCTGCTACCCTTGGTTCACATCCTTTCTGTTGACATTATTATTCTTATTAGCTATGTTTGCAGGATATGCTGGGGTGGGCTAAAATGGGATTGATCATCTATAATTCAGAATGTTGTGAGAAACAGGCATCACCTTAAATCACAATGGGGTTTGGATACAGCATGTTATGCAAATGCAGGAATTATTTTGGTCAACTTGGGTTTAGCAAAATTGGTGGATCCAGCCACTTTTTCCTGCTTGTAGTTAAGACTATTTCTGGTTGAATGTAAAAGTTGTTCCTTCGGTCTTATTGGATTCTTCTGGATCTACAGCTACAAATCTGCTGGACTGTGTCACATCTGCGAGTAGCCAAGGCACTGAAGAATACTCAGTGCACACGCCAAAACCTGGCTTAACGCAATTTGTAAACTCAAGCATTGGTTTGTAAACCATGACTTATGGCTCAGCAATAAGTGTGAACTCAGCCACCTGTGGCGTAGGGACTGATTCATTTTTAAACCCATGGCTTAAACACATTGTGCTATTTATAAACTCAGCTGCAGTCTGAACTTGTGACATTCCACCAATAGATTTATCACTGATTGTATGCAATGGCCTCTCTCATAACCTGGGGACACAGACTTGCAAGTCCCATCATACCTGTGCCAGGGATGAAGGAGGCTGTACCCCAACTCATTTGGAGGGTGCTAAGTTCTGGACAATCAAGGATTCTGCAAATTCATGTGTAAAGAAAGCCACAATGACTCAACAAGTGTTGTTCTTCCTTCACAGAAAGAAAAGGGAAGATTGGATAAACTGGACTAATGCAGTGACATGTACATATCTCTTGTTCCAAAGAGAAGAGCTTACTAGATCTCAGCCTAGATCTACTAGATCTCAACTGCCCTTTAAGTTTCTTTTATAGATTCCATGCGATCATGCACCCTGTCCAAACAGCTTCCTTTGTTCCAGACTTCCCATTTCTACAGCAAACTCAAATCCAGACAGACAGACAGACAGACAGACAGACAGACAGACAGACAGACAGACAGAGGGACAGACAGACACAAAGAACTGATTTCGTATGATACTAGATATACAGATGGTATAAAAATGTCTACATCTTCAAGTTTAGCTGGATTTAACATGGAGTTAGAAAGACCATAAACATTTTTTTTTTTTTGCCAGAAAGCACCAGATTACAGGAATGTAACCTTACATTCAAACTGGTCTAGAATGACTATAAGATAAATAACGAAGCCATTAACACATGCATGCACACTTTCCTCGAGAAAATGGGTGAGCCACGTCATCACTGGCCCAATCTCACAATTGACTGGCCACTTAGTGATCCCTGCCACAGAAGTCACAATCTTCCTGTTAATCCTTCTTTGCAGCCACAAGAACACCACATTTCAATAAGGTGGCTTGCAAAATAGGACACCATCAAACAACAGTATGAATAAGTAGATTTTGCACTGTGTGGTATACTTCGAAACAACATAATTTCTATGCACTATATCCACAATATATTTCTTTCAGTGTCATTGGTGATCTACATTAGCATTATATTTAGTGCCAATTTTGGGGTGGAGGTTGGGGGTGGGGAATGGTTGAAAGACTTTGAAAGAGCTCAAGTTAGTAAGAGTTACTGTTGTGGCCTGTTGGCTACCAGCCCCTTCAGCAGCCGAATCAGAGGAGGAGGAGGGATGGGAGTTAGCGTCAGCATCAAGGCAACCTGAGAGCTCCGTGGGGGAAAAGGGAATGGAGCTGTCAGAGAGAGAGAGAGAGAGACAGAGGCGGAGCCTGGGCCGTCCGTCAGATGGAGAATCGACAGCCTCCAGGACTGGAGGTGGCTGATGAGGAAGAGGAGGAACAGCTGGGTCCAGTGCCTTGATGCAGGGATGTGCAGAAGGCAGAGGAGAGGAGAGCAGTGGAAATCCGTAGGCTGATCCTTGGGACGGAAGAGCCACCGCTGCTAGCGAAGCCCCATCCTAGCTCTGGGGATAAAAGGCAGGGGGCGGAGATGAATAGATGTGGCAGACAACTATTCATCTCCCTGTCGGACGGACTTGTTAAGCCTGTGGTGAGAGAGAAACTTTTTGCCAGGGCTGCTGGCGTGCCTAATAAAGGAATCTTTGAGTTAAATTCAGAAGGTTTGTTGTGTTTGGGGATGTGAGTCAGAACAGTTATCTTACTAACTTGAGCCCTGAGGCGCAGTAGTTAAAATGCAGTATTAGAGGCAAATGCTGCCCGCAGCCTGGAGTTCGATCCTGACCGGCTCAAAGCTGACTTGGCCTTCCATTCTTCCGAGGTCAGGAAAATGAAGACCCAGATTGTTGGGGGCAATATACAAATAATGCTTCTACACTGTAAACCATCCAGAGAGTGCTGTAAAGCACTATGGGGTGGTATTTATTATTTATTAGTTTGATTTACATGCCACCCTTCTCCGGAGACTCAGGGCGGCTTACAATGCATTAAGCAATAGCCTTCATACTTTTGTATATACTTGCTTAGTAGGGCTTTCAGTCCCCCCTAAGCGATGTTCTTTTTTTATACAAAGTCAGCTTATTGCCCCCACAATCCGGGTCCTCATTTTACCTACCTCGAAAGGATGGAAGGCTGAGTCAACCTTGAGCCTGGTGAGATTTGAACTTGCAGTAATTGCAGGCAGCTGGCAACTAAGTGCTACTTTAACAGCACTTAGTCCACTGCGCCACCAGGTATATAAGCCTAAATGCTATTTCTATTGCTATAACAACCTTATTGTCCAAACAGTTTAACCAAAAGTTATTGATTTGATGGAAAGGAGTTGGCCAGAGCTTCAAGGGCCTTGGTAGTACAGTGGTCTAAAGCACCCTGTTATTAACACAGCTGCCTGCAATTACTGCAGGTTCGAATCTTACCAGGCTCAAGGTTGACTCAGCCTTCCATCCTTTCTAAGGTAGGTTAAATGAGGACCCAGTTTGTGGGGGCAATAAGCTGACTTTGTATAAATATACAAAAAGGATGAAGGCTATTGCTTAACGCATTGTAAGCCGCCCTGAGTCTCCGGAGAAGGGCGGCATATAAATCAAAAGAAAAAATAATAATAAAAAAACTATTAAAAAAAAGAGTTAATTTAAAACGAATGTGTTAGCATGTCACAGATCTATTCTTTTTACTTAAACACAAAACAATGCCACTTCATTGTATGTTTTTCTATTACTGCATGTATGTGTATGCAGCATAGGTTTCTGTACAAGTACGCTTTTCTATGTATTTTTTTTTTAATTGCTACAAAACTTTACAAATAGGTGGCAAAGAGCATCATGAAGCATAGACAATCATGCCGAAGGTAAAGTCATATGGCACAGCAGCTTTGGTTTCGGTTCTGATATTTTTTTTTATCCTACAGTTCCAATCTAGAGCAGATCCTAAGAATAGAGAAGCTGTCCATTTTCTACTCTAGCCAATACATTTTTATCATCCTGCACATTCTTGGTCTAAACTACAACATTTGTGATCCAGGATGGCTACTATTGTTGTTGTTGCTTGTTACTATTTTAACTGATAACTTCCACATGTTCAAGGCATCACACACACACACACACAAAAGGCATCACAAACATTCAACCTACTTTGACCCTGGTTGCAATGTGAGCTGAGATCTGGTTACAACCTCACAACCATAATAATGCTATACCTTTGTGTTGTGCATAGTCCGTGCCACCCAGAGGTGGACTGCTGGGGGTTCGTAGGGGTTCGTGAGAACCTCTAGCTAAGATTCTGTGCAGTTCGGAGAACCCCTCAAATCCCACTCCTGGCTGTCCCTGCCTACCCCTCCCCTCCCCGGAGTCCCCACGTGACCTGTTTTGGCTGTACGTAAGTGCAGGGCGCGTGCAGAGGCTCGGGGAGGGCGAAAAACAGGCCTACCGTAAGTTCTGGAAGGCCAGAAACAGGCCTGTTTCTGGCCTCCCGAGGGCCTCCGGAGCCTGGGGAGGTCATTTTCACCCTCCCAGAGGCTCAAGTAAAGCCTCCGGAGCCTGGGGAGGGCAAAAACATCCTCCCCCCACCCCGTGGTGCAGGAGGCTGACTAGGCCATGCCCACCATGGCCATGCCCTCCCAGCAACTGGGCAGAGAACCCCTTGCTAAAATTTTTGAAGCCCACCCCTGGTGCTACCATATACTCAGCCTATATAAAGTATATATGCAGGAAAAATTTAGTTTAGAATTACAGTAGGTAGGGCCTTGCTACCCTTGTTAGTCAAGTTCTTTTTTAAAGGGTTGGGCTGCAGTGATTAAATCCAGAAATGCATATCAGGCAATTGAAGTATCTTCCCCCAGTGAAGCAGACTATGAAGACTGAACTGTCTTTCTTTTTGTCCATCCCAGCCCAAGACTGCTATGCATTACTCATTAAGCAGTGTCCTTTGTTCAAAGTTCTAGAGAAATCTGGTGGGTTTGTTTTGAATAGTGAGTGAAGGATTGGCGCACCTAATATTTTAAGCGTGGAAATGGGAAATTAGCAACGATTCACATTCTGATGTTAAAGGCTCAGGGGAAAGAAAAAAAAATCACAACGTGCCTCCCCATTCTTTTTTCCCCCCTTACCTTCACCCATCCAACCCTGACCTCTTCTGCCAATTGGGAATGAAATACAGATAGTCCTCAATTTACAACAGTTCATTTAGTGACCATTCAAAGCTGCAACGGCAATGAAAAAAGAGACTTATGATCATTTTTCAGTTACAACTTTTGCAATCATCCCTATAATCATGTGATCAAAATTCAGATGCTTGCTAACCGGTTCAGACTTATGACCACTGCAGCATCCCGGGGTCATGTGATCACTTTTTGCAAACTTCTGACGAAGCAAAGGGGGAAGCCAGATTCACTTAACCACCGCGTTACTGACTTCTCAACTGCAGTGATTCACTTAACAACTGTGGCAAGGAATGTCGTAAAATGGGGCAAAGTTCACTTAACAAATGACTCACCTAACAACAGAAATTTTGAATGTGGTCGTAAATTGAGGACTGCCTGTACAAATTGAACCCTTATACGAGTCCTGTCTAATACGGTGTAAATTATTAGAACTTGCATGGTTAACATTGGGGGAGGAGAGCAAGTTATCTCAAAAGAAAAGAATGGAGGCTCCTTATATAAGAGCTTCTATGATAATGTTAACACCAACAAACAAATGAACGAACAAAAAACAGAGCCCAGGCTACATGGGTAGGTTTTCCCCCAACCCTGTGCCAGAGCAGGTTATCTGGCAAGATAAATTTACTCGGAAAATGGTGGAAACATGCCCAAATCAGCAAAATCTTCTATGTTGTAATTGCCAGTCCCTTGTGTTGGATCCCCTGGAATAGGTAGCATATCCTGTGGAAGAACGAAAAAGCAAAAGAAAATGTGATTTTGGTTTAACCTGGGGGTAAAAAAAATGCACTCGTTTGAAATTTCTGCAATTCAAGACCAACGCTTTGTTTCGTTGCAAAGGAGTCAACTGAAAAAGGAGCAGAGCAACTGGCAAAGAAATGCTTCCAAAATAAAAGTTAAGACCAAGGGTATCTGTACCTGGTATCCTTCATCAGCTACCCAAGGCTGCCCATGAGTCAGCCGTGATCTCCTGATTTTTTTGAATTCAATGCTGCCCGATAAACGTAAATACATTCACAATACATGCATACATTTCCCACTGTGCTTATGCAGCCCATTTTCTGTCAATCTCTAGTATGTGGTAAGCAGTGGTGAAATCCAATTTTTTTTACTACTGGTTGGAGATCCAAGTTTAGGTTTCAAGAGACGTGGTGGCACAGTGGTTAGAGTGCAGTACTGCAGTCTACTTCTGCTGCCTGCCGGCTGCCTGCAATTCAGCAGTTCAAATCCCACTCAGCCTTCCATCCTTCCGAGGTGGGTAAAATGGGGACCCAGATTGTTGGGGGTAATAGACTGACTCTGTAAACCACTTAGAGGGCTGTAAAGCATTGTAAAGCGATATATAAATCTAAGTGCTGTTGCTATTGCTATCTAAGGAGCTCCCCTCTTCTGGATGTCTCCAAGCAGAGACTGGACGGGCAGTTGTTATGGATGCCTTAACGTGAAATCCAATAGCGAGCAGGAGTTGTTTGTAAGCGTTGCTATGGCTCCTTCCAATTCGATGACTCTATGGAATCCCTAAAGCTAGAACTATGGTGCCCAAACATATTTTGGTGGTTCGCACTTACCTGGAACACTTCTGTCTGGCTAGTTTGCTGGTGAGGATGCTGCTCACTGTTTTGCTGGTTATGGTGCTGGCTTTGCCATTGGGACCAGACCTCTGAAGGCCGTCCTTGAAACTGTCCACTACTTTGGCTGCTTTCTGCTGAAAGAAACAAAAAGAAAAAGGAACCACCGCGATGATTCTTGTGAGAAGCACCCCTTTCTGTGAAACAAAATGATGATAATGCTAGCACTTTGTCTGTGGGTGAATTAGCGCCAGCACTGGGAACCTTCAAATGCCTGTGGATCGGACTGAATCCGTTAGCAACAAGATCCCGGCGGACAGAATACCTTATCCTTCTAAGTCTTTCCTCCTTCCAAAGCCCTCGTTTTGTGAACAAATCAACTGGTGATCAACAATAGAGTTTCACCTTCCATGAGATCATTCTATGCTTCTCTGTGCAAGGGAAAAAAAATTCTCCCTTTCTCTAAGGTAATGAGAGGCACAGTGTTATCCAGGCTAAAGAAAATCTGAGCAAGGTCTTTGCAGAATATCAGGTTAAGACCAGAGATAGGCTGGGTTCACGGGGGTTCGGGAGAACCTCTAGCTAAGATTCTGTGCAGCTCGGAGAACCCCCAAATCCCACTCCTGGCTGGCCCCGCCCCTCCCAGGAGTCCCCACGTGGCCCGTTTTGGGTGCAGGTAAGTGCAGGGCATGCATGGAGGCTCGGGGAGGGCAAAAAACGGGCCTACCGGAAGTTCGGGAAGGCCGGAAATGGGCCCGTTTCTAGCCTCCAGAGGGCCTCTGGAGCCTGGGGAGGCTGTTTTCGCCCTCCCAGAGGCTCGAGGAAAACCTCTGGAGCCCAGGGAGGGCAACCAACCCCCGCTGTGGTGCAGGAGGCCAACTAGGCCATGCCCACCATGGCCACGCCCACCCAGCAACCAGGCAGAGAACCCCTTGCTAAAATTTTTGAAGCCCACCTCTGGTTAAGACTCATTGCCTGTCTTTGATCCTTAGGGTAGGGCTTCCCCCTCTTTTCTGTCACTTCGTACAATATTCCTGTGTACCGCAAAGTAGCCCCTTCTTTAAAACATTATCTAAATGCATAGAAAAAAGTCCATCAGGAGTCAAAAGGAAACATTTTGCTCCCAACCCTCCAGAAAATGAAGTCTTCCCAGGATGATTCCTCAAACTGTAGGTTCATTCTTTCCAAAGGAGAACATTAAACTTCTTTATTATAATAAGAATTAGAAACTTGTGCCTTGGTGGTGCAGCGGACTAAGTGCTGTTATGTAGCACTTAGCTGCCAGCTGCCTGCAATTAGTGCAAGTTCAAATCTCACCAGGTTCAAGGTTGACTCAGCCTTCCATCCTTTCAAAGGTAGGTAAATTGAGGACCCGGATTGTGGGGGCAATAAGCTGACTTTGTTTCTACAAAGTAGAAACTTTTGGGGGGTCCAAAAGCCCTAATAAGCAGGTATATACAAAAGAATGAAGGCTATTGCTATAAGTGCATTGTAAGCCGCCCTGAGTCTTTGGAGGAGGGCGGCATATAAATTGAACTAATAAATAATAAAATAAATAAACTTGCACTAACTTTTCTATTTGTGAATGTAGTCCAAAACGCCTACTTTTTATATTAATATATTATATTACATTATATTAATAATACAAACAATGGTATAATTATCCACATGTTTTTCCAGATAAACATCGTTTGATGCTGATCTTTTTAAAACAAATCCTGTTGGTAACTTTTGAGTTAGAAGAACCAGTGTCCTGAAAAATACACACGCTAGACATTAGATTCAGTGTCCGGAACAGCTAAATCAAGTTTTGTTTCCCCTTCTCCTTGCCTTAGGCTGGAATAATTCACTGTAGAACTTTCAAAAAAGAAAAAGAAAAAGAAAATAGATATTTTTGTTTGCGTACGCTTTGATGTTTATATGCTCTCTCTTCACCTTTTGTTTCTGACATTTCCACTCACACCCTCTTCTGAATTTTCAGTGAAGTCTGTCTTGGTCAAGAATATTTTATTCTCAATTTGCTGAATTGAGAACACATCCTGTTCAATTCCCCCCCCCTCCTTTTTTTTCCCGGGTTTTTTTTTTTTTTAATTCAAACAGGAGCAAATTGTCAGATGAAAAGGAATCAGCCTGGAAGAATACTGGGCTATTAGCCAGTCAGAATTTTTAAGTTTATTTTTTTTGCAATCACAATGGCCCTTATGCACACAGATAGTTCAAGTCTTGTATTTTGGCTAGCATCACTTTTGGAACAGTCTGTTCGGTATTTTATTCCAGAGAAAAGGGCTTGCAAGAGCCAGTGTCATGGAAGCTGCCAAGAGTAATAAAGATAACCCTTGATAGGGGCCATGGAGTCAAATCTTCTAGACCAGTGGGTGTTTTTTTTTTTTATTCAAATTTGACAACTTTAAGATATGTGGACTTCCAGCCCTCAAAATTCCCCTGCCAGTATGGAGAATTTTGGCAGTCGAAGGGCTCATATCTTAAAAGTCACTGAGTTCTAGACAATATTTTCAGAATATTGCTTTGCCTTCTCCCTCTTAGAGCTGAGAGAGGAACTACCCCAAAGTCACCTAGTTGGTGGGGCTAGAATTCAGTGTCTCCCAGTTTCTAGACTAGTGTCTATAACTACTACACCAAACCAGGGGTGAAATTCAAAATTTTTCCCTCCCTCCTCACTCCTGGGGGAAGGATATTGCAAAATCTCCATTCCCACCCTATTCCATGGGAAGGATATTGCAAAATCTCCATTCCTACCCTATTCCATGGGAAGGATACTGCAAAATCCCCATTCCCCCCCCACTCCTGGGGGAAGGATATTGCAAAATCTCCATTTCCACCTCACTCCGGGGCCAGCCAGAGGTGGCATTTGCCGGTTCTCTGAACTACTCAAAATTTCTGCTACCGGTTGTCCGAATTACTCAAAATTTCAGCTACCAGTTGTCTGAATTACTCAAAATTTCCGCTACCGGTTGTCTGAATTACTCAAAATTTCTGCTACCGGTTCTCCAAACTACTCAAAATTTCCGCTACCGGTACTCTGAACTACTCAAAATTTCTGCTACCGGTTCTCCAGAACCTGTCAGAACCTGCTGAATTTCTCCCCTTCACAACTGACCCTTAATACCTGCTATTTCTATGATGCAACGACTACCCTATGTATACTATCTTGCTTTATTTCTTTTGGACAATTTCTCTAATTTTTTTCAATACAAGGAGTAAAAAAGTAACCACTGCAGCCTCCCCACAGTCATGTGATCCAAATTCAGAGGCTTGGCAACTGACTCCTATTTATGACGGGGCCCTGTGATCAACTTCTGTAATCTTCTGACAAGCAAAGTCCATGGGGAAGCTAGATTTGTGTTACTAACACAACCGTATTTACTAATTTAACCACTGCAGTGAGAAAGGTCGGAAAATGGGGGCAAAACTCAACTTAACAGATGTCTCACTTAGGAACAGAAATTCCTGGGCTCAATTGAGGCCGTAAATCAAGGACTACCTGTATATATTAATGCGCTAATGCGGTTAAGAGCAACTTCCATACCTACCGAAGCCCGTCGTCCTGTTAGCTAGGCTGGAATAGGCGTTTCCACTTGGAGAAGACGTAGCTGGACTGGAAAGGGGGCTGAAGGAAGCCGGATCAGCAGGGTAACTATGGCTGGATCCAATGGCAAAGGGCGACGATTGTGCCTTGCTGGCTTGCGAAGGAATTTGCTGAATGGAGAGTAAACCCCAAAAAGTTGACATATCTGTCCACATTTCTCCAAAACATAAAAATAAAAAAATGAAGCAATCCAACAGAGATCCAAGCTTAGCCCCGACAGCCTCGTGCATTACAGTATCAGTGTCTTTTTTCAGGGCTAATTAGGTCATTTGCTTTCGTTTTTATTGCTTGGCTATTGTAACTCAAAGAACTGGTGGAACCGAACAATTAACTTGTGGAACTGAGAATTAACCAGTTGGAACAGAAGTTGCCTTCAGAAATCGTGGATGCTCCATCACTGGAGGTTTTTAAGAAGAGACTGGACAGTCACTTGTCTGAGATGGGATAGGTCAGGGATGGCGAACGCACATGCACAATAAGTACCAAAAAGGGAGCACTTTGCACGCACGCTTGCACTTGTCAGGGCCCCAACCTGGAAGAGAAGCATGCACGCACCGGATAAGGTACTTCTGGTTTTTGGTGCACCGATGTGAGCTGGCCAGCAAGTCTTCCGGTTACTGCTGTGCATGCACACGTGACAATCAGCTGGCCGGCATGCATGCTCATGCCGGAAAACGGAAAACCAGCTCTTCCGGTTTCTGGCACTGCCTCATGCACAAAGGCCAGCTGATTGTCGTGTGCGCATGCCCGCCAGAAACCCGGAAGAGGAACGGGTGACGCTACTCATGCCAGGCAACATGGCTCTGTGTGCTGCTTCGGGCATGCATACCATAGGTTCGCCAGCACGGGTATAGGTTCTCCTGCTTGAGCAGGGGGCTGGACTAGAAGACCTCCAAGGTCCCTTCCAGCTCTATTCTTATTCTTATTCTTATTCTTATTCTTATTCTTATTCTTATTCTTATTCTTATTCTTATTCTTATTCTTATTCTATCTGTCTGTCTGTCTGTCTGTCTGTCTGTCTGTCTGTCTATCTGTCTATCTGTCTATCTATCTATCTATCTATCTATCTATCTATCTATCTATCTATCTATCTATTCGATTTATATGCCGCCCTTCTCCAGAGACTCAGGCAGCTTACAATGCATTAAGCAATAGCCTTCATACTTTTGTGCATACCTGCTTAGTAGGGCTTTCAGCCCCCCCCTAAGTGGTGTTCTTTTTTATACAAAGTCATCTTATTGCCCCCACAATCCGGGTCCTCATTTTACCTACCTCGAAAGGATGGAAGGCTGAGTCAACCTTGAGCCTGGTGAGATTTGAACTTGCAGTAATTGCAGGCAGCTGGCAACTAAGTGCTACTTTAACATCGCTTAGTCCACTGCGCCACCAGGCTCTTTTTTTCTTTTCTTTTTATTCTTATTCTTATTCCTATTCTATTCTATTCCATATTTTATTTTCTATTCCATTCTATTCTATTCTATTCTATTCTATTCTATTCTATTCTATTCTATTCTATTCTATTCTATTCTATTCTATTCTATTCTATTCCATTCCATTCCATTCCATTCCATTCCAGTCCAGTCCAGTCCAGTCCAGTCCAGTCCAGTCCAGTCCACTCCCACTCCCATTCCCATTCCCATTCCCTTCTATTCCGTTAGAGGAAATGCTTCTCAAATTTGTAGCAGACACAAACCTGATGGGATGCTGCTTTCAGGTGTTGTCGAGACAGAAACTATATTCACTCAGGGATATTCCAAAGCATCCTTTGGAGAGGAAGTCTCGTTATCACTCTACCTTCCAATATGCCTCTTGTGATCAAAACGATAGAGCCCAAAATGTAACACACGATTGCTCTGCCCAAAAATAGATGTCATTAAAGCCAGCTTTTTGAAATTAGTTGCCATACCTGTCCAGAGAATGGAGGGCGACTTCCTGTCCAGGCGACTTGGCTTTGATTTAACTGTCGAGAAATCTGTGATAGGTTCTGTCCTGTTGATGAAGAGGACTGGATGTCGTTGACACCTGGCACATGGACCACAGATGAGCTGCAAAGAAGAAAATGAAAAGGGATTTGGAAGATTGCTTGACCTCTAGTCCCTTCATTCTACATGGACCAGTCCAGATATAATTGTATGTGAGGTCGAGGTCTTTGGTGCTCTCCGGGCTTGATAAGTTTTCTTGAAGACATTTCATTGCCCAACTAGGCAATATCATCATCAATGCTAGAAGTGGGGTTTCTGGAGAGGAGGAGGAGGAGGAGGAGGAGGAGGAGGAGGAGGAGGAGGAGGAGGAGGAGGAGGAATTGTGGGGTCCTTGGTATTTATGGACTTGGTTGTTTTCTTACAGACTTTTCATTACCCAACTAGGTAATATCAACAGTGCTAGAATATGCAGATAAGCAGAGATTAGCGCCAAGATTAATACAATCAATAAGTAAAGGCTATTAATGCACTGATGGTGTTACTTAGTTATATAATGAAATGTCTGCAAGAAAACAACCGAGCTCAGGGAGCACCAAGGACTTCTCATTTCAAACCTGAGCTACAAATATTCTCTTCTATTGATATAACTGTATGTTGAATCTGGCTATTTCTGAACTCTGGTTTTCCCCTAATAATACTGAGGTCAAAAGATCCTATTCACGAATGCTTGCTCAATGTATGCCAAGTGTTGATTCGCTGCCTTTATTCATTCTGCCACAAGTCACAGTACCTGAAAGATTTCCCAGAATGTCCTGGTTGAAACGGGCTCCCTTGAGAGTAGATCTGCTGGTTTCCTGTTGTGGAAGCTGAAGGCATCATCTTTTTATCTGCTGCAAGTGTAATCAACAGAAAGAGACGGTTCAAAAACTGCAAACTAGGGCATACAAAACCTTTGCTAGACCAATTCTCGAATACAGCTTGTCTGTCTGGAACTCGCACTGCATATCGGACATTAATACAATTGAGCGAGTCCAGAGATATTTCACGAGAAGAGTCCTCCACTCCTCTGCTCACAACACAATACCTTATGCCACCAGGTATGAAATTTTGGGTTTAGGGTCTGACCTAAACATAATACACAAAATTATCTGCTACAATGTCCTACCTGTCAATGACTACTTCAGCTTCAACCACAACAATACATGAGCACACAATAAATACAAACTTAAAGTAAACCGCTCCAAACTCGATTGCAGAAAATACGACTTCAGCAACAGAGTGGTCAATGCCTGGAATGCACTACTCTGTGGTTTCTTCCCCAAACCTCCAAAACTTTAACCTTAGACTGTCTACTGTTGACCTCACCCCATTCTCAAGTGGTCTGTAAGGGGCGTGCATAAGCGCAGCAACGTACCTCCCATCCCTGTTCTAATGTCCCCATTTATTCGTATCCATTTCCTGTATTCATAACTGTGTTTATACTTATATCTGTTATCTTATACATGCTTGACAAATAAAATAAGTAAAATAAATAAATAAATAAAACAAGGCAACCGTCATACAAACCAGGTTTAGCTTCAGTCCTACCGTTGTGGCTGCCAAATTGGCTTCGTAACCATATCCTGCACCTAGCCCTCATTCCATGTACTTCCTGAGAATGCTCAGGAAGATAAATCTATCTCAGCATCTACTTCTGTCCTATTGTTGCAGCACCATTGAGAGTGTCCTGACATACGGCATTCTTGCATGGTATGGGAGCAGCTCTGCAGCGGACAAAAAAGCTCTACAGAGAATCATTAAAACTGGCCAGAATATCATCGGAGTCCAGCTACCAGCCCTGGATGACATCTTCGAATCTCGCTGTTTGAGAAAGTTGCATAACATTCTGAGACTCTTCCCATCCTGCTTACAATCTTTTTGGACTCTTGCCTTCTGGCAGAAG
Source organism: Pituophis catenifer annectens (assembly GCF_029215685.1). Classification (NCBI taxonomy): domain Eukaryota; kingdom Metazoa; phylum Chordata; class Lepidosauria; order Squamata; family Colubridae; genus Pituophis; species Pituophis catenifer. The sequence continues at coordinate 14,262,429 of NW_027256894.1, read as the reverse complement.
TTACAGAACAATTAAAACGCGAGCCACACGTTTTCTGAATAGTTTTTATCCCAGAGCTATAATTGCACTCAACAATGAACTAAAGGGCCACCATCAGTGAGCTGTTGGACAGCATTACTTGGTCTTGTTGCATGCATGCTTGGGTGGTTTAGGGGCGGGGGAATTGTGATGTGTGTGTGTGTGTGTGTGTTTGGAGATTGTTATGTGTGTTGGACCTGGTCTTTGGGTGTTAAGTGAATTTCGTTGTATGGATATACTGTGTATATACGTACAATGACAATAAAGTTGTTAGTATGTATGTATGTATGTACGTATGTGTAGCCCGCGAATGTTGTTTCATACTTCTGAATCTCTTCTAATCTTTAACAACAAAACACAACCATGGCAACATCATGAACCCTTTCAACAGCAACAACAATTTGGTGGGTAGGTGGCCTTTCAACTAGATGCTACCTTCTTGTCTTCCAACTGTGTCTGTGGGATGATGACAAAATTCCTCCTAAGCAACGTTGCGTTTGAATGAGATTGCTCGTATGATGTTGCCACAAATCAGAAGAACATTCTACAGATGCCCCAAAGGTGCCTTTTCAAGACGCAACTGGACTTTCTGGGGTTTTTTTTTGAAGGCATTTCACTTCTCATCCAAAGAAGCTTCTTCAGCTTAAGACTGTGTCAGCCCTGGAGGCCATCTTTTTCTTTGGATCTTCAGGGCTGCCACATTTAGTGCTGTGGGAAACTGGGAGGGGGGATTGTATGGAGCAGGGGCAGTGGTGGGTTGCTACCAGTTTGCACTGGATCAGGCAAACTGGTAGCAGCGGTGGCAGGAGGCTCCGCCCACCTGCCCGGACGTCTCTGCACATGCGCAGAAGCATCACGCGAGTGCATCCACGAGCAAACCAGTAGCGATGGGATTTGAAACCCACTAGTGAGCAGGGGTGAGATATATCATCATAATAACATTCCTTTCTCAGAGAGTCAAGGACATCTTGCCCTGCATCTGGAGTGGCGTGACTGGGAGGCATCTCCATTTGGGAAGGTGCATTGATTGGACCATGTGATGGACATGTGGGTGCAGTGGGAAGGGACTTGGGCTTTCTATTGGGTGGAGAAAACTTGGAAGCTTTCAGATTGGTTTTCCCAGATGTGCCAATATGACATCTCTCATAAAATGGAACTTTGAGGAAGTTCTAGCCTTGGGGTCTTCTTTCATTGGGAGTGTTACTTGGAACCCTGATAGACTGAGAATCTCCATAGACATTGTATAGATGCATTTTGCATATTCAACTAGGTTGACATATTCCTTTTGGGTCGGTTTCTGCTGTTCTTATTTGACATTTGCTCAAATCGAAGCATAGTATATGGTCCATTTTTGTTGGCTTATCATATTGACCAAACTTTACTGTTTGGTTATTTTATGCTTTAAAATTCTCTGCAAAGCCATTAAATACATTAATTCAGTAAACAGATTATGTGTATAGATGACTGCTGCAATCTTCAGCCCACGAGGAAGGGCGGTTCACTTCTTTGGAATCTGTCCTTCCTCTTCATTTTACTGCTCACAAGACTCCCATTAAGGAGATTATGGGGTCTGTAGCACATTAGATCTTTCCTAGGTGAGATCGCATGATGAAAAAGCATCTTCTTGACCAACAGAGTGCTGATGTCAGAATTGCAAACTTTTGATGTATGCTTCCAATTGTGCCTCATCTTCTCGCCACAAATTGCAAAATCAGGGTTTCAGAAATAAGGCTCAAATGCAGGCAGAAATAAAGTACGCATCTGAATTATCTAATAAGAAAAGTTCACCAAGGGCATCCTATTGCTTCTCTCCTGGCTTCTGTGGGAGCAAATCATGAATACAGTGGGTTCAAAAATTAAGTTGTTGACCAGGAAAGCAGAGTTCAGCTCAGTTTAACCTTATTTATTTTGGCCTTAAGCCATGACTTGAAGAACAATGGCAAAGCTGTACCAAATTGCAAATCGACCCAAGATGTTGCAAACGACTGTCTAAAGACATTGTATTTATAATTGACTCTTGGGATCAGCTTTGAAAATCTTGGCCAGATTTAGCATTTGCTAAACAAAACTGTCTATGTTAGAAGGGGCAGTTCAGTAGAGTGACGTATTAGGATTAAGGAAGGTCAAATTTCAGCCTTCCTTTCTCCAGAATGAGCTGGTGATCTTAAATAAGTCATTCCCTTTTAGTCTGACTAATCTTACAGGACTACTGTGTGAATAAAATCAGGGTGTACGTAGAAAGAACCATACATCAGTTTCTTGGAGGAAAAGCAGGAGGGGCATAAATGTATTATGGTTGGCAATCTTTTTAGCTAGGGATGCCTTTTGCAAATTATATGAGCCGTGGTGGCGCAGTGGTTAGAGTGCAGTACTGCAGGCTATTTCTGTTGATCGCCAGCTGCCAGCAGTTTGGCAGATCGAATCTCACCAGGCTCGAGGTTGACTCAGCCTTCCATCCTTCCCAGGTGGGTAAAACGAGGACCCAAATTGTTGGGGGTAAGAGGCTGACTCTTTAAACTGCTTAGAGGGGGCTGTAAAGCACTATGAAGCGGTATATAAGTCTAAGTGCTATTGCTATTGCTATATGCACACATGCCCAGCAACAAACACTCAAAAAAGAAAAAAAAGGAGGGGGGAAGAAAAAAAAAAGAGATCTATCACTTGAGCATTCAATTTTCACAAGGCGTTGGTGTAGTGCAGCCAAATCAGGTGAATTTGTGAAATTTCAGTTCAAAATAATAAACATTTACGTCCCATTTTTGGAGGCCAGGGGCACCTTTGTTGCCAAGCTTTAAAAAACAACATTTGGCATGACTATTTTTTGCTAATAAGTCAATCAATCTTCAATCAGAACAGAATTGGAAGGGACCTTGGAGGTCTTCTAGTCGAGCCCCCTGCTCAAACAGGAGCCCCTATACCATTTCAGATAAGTGACTGTCCAGTCTCTTCTTAAAAGCCCCCATTGAGGAAGCACCCACAACTTCTGAAGGCAAGCCCTTCCACTAATTAATTATTGACACTGTTAGGAAATTTCTCCTTAGTTCTAAGTTGTTTCTCTCCTTGATTAGTTTCCATCTGTTGCTTCTTGTCTTGCCATCTGGTGCTTTGGAAGATACGTTGACCTCCTCTTCTTTGTGGCAGCCCCTCAAATACTGGAACATTGCTATCAGGTGTCCCCTAGTCCTCCTTTCTCCAAGCTAGCCATACCCAATTTCTGCAACCGTTTTTCATATGTTTTAATCTCCAGGCCTTTAATCATTTAAATTAATCATTTAATCACTCCTTCAACTATTGAGCGACATAGGCACTTTCACCAAATGGGCATCCTCGAAACGTGCCAGACTACAACTCCCATAATGCTTAGCCAGCACGGCTGTGCAGGCTGAACATTTCCAGAACTAGGATGCAACACGATTGGAGGAGGCAAGTTTAAAAACAGCTGCAGTAGATCAAGGTTTCTTGACACTGAAAGGAACTCCAACTGGAGACAAATAGCATCTGGGATCGCTGTCGTTACATCCCAGACAGAAAACAGTATAAAAATAGTAACAAACATTTGTCTATTATCCAGAATTTTCACCCTCCCCCCCACTCCCGAAGCTGAAATTCAAATTGTGCATGAGGACCTCTTAATGGGAACTTCTCAACAGCAGAAAATAAAAATTTGGATTTGGGCTTAAATTAAAAAATGTGGAAACGTTGCCACGATGTTGAGAAATCAATGACAAATTCCTCCAAGAGACTGTATAGCATCATTTAAATGTCTCTGCTCCAAGCACCGAAGCCAAGAAGCCAGGTTTGCCAAACAAAAAGCCATCTAGAAAATCTGATTTCTGATATTTAGGTATTTGTTTCTATTTTTTTGGACAGGGATAAAAGAGAAGTGAGTTATATCTAACTTGGGAGATGCAATAAATGCAGATATTAAAAAAGTTCTTCCTGAACTGTATTATTTCTTTTTTTGAAGATATTTTTTACAGGATCTGTTGCTTATAAACACATGGTCGGAGCAATAGGGGATATTTTCATTTCCCCCCCCTCTCCCCTGCTAAGATACGTGCTTGACGGCTGCAGAGCAAATGTCCCTAGCATGATAGGCTTCTCTGTGCAAACTACAGCTATTTGCACGCACTGGCTCAGAAAAAGTCAATCCAAAATCAACACTATGCAAAATATGTAAAAGTAACAAGTACTTTGCCTCTATTCCTTTTTTAACGGCATCCTATGTCAAAAATGGTTCCTTGATGGCTTGAAGCAAGTGCAAGGAATTTAATTTTTTTTCCCCAGTTGAAGTTACATTTTATATTTGCCAAAAATAGTTTGTCATGAAAGCGACTGCCTGCGAAGGCTCCTGGATTGGGGCTGAAAGGTGAAAGCGGAAGCAGGATGCTCCATCCCGTATTTGGGTAGACCAGGTTGCCCTGATAAAAAAACACTTTTCCAGTTGAAGGTTGCAACCCCTTGGCATCATCTCTTGGGAGTTACATGGTGAGCGCATCTTAAAGAGAAGAGCAACAAAAGAGGATTATGGGACTGGAGGCTAAAACATATGAAGAACGGTTGCAGGAACTGGGTATGTCTAGTTTGATGAAATGAAGGACTAGGGGAGACATGATAGCAGTCTTCCAGTATCTCAGGGACTGCCACAAAGAAGAAGGAGTCAAGCTATTCTCCAAAGAACCTGAGCGCAGGACAAGAAGCAATGAGTGGAAACTAATCAAGGAGAGAAGCAACCTAGAACTAAGGAGAAATTTCCTGCCAGTGAGAACAATGAATCAGTGGAACAACTTGCCTCCAGAAGTTGTGAATGCTCCAACACTGGAAGTTTTTAAGAAGAGATTGGATAACCATTTGTCTGAAGTGGTGTAGGGTTTCCTGCCTTCAGGTGCTTTGGAGAATAGCTTGACTCCTTCTTCTTTGTGGCAGTCCCTGAGATATTGGAACATTGCTATCAGGTCTCCCCTAGTCCTCCTTTTCATTAAACTAGACATGCCCAGTTCCTGCAACCATTCTTCATATGTTGCCTCCAGAAGTTGTGAATGCTCCAACACTGGAAGTTTTTAAGAAGAGATTGGATAACCATTTGTCTGAAGTGGTGTAGGGTTTCCTGCCTTCAGGTGCTTTGGAGAATAGCTTGACTCCTTCTTCTTTGTGGCAGTCCCTGAGATATTGGAACATTGCTATCAGGTCTCCCCTAGTCCTTTTCATTAAACTAGACATACCCAATTCCTGCAACCATTCTTCATATGTTTTAGCCTCCAGTCCTCTAATCATTTTTGTTGCTCTTCTCTGCACTCTTTCTAAAGTGTCAACATCTTTTTTACATCGTGGTGACCAAAACTGGATGCAGTATTCCAAGTGTGGCCTTACCAAGGCATTATAAAGTGATATTAACACTTCCCGTGATCTTGATTCTATCCCTGTTTATGCAGCCCAGAACTGTGTTGGCTTTTTTGACAGCTGCTGCACACGGCTGGCTCCTATTTAAACGGTTGTCCACTAGGACTCCAAGATCCCTCTCACAGTTACTACTATTGAGCAAGGTACCAGATATACTCTACCTGTGCATTTTGTTTAAATAAATAACATAAATATTGGTTGTATTTTGCTTAGAGAAATAAAGAGGTGTGAAATTCTAAACAGGCGGGGGGATCATTCGGTTTGCAAGATCCTAGAAGTTCACCCAGCGATCCAGGGCTATTGTTGTCACTGGAAATAACCAGCTTCAGGGAGCAATAACTGTTAAAAAAACATTTTCCATGATGGATGGAAGAAAGATGACGGCATCTTGAAAGAAGGAGGCCCAGCTGTGCTGCTGTCTCCCAATGACCCTTTGTTACAAACAGTGAGATGCTTCTGCCTTGGCTAAGAACGCCTTGCATGGTGATTAATTAATAACAAATGTTAAAACTTCATCAGCAGCAGGGAAGGTTAGGAACAATAAACAGAGGGAAAGATCACAATAGAAAGAATCCTAAAATACTTCTGGAAAAAAAAACCCAACAACATTTTTGTCCCCTCTCTGGAAAAAGCTAGGGTGATTTATTGACTTGCTACTCGTGCCCAGCTATCAGCTGACAACAGTTATTAGAGATGCAAGTACCATATTTTTCGGACTATAAGACGCACTGGAGTATAAGATGCACCAAGATTTCAAAGAGGAAAACAAAAAAAAATAGTTTTTTGCCTCTGTGCATCCAGTTTTTGCCCTCCCCGGCTCCCAGGAGCACTCTGAAGATCTCCCAAACCCTCTAAGCATCTCATTTTTGCGAAAAACGGGATGCGCAGAGAGTTTGGGAGGCCTGCGGAGTGCTCCTGGGGGCTGGGAGGGCAAAAACGTGATGCGTGGGGAGGGGTTGGGAGGCCAAAAATGTGAAAATAAGCCCATTTTTCACCTCCCAAACCCCCCATACATCTCATTTTTGCCCTCCCAGCCTCCAGGAGCACTCCTCAGGCTTCCCAAACTGTCTGCGCATCCTGTTTTTGTGAAAAATAGGCCTGTTTTTGGCAAAAAGGGACACGTGGGGCGAGGTTTTGGGAGGCCAAAAATGGCTGTATTCAGTGTATAAGATGCACCAACATTTCCACCCTCTTCTAGGGGAGAAAAAGTGTGCCATATACTCCGAAAAGTACGGGTATATTGTTTTGTTTTGTTCCCTTAAATAGCAAAAACACATAACTGAAAGGACTGTTTTGAAGCCAAGTCCTTCCCCTATGAAGAAATCCAGGATTTTCCATTAAATATGTAGCAATGAATTGGGAACTGGGGAGAAGTCAACTCTTACATCCACTGCTAAGAATAGAATAGGTTGAAAATAAAAGAATAGTCAGCCAGCTACTACAGCTGTAAGACCTCTGCATGCAAAGAAGTCATGTCTTTACAAACCACCCTGAAGATTGGGGTTTCTTGCTTGGCGAAGTTACCCGTTTTTGTAAGGGCTAAGTATGGCTTTTTAAAATTTTTATTTCTCCTAATTGGAGAAGACTCAACATCTTCTGACAAAGATGCCTTCATCAAATGCTAAAAATCTGCTATTTTGATCATGTTACCAATGAAGAAGTGCTCCAAATTACACGCAAATTATATATAATTGTCACATGCAGAAGACTCCAACATGCAGGTCATATACTTCATGTGGAGAATAGCAATAGCCCTCTCTAAGCGGTTTACAGAACCAGCATATTGCCTCCAACAATCCGGGTCCTCATTTTACTGACGTCGGAAAGATGCTGAGTCAACCTTGAGCCGGTCTGGATCGAACTGCTGGCAGTCGGCAGAATTAGCCTGCAATACTGCATTCTGACCACTGTGTCACCAGGGCTCTATAATCAAACAATCAAATTCGCAAGATGGCAATGAGATGGACCTTCCCTTGATGCAAAATGATCAAGAGGATGCCCTCAAAACATATGTCAAAGAATGTTTGTAGATGACTTAAAGACCTTAAATATCACATGGGAAAATGCTGAAGTAGTCATCCCAAACTGAAAATACTTGCTGCTTGAGATGCTACATAGCATAGGAGAATCTAATGCTAATACTAATAGGAGACACCTTCCTACATTGCCATTTTGTGAGCGCGTTAACACTCTCCAAGTGCAATCATCCATGGTATCCCAAATCCACAAGCAAGGAGTTAACTTAGAACAATTCAACTTGGGTTTGAATGTCCCCTTTTCCCTGTTATGTGCTTTCCACTGAAATAGAATGTGGGGTTTAGGGTTCAGGGGTGAAATGCTACCAGTTTGGACCGGTTCGCACGAACCGGTAGTAATAAATGCTACCGATTCGGCGAACTGGTATTTCTGACGATCAGCTGTGCCATGCAATTTATATTCACTAGAAAGCAGGAAATTAGCGAATCTAAATTGCGAGGCACAGCTGTTCCCCATTCCTTGCTGTTCTACTTACCTTTGTAGACTCAGAAAAGGCTTCTTAATTCTCCTTTTTCAGCGCTATGTGGTAGCGCCTGTGGTGTGCATGCACACAAAGCGCGCATTTGGTACGCACCGCACATGCAAAGCGAACTGGTAATGAAGCGAACCGGTAGCAGACTTCAGAGCATTTCTCCCGTTAGGGTCTCTTGATGGAATGTCAGCTGAGAATCCAAAGTAACAATAAACTTAACTTCTACTGAAGATGAAACTTAGAGAACGTATTTTACTTACAAGCAGTTATGCCAGCAAACATCTCCGCAAATCTTGGATCTCTTTCCTGGGTGAAGATGGTGTCCGGCTTTTCCACTGCTTTTCCCCCCTCGTGAACATTAGACTGTATACTTGAAACTGGGACCTAATTACAACAGGCAAGAGAGAAGGAAACCACAATTTCTTTGATGGCTAAATTTCCACCCAATTTAGTTAGAAACAAGCCCTTGTTCCCCAATTTGCTTTCTGCATATTTCGTTTTTGTACTGCTCTTATTATTCCTTGAACCGTAGGCATGCTGGCTTGGTAGTTTGCAACAGTAATGAAGTTGTTGCTTGAATGGTATGGATCCAGCTAATGTGGCCTGCAGTTGAGGTGGGTGAGAGACACCAAGCGAACTGTGGCAGAAGTCAAACACAGGATATCAGAAGCATTCTCACATTCACTCATCTCAGGTGCTTCTAGGTCAGGGGTCAGCAACCTACCGCTCTGGAGTCGCATGTGGCTCTTTGGGCCCTCTGCTGAAGCTCCCTGTCAGGTGATCCCAACACTGGCTGACCCCACCCCTTGCCCTCCCCTCCCAGTCACTCCTCTCCTGGCCTGAGAAGGTAAAGGTGACGGCAGATGATGGAGAAGCAGCCAGGGCAGAGACAGAGAGATACAGAGAGAGAGGGAGAGAGGGGGGGAGGTGAAAGAGAGAGATGTCAAAAGGATTTTGTGGTTCCCGGTGTTTTTTAACAATTGGTTCTCTGCCCTAATGACCGGCTGGGTAGGCGTGGCTAGGGAATCATGTGACCGGTGGAAGCGAGTGACATCGCGTTGGCCACGCCCACCCAGGTTTTGTGACTCCTGGTGTTTTCTTTTCTGTGGGAAACGGGTCCAAATGGCTCTTTGAATATTTAAGGTTGCAGGCCCCTGTTCTAGGTAGAAAGATTCTGCAGAATTTTGAGAGGATATTCTACAGAAGTTCTCTTACTGACGAATTTGGGATGGAAATAAATGACGGACGGAAAAGAAAAACACTGACTGTGGTCAGCGGTGTTTTTATATAGCACCTTAAATCCCACAAGAAATGCAGAGTGAAAACAAAAGTAGAACTTCACAGGAAAACTGTGAATAGGCCTTTGTTTTTGTCCCTTTCCTGAGAGAAGATGGCATCAGACACAAAACCAGGCAAAAAACCTTAAAGCATCAGGCAAAGGAGTCATCTGGTCCAGCATTCTTGACCACCGTGAATATTAAAGAAGCTAACAAACTTCTCCAGATCATACTGAAGGTGTGGGAAATCACTAAAAGTCCTCTCTTCTGTGAATTAATCTGGCCCTCTTTTAAAAGCTATTGACAAGTCTCCTGGTGGCAAATTGCTTGGTTTAGCTATGGATTATTTTAAAGAACCCAAGGTCAATTCACCTGAGTTAAATCATAGGAGGAAAGTCCATCTCGCTGGTGTACTTCCAACTCCGCTTGTTGCTGCTGAAGCTGCCTGAAAGGAAACGAGAAGAGCAGTGGTAATAAATTCCTTTGCGATTGTCATGGAGGAAGACTTGTGTTGTCCTGCCAATTTGCCAGTCAAAAACCAAGATACCAATCAAGTCATTCTAAAGCTTCGTTCAGCTTATTAAGAACAGAGTAAACAAAGCCTAGAGATCACAATCCGATTAGTAAAACTTCAAAGGAAGAGTTATGAGATCACATCTGCAGCCACTTCACAGAAAACCGGACACATCCAATCCAGTAAAGAGATGTTGAAATCCATCCAAACTACCTCTATAAGTCATTTAAATGCAGGGCAGGTAGAAACTCTGTCCAGCATCAAGGGCTTTGAGAGAATCACAGCAAGTCCTTAATCTGAAACCTGTAAAAAAAATAGCTTATACATTGTGTGTCTATCTAATCGCAGGCAATTAATTTGATGAGTTTCAATTTGTAACTGATCGGTTAATCAAATGGCTAAGGCAACTCTGAAAAAAATATTTTATCACTCATATATCCAAGGAGATCAAAATGGCAAAGTCTCGCTTTTCCCCCTTGTTTTCCACAACCTCTCTAGATCAGGCTAAACAATGCGCAAACACAAATTCAACTTCTTGAATGAATGGCTTCTCCAGCCCTCCAAAACTTGAAGTACCATAATGACCCTCTCCAGTTTGAAATGGCACAGTCTAATTTTTATCAGCCAGAGTTATCATGCCTACTATGGGCCTGGGAAAACCTGGAATTATGATCCAACCATTTAGTCATGGTGGCTTAGCAGTTAAGATGCAGTATTTCAGGCTAACTCTGCCCACAGCCTGGAATTTAATACTGACTGGCTCAAGGTTGGCTCAGCAGACTAATAGCATTGTGATTAACACCAGCCGTCTGCAATTACTGTAAGTTCGAATCTCCCCAGGCTCAAGGTTGACTCAGCCTTCCATCCTTTCTAAGGTAGGTAAATTGAGGACCCAGTTTGTGGGGGCAATAAGCTGACTTTGTATAAATATACAAAAGTATGAAGGCTATTGCTTAATGCATTGTAAGCCGCCCTGAGTCTCCGGAGAAGGACGGCATATAAATCAAATTAAAAAAAAAAAAAAAAAGTTTAACTCAGCCTTCCTTCCTACCAAGGTGGGTAAAATGAGGACCCAGATTGTTAGGAGTTAATATGCTGACTCTGTAAACTGCTTAGAGTGGGGTGTAAAGCACTGTGAAGCGGAATATAAATTTAAGTGCTATTGCTATTTGGGAAGAACTTCCTTATTACATGTTCACAGGTTTTGTGGGTTTTAAAAATAACATTAAGAAAATTCTAACATGGACTTTCCAATTAATGGGACTATCTTTTAAATATGTTCAAGCTGTTCCTTCTTTTTTTTTTTCAGTTAGTGAATCAATCAGTTAATACACAATCATGTGTATCAACATCATGCAGTCAATGGATGTGACTGAGATCACACAAGCATTCATTCTGTTGATATGGATCACGCCTTGAAGACCAAGCAGGAAGTTCAGGAGAACTTTTGACCTTTCAACAAACGCAGGAAATTAATTTGTTATGCACAAATGCCACTGATATCCTACATTCACTGCATTTCTGACCCAATGCGGAGTATTAGTACTTAGAACCATCCAAAAATACTGAAATGATCTCTTTTTGTGTTGTCATGGTAGGAAATGCAAAGGGAAGAAGGCAGAACAGTTCAATTTCGAAACTAAATAGACCTTGGAAAGATTGTGTGTATGTAGGGAGGCGAACACTGTATTTTACATTAGATCCTCTTTTTCAACAAACAAAGAAATGTTAAATGCCAATGTTTTACTTCTGAGCTTGGATGACTATGCCCAAAACAAACTTTTGCAGAGAACATGAACATTTGAACTTAGTATTTAGTTGTCTTTCCACACAGACACCAGATTTGGAAAGCTGATGGCTTCAAGCCAGGTGTCAGTATCAAATAAACACAATTTTGATGATAATTACCAGTGTCCTTATAGCTCTCTATTTAAAAACCAAACCAAACCCTAAATAGCTTCATATCTATCAAGTCTCTTTTGTTTCTTCTTCACACCTTCATACTTCTAGAGTGATATTTAGCCCTGCTTTCTATTTACACAATCTGAAGTCTTTCCGATCTTTTGACCTGTAGTTATTTTGACTTTTTTGGGGGGGAACTTTTGACTTATAAAAACCAAACAGTCTTAAAGGTTTGCTCTTAAGAGTAATGAAGATGGGAGCAGCTGGAGGGGACAAGCCTGATTAGCCAAAACAGGAATAATCTATTTGAGAAATGTTTCTTTCTTTATTCTCCCTCTTTGACCAATAGTTTTTCATTGGAAAAACCTCATTAGCTAAATATTTAATTGTCATTAGATTTACTAGCCATTAAAAGTATGCAAAGAATAAGGCCTTATAATGCCAATCAATTGCTAATTACCATTTAAGTGGGCTCCATTGTAAAATCAGGTCCAGCAATTAGTCGATCTTATCTATGGCAAAGGGCACTACTTCTTTCAATGCCATTCCTTCATCGAAGGACATTATTTTGATTTTTTTCACAACACCTTTGATATAGCATTGGTTTGGGTCTTGGGGAGAATGAAAAATGTGGGTTATCCAGCAGAGAGGATAACTGCCTTATAGCAGGCTCTCCGATCCATTGAACATTTAAGCATCTGTCCCCAGGGATGTGGTGGCTCAGTGGCTAAGACGCTGAGCTTGTTGATCGAAAGGTCGGCAGTTCAGCGGTTTGAATCCCTAGTACCGCGTAACTTGTCCCAGCTTCTGCCAACCTAGCAGTTCAAAAGCACGTAAAAGATGCAAGTAGAAAAACAGAGGCCACCTTTGGTGGGAAGGTAACAGCATTCCGTGTGCCTTTGGCGTGGAGTCATGCCGGCCACATGACCATGGAAACGTCTTCGGACAGCGCTGGTTCTTCGGCTTTGAAACGGAGATGAGCACCGCCCCCTAGAGTCGGGAACGACTAGCACATATGTGCAAGGGGAACCTTTACCTTTACCTTTACCCCAGATGATAATTTTTGACCAATTCCATCAATGACACTTAGCTTCCTTTCTGGTCTCTCAAAGAATCTGATCCACCCATTTCAGATCCAGATTGTTTCTAAACATTTTTAAAGAGTCTGTAAAACTGTAATCAACGGACTGTATCTCTAGCTCCTTCGGTTATTTAGAATGCTACAGATGTACTGCAACTTTCTAAAAACTAGTTAAAAAGGCTTTCTCTCACAATTTATTGCTCCCTTAGAAAAAAGCAACAGTAACGCATTAGCATTACTACCCCCATAGCAGCCTACCCCCATATTAGGGAAGGACGGCTAGCTTGTTTTGCTAAGTCAATTGAGGATAAATATGACAGAATCCAAAGAAGGATTAAACATTCAATTTCTTTTCAAGTGCAATGCTATAGAAGCAACCTTGAAAGGGAAAATTCCTTGCTCAGTGTCAACATAAGTAATTTATTGGCCCAAATAAATGACTTTTTTATTTTTAGGTCGGCCTAAAGACTTCTGGCTGAACAGAAGTTTGTTTATGAGCTATAGATCCTCCTGCCTCTACCATCTGACCATGCAGAATAGACATTTATTTATTATCCAGGTTTTGGTTCCTCTTTGGACCCAAGTCAACTGCAAGATAATCTACTGAGCATATCAACAAAACATTAGAATAGCATTCTGGAAAGAGTCCGTGTTGTTTTAACCGCAGGTCCTCAAACTTGGTGGGAAAAAAAAAGTGAAATGAATGAGCTTTAGGAGAAATGGACAAGAGAAAACCACAAGGCTTAGCCAACGACCTTCAAAGTGATGAAATATATGACTTTAATTAGTCATTTCCACTTGAAGAAAATTTTATTGTATAGGGGCAACCCCAAGGAAATCCTGTTCCTTGTGGGTCACGAGATGAGATTTAAAACAAGGTCCTATTTATTTGTTGAAGAGCTGTGGTGCCACAGTGGTTAGAACGCAGTATTGCAGGCTAATTCTGCTGACTGCCAGCAGTTTGATCCTGACCGGCTCAAAGTTGACTCAGCCTTCCATCCTTCCAAGGTCGGTAAAATAAGGACCCAGATTGTTACGGGCATGCCAGCCGTCACACCAGCCCAGCTCCACTGCGCATGTGCACGCGCCTCCCACTGAGCAGCTGGTCTTTGGGTCTCTGCTATGCATGCTCGGGGGTGGGGCGCATGGGGGACACGTGCGCATGTGCGGGGGGCAGAGCCCATGCATGGGGGTGCAGGTTGGTGCAGGAGGCTTTCCTGGCCCAAAACAGGGCGTGGGGGTGCCTCACGTGGCCCCGTGCCCCGTTTTGGTTTCCAGGTTGGTGCAGGCTTTCCAGGCCCAAAATGGGATGTGTGGGGGGGCCTCATGCACCCCCCGCACCCTGTTTTGGCTTCCAGGTTGGTTTAGGAGGCTTTCCAGGCCCAAAATGGAGTGTGGGAGGCAGGGTGTATGCACAGGGGGGCACTTGCATTGCATTTTGGGGGTTCTGGCATGTGCACATACATTTGCACACGCTTTGGGCACTCAGCACCAAAAAGGTTAACCATCACTGATCTAGGTACTAACCAAGCTTAACTGTCAAGTGTAGGAAGTAAGAAAGATGTTGTAGCCCGTCAGTGGCCTGTGCAGTTAGTAGCTGATTCCGACAGCGAGGAGGCTGGTGTGGTGCTGCGCCAGCAGCCTGTGCAGCTGGCGCTCGAGTCGGACAATGAGGAGGCTGGAGAAGATGTGGTGCCAGAGGCGGGGATTCAGCCAGGGCCTTCAGAACCTCCAGAAGCTCCCATAAGTGAAGAGGAAGAAGAGGAGGAGGAGCCTCTTCTTGAGAGTAAGGCTTGGGGCTGATTGGCCACTCCCTTAGCCTATTTAAGGAAGGACGACGACTGAGGCAATTTGCAGGGAACAACTTCGTTCACTCTCCTTCATGTCTTGAACTTAGTTCTCTGCAAATTGCTTCTGGGCTTTCTGCCAACCATAGTAAGATTACGATTATTCTTTGGATTCTTGTAGGCTGTTAAGAAAGTTAATTAACAGCCTTTGTTTGAAAAAGACTGATTTAATTTAGTAAACTCAGGTTTGTACAGACTTTGTGTGTGCTGCACACTTTTAAGCACAGAGGTCCAGGGGAATCCAGCCAACAACAAGCCATGGTTTATTGCTATGTTGTGTTTGAAATGGCTCAAACAAGCTCACCCTCATAACACGGGTGAAAAAAAGTCAAGAAGGCAGTCAAACCCTTGTGGTCACACAACACTCATGAGGCCTTGACATGGTCGCATGGTTGGACCTGCTACTTTGATTGTTTTTATTGCCCCCTTCCCCCACCCCCACCACCCCCCTAGCAGACATGCACAGTCATTCTTAGGATCCGTTGTGTAATTTTGTGCTCAAAACACCCACCCACCCACAGAAGGTAACCCAGAAACACAGCCCTCATTCTAAAAACAAAACTGCTTTCAAGAAAGGAAGACATTCCTTAGCGTTTAAAGGACGCACTTGACATTCGTGTTGGTGCAGATGATATACTCAATCTCATCCGAATACGGGTTCTGAAATGTAAAGCTGCTAGTCCTGATTAACAGCCATTCCCGGTTCTTGGTACGAAAGCGATACATCACAGACAGCACCTGGCCTTTCAGCTTCACCACCTGCAGAATCATTGTAAAGATCAAAGGAAAAGAAGATCACCTTCCAGTCCAAAGGGGAGGTTTACAGAACAGCCAAATAAACCACCTTCAAAACCTTGCTTTTCAAGCCAGAGATCCTCACCTGATGAGGCAAGTTGCTTTTATCCTTGTATGTGACTTTTAGGAAGGTCACGTTAGGAAATTTTGGGCTCAGTTGTGTCTGTAAGTCAAGCACTACTGTAGTAGTACTGTGTTTCCCTGAAAATAAGACCAGGTCTTATATTAAATTTTGCTCCAAAAGATGCATTAGGGCTTATTTTCTGGTTAGGTCTTATTTTGGGGGGAAATATAGTACTAAATGCATCCATCTGGCTGACAATCTTAACTGGGGCTTATTTTGGGGGTAGGGCTTATATTATGAGCATCCTGAAAAATCATGCTAGGACTTATTTTCCGGTTGGGTCCTATTTTCAGGGAAACGGGGTATTTATTTGAACAGCAAGTGTGTATCTCTTCTTTTGCCAGCGAATATCTTAAATATGCTGTGTCACTACAGAATGTTATTTTTTTCTTATTTTACAATGGATAACTTATAAGCTGGAGGAAACTCAAGGAACCTGTGCACATCCCAAACAGCTAAACCGTTAAAATTAAAGCCTTTCAGTAGGAAAACAAGGAAGTGCTGAGTTTCAGGCAAGGACCAAAGCAATCTAACCTGCAGCTAAATATGGCAAGGAAAGCAGCTGGAATGTGGGCCTGGTAACCCGCCAAAGCGATTTGTCAAAAGGCACGCTGGATAAATCAAAATCGATTTGTCTTACCATGACACAGATTCCAATTTCTCCTCTTGGAAACATGGAGCTCAGCATAGAATTGGTTCCACATGCTCTTTAGCTCTTTGATTTGAATTATTTGCTGAGTAAAAATTTTGGGGAGCTAGGCGTTTATTATTACCAGTTGTTAAGAAAGTTTAAAAATAATCCAATTATCTATAAATCATTGATTGAGATTTTCCAAATGCATGACTTGACAGCTTAAGAGAGTCAAAATTGGCAGAATAGCATTCGCTGGCTTGGGCTGTGGGAGTTACAGGCATTTTAACGTCTTTGGTTTTGTTGAACATGAGATAAAAAGTGACAATTAGGGATGGTGTATTGAGAACATTTTTACAACTAAAAAAGACCTGAACTTGAAGTTCTAACATGCAAAATAAACAGAAGACTATATTGATACATAGCATTGATACCAGGGGTGCTATTCAGCAGGTTCTGGAGAACCGGTAGCGGAAATTTTGAGTGATTCGGAGAACCGGCAAATACCACCTCTGGCTGGTCCCAGAGTGGGGTGGGAATGGAGATTTTGCAATATCCTTCCCCTGCTACGCCCACCAAGCCACACCCACAGAACCAGTAGTAAAAAAAATTGAATTCCACCACTGATTGATACATACATAGCATTCAAATTATGATTTGTAACAGAATTTCTGCATGCAACGAACACCTTAAGAGAGTACTGGAGAATATAATTTTGTGCTTCCGTATAGTTCTAGGATTCGATATGAACACACAGAGCATATATAGAACATAGAATAACAGACCTGGAAGGGACCTTGGAGATCTTTTTAATCCAACCTCCTGCTTAAGCAGGAAACCCTATACTATTTTGGACGAGTGGTTGTCGAGTCTCTTCTTAAAAACCTCCCAATAATGGAGCATCCATAACTACTGAAGGCAAGCTATTCCTTTGGTTGATTGCTCTCACCGTTAGGAAATTTCTCCTTAGTTCTAGATTGCTTCTCTCCTTGGTTAATTCCAATCCATCGTTTCTTGCCTTGCCTTTTGGTGCTTTGGAAAATAGTTTGGCATCTTTGTAGGAGCCCCTCAAATATTAGAACACTGCTATCATATCTCCCCTGGTCCTTCTTTTCATTAGACTAGACAGAGCCAATTCCTGTAACCGTTCCTTGTATCTTTTAGCCTTCAGCTCCCTTATCATTCTTGTTGCTCTTCTCTGCACTCTTTCCAGAGTTTCAGCATTTTTTTTAATATTGTGGGGATCAGAACTGGATTCAGTAAGTGTGGGCTTATTAATGAACTCAAGATTAACAAACTTAAATTAAATTTCTTTTATATTAAATATAATTATTTATGCTCTATTACATATTTGCCTGCTATTATTATCTTAGACCTGATTTCACATTGGGTTGAAGAATACAAAGAGACCGTATGAATAAAGAGAACATTACCTGCTGGAAACTTTCTCTTAAATGGCTTTGATCTTCCGGATGGCAGAATTCTAAAATATCTTTCCCCAAAAGATCCTGGTAAGTAAACATAGAAGGAGGGAAAAAAAAAACCCACACCAGTTAAAAAAAATGTTACAAATTGCCAGAGGAATAGTTTACTAACAATGAATTCCCTAAATGTTTAAAAATAAATTTTAGAGCTACTTAATAGAAAAAAAATAAACAAGACCGTATCTATCGCACAATAATACAACTGAATCAACCACAGTTTTTCACTTTACACTTGAAATTTGCACTTTATGTATGGAGAAGAGCAAGGGTGGGCTTCAAAAATTTTAGCAAGGGGTTCTCTCCCCGGTTGATGGATGGGTGTGGCCAAGGTGGGCATGGCCTAGTCGGCCTCCTGCACCACAGGGGTGAGGCCTTTTTGCCCTCCCCGGGCTCCAGAGGCTTTCCTTGAGCCTCTGGGAAGGCGAAAATGGCCTCCCCAAGCTCTGGAGGCTCTCTGGAGGCTGGAAATGGGCCCATTTCTGGCCTTCCCGAACTTCCGGTAGGCCCATTTTTCACCCTCCCCAAGCCTCCGCACACGCTCTGAACTTACCTGCATCCAAAACAGGCCACGTGGGAGGGGCGGAGTGGGCGGAGCCAGCCAGGAGTGGGATTTGGGGGTTCTCTGAACTGCATAGAATCCTAGCTAGAGGTTCTCCCGAACCCCTGTGAACCCCCAGTAGCCCACTCCTGGAGAAGAGCCAATAAGACTAACATGATACATATTTATAGAAGATACATGATTTGATGACAAAGGAATGTTATTTAAGCCATTTAAGGTTCAATCTTCCTCCCTTCCTTCCTTCCTTCCTTCCTTCCTTCCTTCCTTCCTTCCTTCCTTCCTCTCTCTTGAGACCCCAGCCCTCCACTTCTGTCTCTGGCCCTCTTTAAAAATATTCACAGGCAAACTCTGAATATTTGGTGATTTAGGCAAAAAGAACGAACAGACCTGTGGCTGATAGCCAATAACACTGATGCATCTTGGATCCACAAAGGTAATTATTCCATCTGAGCTATGCCTGGATAAGAATTCTGTGGGGACCGACATTCCATTCATATCCATGCACACCGGCGAACTGGTCACCTGAGAAAAATAATTTACACATGCTTTATTCCATAAAAATGGCAGGGGTTGGGGGAATCATCAAAATACAATTTACAAGAAACTATTTTATTGGTGCTTGTGAAAAGAAAACTACATAACAGTGTATAACTGGATGCAACATTCAATAGAAGATTGAATGGTTATGGATCTGAGCCTGTAACTTCCCATCTCAAATGGGAACAATCATTCAAGCAATCAGATAGGACAAATGAAGGTTTGGCATCCAGGAAAATTAAATAAATAATATAAATAAATTAAATAATATTTTAAAAAAAGGCCAGGCTGTGTTTCTAAACAACCTTCTTGAAAATGTTCAAAACAACCAGAATAGCAAAAAATTTAAAACACTAAGGACTCCATTCAGTGCTAATAATTCTACTGAAAATCAAACCTAAACTGCCTGAACGCACCTGAAAATGGGAATGAAAATTTCCCAGAAAACTGCTGCTGAGGAATATGGTCACTGGGATAAATCAATGGGTTAGAACAGAGGTGTGAAACTCACTTCATCACGGTGTCGTCACGTGACGTATCGTGACTCCCCCCCCCCTTCGCTAAACCGGCTGTAGCCATGGCCGACGTGTGATGCATCCAGCCCGTGGGCTGTGAGTTTGACACCTCTGGGTTAGAAAGTAGTACCTACTATAAAGAGTTTTTCAGCAGCAACCCAACTTTTTGGCAGCAATGAGTGAGATCTTGGCCAGCCGAGAAAGCCATGCGAGTACAGAGGGTATTATGACGAAATGGGCTCTAGACCAGGTTGTTCTTGTGTGAACTCTTTTCTCTATCCCACAGTGTGCCAGATGCACTTCTCAAGCAAAGAAACACGTCCCAGCGTTGTTAGCCCTTAAATGTTCTTCCCTGCCCCCAGAACTGAAACCGTGTCAACCTGTTCACCCTAAGGAAGGAGAACAGGTTGGCTTCCAGCTGGATTATGTACTTCCTGGGGAGAGAAGAGTTCATCATGTACGCTCTTCCTGATTTCTTTGTGGTGACGCTTCCCTAGCTGTTGACCTCACAGCATGGCTCGGGCGAAAGGCTTTTGGTTCTCTACATATCGTGTAATAATCCTTCGGAACCGCAGTCTTATTTTGACAGCTGCACCGTTAGCAGATTGTGTTCTTCCTCTCCTTGTTTCTGCAACCCCTAAATAATGTTTGGCTTTCGTACTTAAAGCGTAAAGAAGTCAGCAGTGCCAAGACCACATTATGCCTCTTCAAGAAAGTCGGCGACATTGAAAACCAAGTGGGATTAAAGACTCCAAAGCATACTTCCAGATGAAAAGAAGGACTAGGGGTGACATGATAGAAGTCTTCCAATATCTCAGGGGCTGCCACAAAGAAGAAGGAGTCAAGCTATTCTTCAAAGCACCTGAAGGCAGGACAAGAAGCAATGGGTGGAAACTACTCAAGGAGAGAAGCAACCTAGAACTAAGGAGAAATTTCCTGGCAGAACAATTAATCATTGGAACAACTTGCCTCCAGAGGTTGTGAATGCTCCAACACTGGAAGTTTTTAAGAAGAGACTGGACAACCACTTATTTGAAATGCTATAGAGTTTCCTGCCTAAGCAGGGGGTTGGACTAGAAGACCTCCAAGGTCCCTTCCAACTCTGTTATTCTATTCTATTCTAACGTGAGAATACCTACCTTTAATAGTATTCAGGAAAAACCAATGTAGGACTCTTATTCGTGTATCCAGCTTACCTGACTAATTAGTATGTAAAATAAGACCCCTGGCTTTGTCCTATTCAATGAAAATTTGTCACTCCTATTATTGACCATTGACCCTGATCTGTGTGTATGGACTCAACCTGTGATGTGGAACCTCATGTACTGGTCAAAACAAAGATCAATGGTCATCCCAAGGCAACGATCAGGACGAGGCCCTCTTGATGCTGCTTCCTTGCCTCCAGAAGTTCTGGGTGCTCCATCACTGGAGGTTTTCAAGAAGAGTTGGGCAGCCATTTTTCTAGAAGAGCATAGGGCCATGATGGTGAACCTATGGCACGTGTGCCAGAGGTAGCAGGCAGAGCCCTCTCTGTGGGCATGCGCGATGTCGCCAGCTTCTCTTCTGGTTTCCGGCAGCCAGCCAGCTGGTCTTCACAGGCACTGGAGTGCCTGAAAACGGCTTGAAATTGGCCCAAAAAAATGGCCAAAAATGGCCTGAAAAGGGCCCGGAAAATGGGCGAAACATAAGCATGCACACACCAGTCAGCTGGTCTTAGGGTTTCTGGTGCTCCGGCGTACACACATGCACACACGTGTGCACGTTCCAGTTTGGGCACAGCGCCAAAAAGGTTTGCCATCACTGGTATAGGGTCTCCTGCCATGAGCTGGGAGTTGGACTAGAAAATCTCCAAGTTCCCTTCCAAACCTATTATTCTATGTTCCTTCTATGGATGGACTGGGCCATAGCTCAGAGGCAGAGTACCTGCCTTGTATCTCAAAATTCCCTGGTCCAGTTTCCAGCATCTCCAACCAGGTATGAAAACCAATGCTGGAGAGTCTCTGCCAGGTAGATCAATCTTCCTCATCTTTATGTATTGAATCCCTGCTTCAAGATGCCTCAAAGTGGAAAAACTGGGACATACAGTACCATACAAATAGCCTTTGGTGTAATTTCCAAAGCCTGTAGCAGGAGAACATTTCAGACTTCTGGTAAGAGCCAGCAGTGTTTTACAGAATAAAAGAGTTGGAAGGGACCTTGTAGGTCAGTGATGGCTAACCTTTTGGCCATCGGGTGCCAAAAACGGAGGCAGTGCAAGGGGGGGTCATGCGTGTGCGTGTCCACACCCATAATTCTATGCACCCTGCCCCCCCATGCTCCCCCCGCTTTTGGCATGTGATGGCACGGTGGGCCCAATAGGCCTGTTTTTTTGCCCTCCCCAGGCTCCAGAGGCTTTCTAGGAGCCTGGGGAGGGCAAAAACAACCTTCCCCATCCCCTTCTGTTTGCCAAATTCCAGTGGGCCCAGAAGGCCCAAAAATCAGCTGGCCAGCGTGTGCATGCGTGCTGGAGCCGAGCTAAGGAATGCTCACCTGCCCACCAATATGGCTTGGTGTGCCACCTGTGGCACGCGTGCCATAGGTTTGCCATCACGGTTGTAGGTCATCTAGTCCAACCCCCCCCCCAAGCAAGAGACCCTACACCATTTCTGACAAATGGCAATCCAGTCTCTTCTTGAAAGCTTCCAGGGATGAAGCTCCCACAGCTTCTGAAGGCAACGTCTGTTCCATCGGTTGATCGCTCTCCCTGTCAGAAAACTTCTCCTTATTTCCAGGTTGAACCTCTCCTTGTTCAAGAGATGCTCTTCCTTTCCCCATAGGCTGCTGGTTGAAGAGATGGAAAGGGTGAATGTTGCAAAGGAATGGAGGTCCCATTCTACTTTGGGCATTGATTCTAACCTGCGTTGACTTCAATCCTGTCTCTTATCTTTGAGATAACGTGATACACAGCAGAAAGAAGACTATCCACCTTAAGCATTAGATGATCCAGAGCTTTGACCCCAAACAGATTCCTCAGTAGGGAAGAATAACACCTCTAGATATCAAGAATTGATCCATTGTCCCGAATTATACATAATGAAGTATGTAGAACTTACATGTATTCAGATAGTGATATATTTGGTAGCATTGTTATATATCTGTTCTATTGGCCTTACATTTCAGCTGGGATTACTGTTGTTATTTGAAGTGCAATAATTTAAAATAGAATAACAGAGTTGGAAGGGACCTTGGAGGTCTTCTAGTCCAACCCCCTGCTTAGGCAGGAAACCCTACACCATTTCAGACAAATGGCTATCCAATCTCTTCTTAAAAACTTCCAGTGTTGGAGCATTCACAACTTCTGAGGCACGTTGTTCTACTGGTTGATTGTTCTAACTGTCAGGAAATTTCTTCTTAGTTCTAGGTTGCTTCTCTCCTTGATTAGTTTCCATTCATTGCTTCTCATCCTGCTCTCAGGTGCTTTGGAGATTAGCTTTTATAATAATTTAAAACAAACAAACAAACAAACAAACAAACAAACAAGCAAGCAAGCAAGCAAGCAAGCAAGCAAGCAAACAAACAAGCCACAGAGTTTTGCAAGCCTATTTGTAACCACAAAGTATTTTTTACCTGAAGTCTTCCGATCGCCACCAGGCAATATTTGCTGCCTTGTCCCACTTCAGCATCTTCTTCCGGTATGGTCATTCCTAAAATTATTTTCCCAAAACAACAATTTGTTAAAAAAAAAAAGTTAGAAGGATCAGAAAGCTGAGAAAGATCTCGTTAGCTACTCTGGGAAGACAAGATGGCCCGATTTGAACTAATTTTCTGGTACCAGTAAAAACATATTGAAGCTGTCCTGCTGTTAATAATTTTCAGTCCAGAGATTGAAAAACACATTTCTTCTCATTTTAGTCTTGAAACACTTTGGTTCTTGAACCCATTTCATTAGTAATTTGCTTTTAATGGTTTGTTTTTGTATACTGCCTTGCTGACCCATGTTAAACCAAGTAGATGTTTACAGACATTCCTATAAATGCAAAATAAGAATAAAAATAGGAAAGTGATAGGATCATCCAGATATTAGATTTGTCATCTCAGGGCAGTTGTTTTTACTGTAAATCACCAACATATTGTATGATGTTGAAAAGAAACAGCTGCCTGAAAGAAAGAAAAAAAGGCAAGGAGTTTCATTCCACTTTGTTTTCAATCTTTTAATGGAATTTAATGGTATAAACATGTTTAAAAAAACAAGGCAGGTCAGAATGCTGTTTTTTTAGTGCCTTGGGGTTACGCAAATACCTTTGATTGGTACATCAGCATAATCTCCCCATCCAAGTCTTTTAAGTAATCTGATTTCCCAAAATGAGTTTTGGGGCCAGAAACTTCCTACAAATTCTTGACTGAGTTATTTAAAGCCTTCCTTATTCCCTTGAGTGTTTGAATCATTGGGAGAAGAAATTTTGGCCTCTTAGTCAGGTTGAGGAGAAAGGAAGATCATGCTTTACCAGATTGCAAGAACAGTCAGAAGAGGAGGCCCGAACTCTCACCGGTAGCTTCACATTGCAAATGAACAAATGTACATTCAAATTTTGCAGCTACTAAGATTGTTGGCTGAGCAGGTACAAAAATAGCCAGGGAAATCATTGAAGCCTTAACTGCAGTGATTCGCTTAACAATCATGCAAAAAAAAAAGGTTGTAAAATGGCCCAGGACTCACTTAACAATTGCCTTGCATAACAACAGAAATTTTGGACTCAATTGTATATAAGAAAGGTTTGACACTTAGGTATTAAGACTGGCTTCTGAACAAGTAAGAAAATGATCAGGTTGCTAGTAGCTTTGCCAGTGAAAAACTACATTAATCACAAAACCATTACAGTTGTCCAAGTGTTGCACCCAAAATTAAGCCAAAGCCTTAAAGAAAACAAATATTTTAGGTGCTGGTGGAGAGCCAAGAAGAGGAATGCCCTCTCCATTGTGCTACTGGCTTTTTAGCCAGTGCCACTGTTGCATGAAGGATCAGCATGAATTTGGCATGCTTCAAATGTATACACTAGGCATTATGAGCTCATTGGTGTTGGCTGCAGACAAAGACAGTTACCATTTTACTACAGCACCTGGAAGAGCAGCTTAGGAACACCTGATGCTCCTTCCTTAATACGAGTTCCATTTTCTTCTTCTTGGATGAACTGTGAGAATTAATTAATTAATTAATTACATGCCCCCAGCCTACCAGGGGCTCATATACTGAACATCAGATCTGAGTTTGTGAGGACATTCTGAGTTTGTGAGGAAGCAAGAAAGCAAAAAAGGAAGGAAAGAAGGAAGGTAGAGAAAGAAAGAAAGAAAGAGAGAGAGAGAGAGAGAGAGAGAGAGAGAGAGAGAGAGAGAGAAAGAAAGAAAGAAAGAAAGAAAGAAAGAAAGAAAGAAAGAAAGAAAGAAAGAAAGAAAGAAAGAAAGGATATTTTTGTATTATCAACATTACTGTGGGTATCAACTGTGCAAGACGTGCATCAATGTGCAGTCTGGAGGGGAACATTTGTCCTACTTCGATTCCTGCAGGCATGGACATCAAGCTACAGCATGCCTTCCTCGCAAATATTTTCCCCTCATTGTCATGCAGTGAACAAATCTGATTAAGGGGGGAAAAAACATCATATGGACTGCATAAAAATTTATTTCCTTCTCAGAAATATGAGATCCCTTAATTGAAATGGAGCAAGGGGAGGGGAAGGCCAACGTTCGTTTAAATAAAATTAAATTGGTAAAATGTACATACCGAGCAGTGGGAAAAGTGCATTTCATTGGTGCAGTTCATGGGCTGGGTTAATGCAGTGCTTTGGAGGACATAAGACACTCTCAGTGAATTGGCAGCAAAGTATATGGACAAAAATTTGAGGATAGAATTTAAACAGGGCATTTTATCTACTGATGTTCCAGCACCAATTTTTTTAATTTATTGTCATGTACATCACTGATGAGTCCAGATCAGTCTTATTCAATCTATTTTTAGTTTTTCATTACAATCTCATGTTCATTTCACTAGAGCCACATACAATTCTTAGAGTCAATTTTTTTTCTTCCGTGTCCAGCTCAAACTTTAAACTGCCAGAATGAAGCCACCTTCTTGGCTCTATCGTTGGCCAAAAATAAATCATGATTGGTACATGCTTCTGGTAGTAGCCGACATTAGAATCAGTGATTGGTCTCATGGACAACAATACACCAGGGGTGAAATTCAACCAAGTTCTGACAGATTCTGGAGAACCGGTAGCGGAAATTTTAAGTAGTTCAGAGAACCAGCAAATACCACCTCTGGCTGGCCCCAGAGTGGGGTGGGAATGGGGATTTTGCAGTATCCTTCCCCAGGAGTGGGGTGTGAATGGAGATTTTGCAGTATCCTTCTCCTGCCATGCCCACCAAGCCACGCCCACAGCACCGGTAGTAAAAAAAATTAAATTCCACCACTGCCCATGGAAATAACTCAGGACACCCATCTGATCCTCAGTCCCAGATGATTTTTAACGTTTCACCATGTCAGTTAGAAAGAACAGGATGTCAACCATTGTAAAGCAAAGCACTAAAAACTGCTAATATGTCTATTTCCAGCCTGGCTCCAGAAGATGAAAATGCTGGGTGACTGAAATTCTTCTTCCAAAAAATAAAAAAGGCATGCAGGGAAGGATTGTAAAAAAAAAAAAAAAAAACCAAGATAGTGGTCACAATAAACATGGCTGTGGCTGAGATCTCTAGGTGATGCTTAAAAGCTGGTTTCAGATGTTCTCTTCATAAAGAGTCATCCAGACTCTTTATGTTGCAAAGGTACTGTTTGAAAGGCAACTGAACTTAGTTAGACTAGAATAACAGAGTTGGAAGGGACCTTGGAGGTCTTCTAGTCCAACCCCCTGCTTAGGCAGGAAACCCTATACCATTTCAGACAAAGGGTTATCCAACACCTTCTTAAAAACTTCTAGTGTTGGAGCATTTAAAACTTCTGGAGGCAAGTTGTCCCACTTATTAATTGTTCTGACTTTCAGGAAATTTCTCCTTAGTTCTAACTTGCTTCTCTCCTTGATCAGTTTCCATCCACTGCTTCTTGTCCTGCCCTCAGGTGCTTTGGAGAATAGCTTGACTCCCTCTTCTTTGGGGCAGCCCCGAGATACTGGAAGACTGCTATCATGTCTCCTCTAGTCCTTTTTTTCATCGGACTAGACATACCCAATTCCAGCAAGTGTTCTTTATATGCTTTTGCCTCCAGTCCCTCTTGTTTCTTTCTTTGAAAATGTTTTGTTTCTCATCCAAGAAGCTTCTTCAGAACTGGTAAGGCCCCCTTGGGACAACCTTGACTTGGATGATTGGGAATCTCCGTAGACAATCATTCAAATGAAATATGGAAGGGAAGGGAAAGGGAAATTGGGGTGCCGAAATCATGTCTGGATAGTAGACTGAGTAGTAGACATACAGATTATTTGGACATCGCCTTCATCCACTGTAATGAAATATTTTGCACTTCTCCTTAAAACCTAGCAATTATTTCTAAAGATGCCTCTAGGACTATCCATTAGCAGATGCAAATGTTACACAAACCAACATCCTTTTTTTTCCCCCAGCAATGCTGTTTTTGGCAGGGAGTCAGCAGCCACTCTCCAATTTAGGTACTGCATGTCCCAAATTACTTATACAACCTTGAAAAACGTGGTGCTTTTTCTCGTGAAAGGTGGTTGGGGAGGCTGAGGTAATTGAGAGATGGTTCTAGAAAGGCCTGTCACATTTCCTTTCCTTCTATTTATGAGGGAGAACTTTCAGCCTCCTCTCAGCATGGACGAGAGAGAATAAAAACATCTTCTTAATGGCCTTCTGAGAGAAAAAAAAGAAGATAAAATTAGCATCCTTTATTTACTGGGGGGGGGGGGAACAAAGATCCTGGTGACTCTAACCTCAGGAAGGAGGCAAAAATGAGCCGAAAAACAACTTCTCCCCCACCTCAACCCCTGGTGTGGAGGAGGAAAAAAAGATTTCTTCCTTTGTTCCCTGAAACTCTTCCGAACTGCAACAACAGAGCTGAACAGCTGAGCGTGTAACTCAGATGAATCTGACACAACGAGATCTGTTTTTTATTTTATTTGGAGACATCTGTTTGGTGCTATATAATAAAGAGCATAGGACTGTGTGGAATGTCTGGCAGGCATGGGGTTGTTTTTTGGTATTAAAGAAAGGACAGAAATAAAGTCATACTGAGTTTCCGAGAGGTCAGCTCCGTGGCTTCCAACTTTGGATGCAAGCAAGTACTGTTTTAATGGAAAAATCGTAACCCAAGGTCTTGTTTAAGAAGGCAGAATGGTTTCTACCAAGCCACACACACAAGCGGGATTTTCTGTTTGTAAGTCCTAGTGGTTTATTCTGGCTATAGCCAGAAGATTTTGTTGTTGTTAGTTGCGAACTCGTGTCCGACCCACCACGACCTCATGGACAACTTTCCTCCAGGCCTTCCTCTCCTCTACATCTCCCGGAGTCCATTTAAGCTCACGCCAACTGCTTCAATGACTCCATCCAGCCACCTCGTTCTCTGTTGTCCCATTCTTCTTTTGCCCTCAATCATTCCCAGCATTCTCTGGTGAGTCCTTCTGATGAATATACAGTAAGGTAAAGGTAAAGGTTCCCCTCGCATATATGTGCTAGTTGTTCCCGACTCTAAGGGGCGGTGCTCATCTTCATTTCAAAGCCAAAGAGCCAGCGCTATCCGAATACGCCTCCGTGGTCATTTGGCCAGCGTGACTAAATGGCAAAGGCACACAGAACGCTGTTAGCTTCCCACCAAAGGGGGTTCCTATTTTTCCACTTGCATTTTTTACATGCTTTCGAACTTCTAGGTTGGCAGAAGCTGGGACAAGGAGCGGGAGCTCACTCCATTACATGATATTAGGGATTCGAACCGCTGAACTGCCGACCTTTCGATCGACAAGCTCAGTGTCTTAGCCACTGAGCCACCACGTCCCTTATACAGTATACTTATACAGTAGAGGTGACAAATATATTTAAGGAATTAGATCTGATAGAAAGAGTGCCTCAAGAACTATGGACGGAGGTTCGCAGTATTGTACAAGAAGTAGCAACTAAAACCATCCCAAAGAAAAAGAAATGCAAGAAAGCAAAATGGCTGTCTGAGGAACTTACAAATAACTGAGGAAAGAAGGGATGCAAAAGACAAGGGAGAAAGAGAAAGATACACCCAGTAAAGCCAGAAGATTTAGTGATGTTCAATCTTCCAATTTCTTTCAGGACCCAAAAGATCATTCAGATAAAGGCT
Source organism: Pituophis catenifer annectens (assembly GCF_029215685.1). NCBI lineage: Eukaryota > Metazoa > Chordata > Lepidosauria > Squamata > Colubridae > Pituophis > Pituophis catenifer. The sequence goes on along the minus strand of NW_027256894.1, from coordinate 14,233,950 downwards.
TGACCCAGCTTTTATCTGAATAATTGGGGAAGCTTTGAATGACTTCCATAACAATAGGGTACAATTCTCCCATCTGGATGAAACAAACAATAAACAGAAAGCTACAGGAGAGCTGGCAAAGAGTGGAGATTGGTATTTTCTTCTCATTATGATAGGTTTTTTTTAATTATTATTTGAAAAGATATTGTGTTTTCGCTGGCCTTTAGAGGCAATTTAGATATTTAAAACATAATCCACATATTGCATTCTGACTGGGGGCAGACTAGACAGATACTCCCTTCTTATCTCATGCTCCTAAGATTATAAAATAAGAATTGAGATAGAAGAAATACTGGGAGGAGGTTAGAAAAGCAGAGCAGGACTGAAAAGGAAACAAAGGGTCTCATGGAATATGAATGCAAAATGCTGATCAAGCGCTTTCATGAAAAGCGGAGAAAACTGTGGTTGCCTGATATTGCTCAACTACAATTCCCAAAGGGCCAGTGGTGAGGGGTACAGAGAATTACAGTTCAGCAACTTTCAGAGGGCCTTAGAGGCCTCATCCCTGTTTTTAAATTGTTAGGTCAGAAGAAAAGTCGGACAGGACTAAAAAAGTGCAGATTCCAAGGCAAAAAATTGCTATTACACTGATGTCCATTGGGCTCTATCTCTGCTACCTTCTGAGTCAAGATGCCCAGGCTGTAATCTGGCAGACAGATGCCCTGGATAAAATTTAGAAAAACAGAACACATTGAAAAGTATTTCCCAAGTCATAGTTTGCAATATAGAAATAGATCTATCCATCGATCTAAATTCTCAAGAATGTTAAAAGTTAGTTTACTCCCAATCTGACCACTTGCCCACACCGCAGATTTATTTTATTTTATTTATTTTATTTTATTTGTTTTTATATGCCGCCCTTCTCCGGAGACTCAGGGCGGCTTACAATGCGTTAAGCAATAGCCTTCATACTTTTGTATATTTTATACAAAGTCAGCTTATTGCCCCCACAAACCGGGTCCTCATTTTACCCACCTTAGAAAGGCTGAGTCGACCTTGAGCCTGGTGAGAATTGAACTCGCAGTAATTGTAGGCAGCTGGATGTTAAATGCTGCCTTAGTAGGCCACTCTGGCGGAAAATCTAAGGTAAAATGTGCTTCCCGTTTTCAGTGGGATGAGCTGTGGCTTGAAATCGGGGGCAGTTTGCATGAAAAGCATGTGCTGTACTATGGGATGGGATGCTGGCCATTCCTTTGCTGTGTCTTTGAACTAGATCATAAGAAACTATACTCCAATAGAAAAAGAAAAATCTTCACAGTCACAGTTTATACAAACAGCCTCAATGGTAGCAATTAAAAACCAGATACTCAAAATATCAGAGGATCATTTTGAGTTCTGCAAATTTCTGGGGTCAACCGAGAACCTTCTAAGTTATCGGTTTCACTGCTCAATACGGGTTGTTCCAAAAGTTCACTCTCAAAGCAGACAGGAGCCAGAAATTTGCTGTTTCCTCTGGACCTGATCTTAACAGCCATAATTCCATTATAGAGTAGAGGAATTTGAACAAATTCAATTTCCCCCCAGTTAACAATATTTCTTGTGTGCTGGGTCTACTGTGTATAAAAGCGACTGCCGGAGATGGTTCTGTCTCTTGCTAAAAGTTATAGGTCCAAAATCAAGCTTCAGTACAAATTATGCTGAACTTGAGGGCCTGCATCACAGTCCGTGACAAATAAACAAGGTACATTAAAAAAAAAGAGAACAGGACGGCAAATACTTATTTAACTGATTTGAAAGGGAACTCGTTTGTGCATAGCAAACCATGATGGAGAAGTTCATTTTTTAAATATATGAGCTAGTGATATGGTTTCTACTGCCAAAGATCCAACTGGAAGACCTCCTACTGACCTAGATATTCCACACGGTAGGATGAGAATGGCAGAGGCTGATTAAGAATAGGAATTATAGAATAATAGAGTTGGAAGGGACCTTGACAGCCAGCGCTGTCCGAAGACGTCTCCGTAGTCATGTGGCCAGCATGACTAAATGCCAAAGGCGCACGAAATGCTGTTACCTTCCCACCAAAGGTGGTCTCTATTTTTCTACTTGCATTTTTTATGTGCTTTCGAACTTCTAGGTTGGCAGAAGCTGGGACAAGTAACGGGAGCTCATAACGCGGCACTAGGGATTCGAACCGCTGAACTGCCAACCTTTTGATCGACAAACGCAGCATCTTAGCCGCTGAGCCACCACGTCCCTTATAGCACCTAGAATTCTCTAAATTTCCCATGATTCCCTGCAAGGCACCCAGTTGGGAAAGGCCAGCATAAATAATAAGCTTCTAAACCAGAAAAGAACCATTAATGTAATTATTCATCACCGTCACTGGTGAGATAAGCAAATGTTCTTACATTTCGGTGGAGACTTTACCATCTTCCAATTATTTTGTTGATTCTTTCACAACGAAGTCGAAATGTACAGATATTTGTTTTTCATAAGACCCTTATGAGACAACTGAAAATGCCATCAAAGAATCCACTCCCCCCTCTCCACATTTTTTCCATTGTTGAAGGGTACAGTGCTACCATAAGAAGCCAATTAGGCTAAGTCACAATTCAAAGGCTCCTGAAAGGCCCAAAGAATGCAGGGTGTGCTATATCCTTGCACGCATTCAACAAATACACATACACACATTGCTTAAGAGCAGTTGGAACATCCTTGGCTCCATTTACATTCTTTTCACTATATTCACTATGACATCTGATCCACTCATCGCTCAGACCTCTCTGGAGAAATTCCTTAAAACAAATATACACACAATTAAAATGGAAACGTTTGTTTTCCAAAAATGTTTGAAATACTTCAAAGTTTAAAAAAAACGTGCAATTTCTTTCTTTCTAAGATGGGGAAATGCTTTAGAAAGCAGCTGTTTGCCGTTATGTATTGTCTACCTCTGAATCTAAAAAAAGAAGAAGAAAAAAACCCCACAGAAAAACAAAAACATGGCTGTCTGATTCATACGTGCCGGCAACCAACTTTCTCCTTTTTTCTAAGAAGAAATTACAGGTAGCGTCCAACTTCTGTTGAGCACCACAGAAAAATTTATGTTGTTAAGTGAGGAATTTGTTAAGCGAGTTTTGCCCCATTTTATGACTTTTCTTGCCCCCGTTGTTAAGTGAAACACTGCAGTTGGTAAAATTAGTAACACAGCTGTTAAGTGAAGCTGGGTTGCCTATGGACTTTGCTTTTCAAAAGGCCGCAAAAGGGAATCATTGCAACCGTCACAAATGTAAGTGACTTGCCAAACATCTGAATTTGGACCAGAGAGATGCTGCAATGGTCATAAGTGTGAAGAACGGTCATATGACACTATTTTCAGTGCTGTTGTAACTTTGAATGGTCACTAAATGAACTGTTGTAAGTCAAGGACTACCTGTATACACAGGTAGTTGGACTGCTAATGTAACCCAACGATCCTGTGCTTTCTCACTCCTCCAAGCAGTTTTTAAAAAAGTAAATCAAGAGAAAAACTAAAATTTAATGCTCAAATAACCTCTTCAAGGGAAAGTTAGGAGTTGGCAAGTGAAGGACCTGGGAACCTGCCCCTTCTCAAAAACGACTTCACAAAATTAAATTACCCTAATGCAATTTCAAACATTTGCAATTCAGGAGATTTCTAAGATAACAGAAAACTAGGCCATCTCTCAGAGGACATCATGAACATTTGGCAATTGGTCACAAGATTATGGGGTTTTCATACAAGATATTTTGGTCATGAAAGGTTGGGGGGGAAGAATTTAGCAATTCTTCCCAATTTAGCAATAGCAATAGCACTTCGACTTATATCCCGCTTCACAGTGCTTTACAGTCCTCTCTAAGCGGTTTACAGAGTCAACATATCACCCTCAACAAACTAGGTCCTCACTTTACTGACCTCGGAAGGATGGAAGGCTGAGTCAACCCTGAGCCGGCGAGAATCGAACTGCCGGCAGTGGGCAGAGTTAGTCTGCAATACTGCATTCTAACCATTGCGCCACCACAGCTCTTTTGCCTTCTGCATCTGAAATGGTTGCTAGTCCAGTTGTACGTGTTTAAAATATAACCACATTTGGAAAGATTCATACAACTTTGCACTAACCCACATATTTACATTCTGTAATAAGCAACCTAGAACTAAGGAGAAATTTCCTGACAGTGAGAACAATTAATCAGTGGAACTACTTGCCTCCAGAAGTTGTGAATGCTCCAACACTGGAAGTTTTTAAGAAGGTGTTGGATAACCATTTGTCTGAAGTGGTGTAGGGTTTCCTGCCTAAGCAAGAGGTTGGACTAGAAAACCTCCAAGATCCCTTCCAACTCTATTATTCTATATGGTGCCTGGTTCTGTATGGCTCATAGCTCAGAGCTGTGTGGCTAATATCCCAATAAATAACTAAAAACCCACACACAACCAGGCACCACATAAATAGAACACGTGATTTGGGCATAGAATAGCCCAAGCACACATTCTGGTGTGAGAGAAATTCCCTGAGGATGGGCTCCAGGATGAGTCTGAAAGCTTGGAAGACTAAACCTATAGTCCCAATGGTTCTTGCAAAATCCTCTTCCTTCCCTGAACACAACATAACTATTCTTTGCAGACCTCTGGAAGAGCCACACTACAATATATGATCCACGAGCATTACCTACAGCTCTACAGTAAGTTCAAGCAGACTAAAACCTCTTACAGCCTTAGTAGGATGGGGACATGGTGATATTTGCAATCCCAAGGAAATTTAAAAAATCACTGCTTTAGGCCGGTAATACATCTAAATATCCACAACCAAAGATAACTCCTGTTCTGATTCACATCAGCAGGGGCTGTCAGAGAGAAAAGACACTCTTCAGCAGATCCAAGAAATAAGGTCAGCCAAACCATCTCTTGACAACATTGGACACAATCCCCTCTTGAGTTTCCAACTGTTTTCCACATTTTCCCGTATGTAAATATCCCCGTGTGTGATATTGAGTTACAGCATGTTTAGAGTACAGTGCAATGGGCCAAGAAGAAAAAATATATATATTCCCAGAAGACCTCATTCAAAACAGAAATGCTTTATTGAAGAACTAGAGGGTGTGGTAGCTTGGAATGAAGGCTTACGTATAGGGTTTAAAAAAAAATAAAAATAAAAATCAGATTTTCTTCTCTCCGAAAAGAAAATTCCTTTCGAAATTCTCCTAGGTTCAGAATTGGCCATCAGAGAGGAAAGATTACAGCAGGAGAAAAATGTATAAAGGCTTCTGGGGTTTTAAAAATTGATCTTTTTTAATGCAGTTGCTAGCTGTGGACCTGAGGAACTGTAGACCATGAGATGTGCTGTGTTGCCTATCCTAGCATGGCCTGTAGAAATTTGCTAAGGGTGTCAATTTCTTGAGATAAATAGCACTTGAATTTAGTGTGTATTGATGGCTGCTCGAGAGTAAAGACTCAAAAATGCCTTGGCATGTAGGTGTGGAATTCTGAATCATGTTCTCTCACCCGATGATATACAATTAAAAACCACAGAGATAAAGATATTGTGGATACTGATTTCATGTAGGAAAGTCATGTAGAATGTGATTCAAAGCCCTGGGATCAGGGGTGAAATCCAACAGGTTCTAACCGGTTGTGGAAAACCGGTAGCGGAAATTTTGAGCAGTTCGGAGAACCGGCAAATACCACCTTTCGCTGGCCCCAGAGTGGGGTGGGAATGGAGATTTTGCAATATCCTTCCCCCAGGAGTGGGGAGGGAATGGGGATGTTGCAGTATCCTTCCCCTGCCACGCCCACCAAGCCACGCCCACAGAAACGGTAGGGAAAAATTTTGGATTTCACCCCTGCCTGGGATTCTAAAATTTTGAAGTTCCCTGAGGTCTATATAAGAGAAGCTTCTTTGTTCCAAGAAAGAATGAAGGAAAGAAGGAAAGAGGAAGAAAGAGAGAGAAAGAGAGAAAGAAAAAGAGAGAGAGAGAGAGAGAGAGAGAGAGAGAGAGGGAAGGGGAGAGGGAGGGAGAGAGGGAGGGAGGGAGGGAAGAAGGAAGGAAGGAAGGAAGGAAGGAAGGAAGGAAGGAAGGAAGGAAGGAAGGAAGGAAGGAAGGAACCTTGGCCAAGAATCCCTGGTCATGAATGAGCTGCCAAACGCCTCTCTTGTTCATTTCTGGAAACAACCCAAAGCAAAGGTATTCATATGGAAGGTTTTATACTCTGCTTTATCTATTTTACCTGCTGGGGGCCATGCCTTGATGTACCCAGTACAATGGACCACAGCATATTGTGCTTCTCCTTCCTTCACTGGGCCCAGACCGTTTCTAAATAGAAAGCAGAGTAAAAAAATAAATAAATAACCATGTTTGTTTTTCAATCAAGACGATCCTTCAAATTTATTACCGCTACTCTCTGAATCCTCTTTTCATAGTTCAATCAGAGTGACTCCCTCTTTGAAGCAGAGATGTTTCCTATCTGGCCCAAGGTCCAAACTCAAGCGCTCCCTTACGTCAATCGGAAGCCACGGAAAGAGACTATAGAAGAAACTGGGTGAGTCACATACAGCATAAAGCCACAATTTATTTCTTCTGTAAGATCATTTGGAAGTCGGTGTTACTTTTAAAAGAAAATATTGCCAATAAACGGATGTCATTTCTCAAATCTTGCAGCAGAACAAAACATTTGGGATATGAAATCTGCAAATGAATATACGTGGAAAGAACCACGTATTGAAAAGAACAGCCACCAAATTTGTTGCAATATTTATATTCCCTTCTTGGTCTTCCCTATTTGAAATACAGCTAAGTATACACACATATATATATTTAAATGTTGCTTATAAATACACAGACATACTTCAACACATACACACATGCAAATGCACGCAGGCAGCCATTAAGCAGAAACGTGTGCAAACCACATGTATTTCCTTTAATTACATTCCCCATGAAATGTAATTAACAGGAAGAATGACAAATAATAAATCTTGTTTTGAGCACATTTTAAACCCTGCAATTTAAGAAAACAGATGCTCGTCTCCAACACTAAGAATAACTGTGGTTTAGTCCTTTGGTAAAAGGACACTGGTAACATTGGCCAAAGGGTTGGGGTGAGCATAGAACGAATCATTCTATGCTCACCCCAACCCTTTGGTCAATGTTTTAATTTGATGGGTCTGTTCAAATTCAACTAGCCCACTGGCACGTTTGCAGAATTCCTAAGAGTCCACGTGTCAAACATGAAGGCCTCCGCCATCATTGATCCCAAGGCCATTAAGAATGTGAACTGATGCTTTTGAGACTTATTTATTTATGTATTTATTGGTTCGATTTATATGCCGCCCTTCTCCGGAGACTCAGGGCGGCTTACAATGCGTTAAGCAATAGCCTTCATACTTTTGTATATACCTGCTTAGTAGGGCTTTTGCCCCCCACCCCCCATGGTGTTCTTTATTATACAAAGTCAGCGTATTGTCCCCATAATCCGGGTCCTCATTTTACCTACCTCGAAAGGATGGAAGGCTGAGTCAACCTTGAGCCTGGTGAGATTTGAACTTGCAGTAATTGCAGGCAGCTGGTGTTACTTAACAGCACTTTAGTCTGCTGCGCCACCAAGGCCCTTATCTTGTCAACCCAAGCATTGCCTATTACAGTGAGGGTTAACTTTTTGGTGCCGAGTGCCCAAAGCGCTCAGGTGTGCACGCTAATGTACGTGTGCATGCCAGAACCCTCAAAATGCAACGCGAGCAATCCCCGGGCATGCGACCTGCCCCTGGGAATGCGCATCACCCCCCCCGCCCCATGCCCTGTTTTGGCTTCCAGGTTGGTGCAAGAGGTTTTCCAGGCCCAAAATGGGGCACGGGGGGGGGGGGCTTGCGTGTGTCCCCACCCCATGTCCCATTTTGGCCTGGAAAGCCTCCTGCACCAACCTGGAAGCCAAAATACAGTGTGGGGGTGCTGCGTGAGCCCCCATGCCCTGTTTTGGGCCTGGAAAGCTTCTTGCACCAATCTGCACCCCTCCCCCATGCATGCGCATCCCCCATGCGCCCCACCCCCTGCATATGTGCTGCAGAGACCCAAACACCAGCTGGCTGGCAGGAGGCCCACTGTTCTGCCCCAGCTACGGACCCCAAAGAACGCAGCACACACAAAGTCTGTACAAACCTTAGTTTACTAAAATAAAATCAGGGTTTTTTTTTCAAACAAAGGCTGTTAATTAACTTTCTTAACAGCCTACAAGAATCCAAAGATAGTTACAATCTTACTATGGTTGGCAGAAAACCCAGAAGCAATTTGCAGTAAATCCAGATGCGAAGGAGAGTGAACGAAGTTGTTCCTTGCAAATTGCCTCAGTCGTCGTCCTTCCTTAAATAGGCTAAGGGAGTGGCCAATTAGCCCCAAGCCTTACTCTCGAGGAGACCTCCTCCTGAGGAGCCACTCCTGCCTTTTGGCAGCTCTGCGCGCCCGTGCATCGAGAAGTGGCTCCTCCTCTTCTTCCTCTTCACTTATGGGAGCTTCTGGAGGTTCTGAAGGCCCTGCCTGAATCCCCGCCTCTGGCACCACATCTTCTCCAGCCTCCTCATTGTCCGACTCGAGCGCCAGCTGCACAGGCTGCTGGCGTAGCACCACACCAGCCTCCTCGCTGTCGGAATCAGCCACCAGCCACACAGGCCGCGTACGGGCCACAACACCCACATGCATGCACAGTGGAGCTGGGCTGGGTCGACAGCTGGTGTGTCCATTGAGAGGGCTCTGCGTGGCACCTGTGGCATGCGTGCCATAGGTTCGCCATCACGGGCCTATTGTATAATAAGTCAACATTTTTCTAAGGGTCTTGGGTAATGACCTAACCAACTGATGGTTAGGCCAAAGAAGGAACAGAAAACACCAACCTGTATCTTTTCCTCATAGTTGTTATCCTGTTCAGAGGTAAATGATCCAACGGAGCATTTCCACATCTAGAAATGAAAACAGCATAAGACAAGTTAGCCATCCTACTTGATTGCAGGGAACAAACCACAACACAACAGAGTAACACAACTGCAGCCAGAAACCTTGGTAGTAAAGGCTTTTAAAGACCATGGGTTGATGTTTGCTTTGCTTTGTGTTCGCGTCGAAGTCACAACCTATTCTACAAAACAACTGAAGGCAAGAGAAGAAATAATGGATGGAAACTTATCAAAGAGAGATCCAACTTAGAACTAAGAAGAAGTAATCCAATTAATAGTGTCGTCTTAAAGCAGGTGGCTCTCTTTTTGTTGCTCTCTGGGCAAGGGGTTGGACTAGATAACCTACAAGGTCTCTTCTAACACCGTTAATCTGTATCTCTCTGTAGGCTGATCCAGAAGTCATTTTGTTGTAGCTTTACGTAATCACTGGAGGAGCGATACTAGCCAAAGATTAAAAACTCCAACCTTACAGAATACAGAAGAGCAGAATAACAGAATTGGAAGGGAACTTGGAGGTCTTCTAGTCCAATCAACTGCTCAAGCTGGAAACCTTATACCATTTCACACAAACGGTTTTCTAATCTCTTCTTAAAAACCTTCAGTGTTGGAGCGTTCACAACTTCTGGAGGCAAGTTTTTTTTAATTTGATTTATATGCCGCCCTTCTCTGGAGACTCAGGGCGGCTTACAGTGCGTTAAGCAATAGCCTTCATCCTTTTGTATATTTATACAAAGTCATCTTATTGCCCCCACAAACTGGGTCCTCAATTTACCTACTTTAGAAAGGATGGAAGGCTGAGTCAACCTTGAGCCTGGCAAGATTCGAACTTACTTTAATTGCAGACAGCTGGTGTTAAATTACAGTGCCTTGTCTGCAGAGCTATCCACTGATTAATTGTTCTAACTGTTAAGAAATTCCTCCTTAGTTCTAGGTTGCTTCTCTCCTTGATTAGTTTCCACCCTGTTGCTTCTTGTCCTGCCCTCAGGTGCTTTGGAGAATAGCTTGACTCCCTCTTCTTTGTGGCAGCCCCTGAGATATTGGAACACTACTATCATGTCTCCCCTAGTCCTTTTTTTCTTTAAACTAGACATACCCGGTTCTAGCAACCGTTCTTCATATGTTTGAGCCTCCAGTCCCCTAATCATCTTTACTGGAACGTCTAGTCCAATCTACCATTCAGGCAGGAAACCCTGCCTGAATGATTGGACAACCATTTCAGACAAACGGTTTATTTATTTTATTTATCAAATTTCTATACCACCCTACTCCCAAAGGACTCAGGGCGGTGAACAGCCAAGATAAAATACAGATAATACAAACATTAAAAATCCATTAAAATTATTAAATTTTTTGGCCAAAACAAATTTAAAACACCCAATTTATAAACAAATTAAACGATTTAAAAATTTAAAAGGGAGAGTTAGGCCAGGCCAGCCTGCTGAAATAAAAATGTTTTGAGAGCACGACGAAACGTGCGCAGATCCGGGATCCTCCGTATCTCCGGGGGGAGCTCGTTCCAGATGGTAGGTGCCCCCACAGAGAAGGCTCTCCACCTGGGGCCCGCCAGTCGACACTGTTTGGCCGACGGCACCCTGAGATTGGTTGTCCAATCTCTTCTTAAAAACCTCCAGTGTTGGAGCATCCACAACTTTATTGATTATTAACCGTCAGGTAGAGATTATTTTTCTCCATTTGAATAACAGAGTTGGAAGGGACCTTGTAGGTCATCTAGTCCAACCCCCTGCTCATGCAGGAAACCTATACTAGGGATTCGAACCGCCGAACTGCTGACCTTTCTGATCAACAAGCTCAGTGTCTTAGCCACTGAGCCACCTAGTCAGGCTAACCATTTGATGTAGGATTCCATGGTTATATGGATAAATCCACGTACTTACCAAACCAAAAGAATAATAATAATAATAATAAAAACATCTAAGAACAAAAATTTAAAAAAGGCAGCTGTTCTGACCATGGGGGGGTGCCAATCTATAGTAGCACCACAAACGTATTAGGCTAATTCAAGATGGTAAAATAAAATGCAATTTCAATTACATAAGCTCTTCTTTGGACAAAATGGTAAACAAAGCAAACTGAGGAGAGTCAAAGACGGCTGATGTCCAAATCATGTGGTCCATGTTTAGTGACAGCTTTAAGATGGGTATAAGAATCCCAAATATTTATTTTAGACCCAAAAATGGTTAAACCATAAGCCACAGGCCCAAGAGAGAAAGCTTAATTATTGCCATACGGTGAGGTTTTTTTAAAAAATAAAGTATTTAAAGACACCTAAAGTATTTCAAATTTGGAAAAATGAAGATATTCTCAAAACTTGCTCATGTGCCTAAAATTAGCTGGGTGATTAGTTATTTGTGTTCTTTCCCCTTATGAATAAAAAATGTGGTTTGTTATGAAACAGAAATAAGGCCACATTTCCATTCCGATCTTAGGTCTCAGAAATAATAATCTGAATAATAATGTAGTAGGATGACACAATGGATCACATTCCATAGTCAATCTGATGATTTCAAGTTCTGGTAAACACAACCAAGGAAAGGATGTGAGCGACTGACTCATAAGTTTCAAAAAAAAAAAACACAAGATCAGTGGTGGGTTGCAACCAATTCTGTCCGCTTCTTGCGAACCGGTAGTAAAAGCAGCGAGAAGCTCTGCCCACCTGCCCGGACGTCATAATGGAGGATCTGTGGGCGCTCCCGTTGAGAACCGGTAGTAAAGGTTAAGTAGAACCCACCCCTTCACAAGATGCAGGTTTATGGATATTATTAATGAAAACAAGCACCCGCTTTCTGAAAATTGCTAGTTTGCAATTGGGATCATTCTTTTCTGACAGTTGTAGCACTTATTTCTCCAAAGCACCTGAAGGCAGAATAAGAAGCAATGGGTGGAAACTAATCAAGGAGAAAAGCAACCTAGAACTAAGGAGAAATTTCCTGACCAGGGGGAGGGGCCCGTGTGTCCCCCCCCCCGCCCCATTTTGGCCTGGAAAGCCTCCTGCACCAACCTGGAAGCCAAAACAGGGTGTGGGGGTACCGCGTGAGCCCCCCCCCCGCTGCCCTGTTTTGGGCTTGGAAAGCTTTCTGCACCAATCTGCACCCCCCATGCATGCCCGCCGTGCATGCGCATCTCCCATGCACCCCCCCCTTGCACATGTGTGGCAGAGACCCAAAGACCAGCTGGCTGGCAGGAGGCACACATGCATGCACAGTGGAGCTGGGCTGGGGTGACAGCTGGCGTGCCAACAGAGAGGTCTCTGCGTGCCACTTGTGGCATGCGTGCCATAGGTTCGTCATCACGGGTATAGGATCTCATGCTTGAGGAGTGGGTTGAAGAGCCTTCTCTGTGGGGGCACCCGCCCTCTGGAATGAGCTACCCCCAGGGATACGACTGATCCCGGACTTCCGGACCTTCCACCGGGCCCTGAAGACTTTTTTATTTCAGCAAGCTGGGCTGGGTTAAAAAAAAAATTAATTGGTGAATTTTATGGGTAAGGGGTTTTTAAATTGGGGGAAGCCAAAGATAAATTTAATTTTGTTTTATACTATTTTAATGTTTATATTGCACGTTTTTTAATTTTGGCTATTCACCGCCCCGAGTCCTTCGGGAGAGGGGGGCGGTATAAAAATTTTAAAAATAAATAAATAAATTAGAAGATCCCTTCCAGCTCTGTTCTGATTGATTGATTGATTGATTGATTGATTGATTGATTGATTGAATGAATGAATGAATACCAGTGTGGTCAGTGGTGGGATTCAGCACCACTTTGGGAGAACCGGTTGTTAACTTTCTGAGCAGTTTGGTGAACTGGTTGTTGGAAGAAATCATTAGGGCAGAGAACCGATTGCTATATTATTTGAATCCCACCACTGAGTGTGGTGCAGTGGGTATTATTTTTTTATTTTTATTTTTATTTATTTTTTATTTATTTTTATATGCCGCCCTCCTCCGGAGACTCAGGGCGGCTTACAGTGCATTAAGCAATAGCCTTCATACTTTTTGTATATTTTATACAAAGTCAGCTTATTGCCCCCACAAACCGGGTCCTCATTTTACCCACCTTAGAAAGGATGGAAGGCTGAGTCGACCTTGAGCCTGGTGAGAATTGAACTCGCAGTAATTGCAGGCAGCTGGATGTTAAATGCTGCCTTAGTAGGAGGCATTAGCCTCCTACGCCACTCAGGCTCCTATTAAGGTACTGGGCTAAGAAGGGAGGTTCTAGTCTTCCCTTAAGGATGAAAGCAGGAATAGCATACCTCATTCTGCATATGAAGGAACGCCTGGATCCCATGCACATTCTCATTGAAGACTGTTGACCTTCCTTCTTGACCGTGCCAGTTTTCAAATCCAAAATCCTCCCTACGCAGTGGGAAGGGGAAGTGCAAATGAGAACAAGAAGGAAAAAAAGATGGATCACCAAGAAGGCAATTTGACTTAAGAGATCACAGCCTAAATTCAAATCATGTTACAGTGTTAGGAGTATAATATTTCAGAACTGTGTTATAGTTCCTTACAATACCGGCAGCAAGGAGGAAGGAATAACAGCAGAGTGGACCAATCCAGCAATTACAGTATCTTCATTAAGCCTTTCACATTAGCTAGTTTGCTGCACGTCTGAACTCACCCTGAAATGTACCAACAGTGCCTTGTTCTACAGTGGCTATAGCTGCACCCATTAGAAGCTCAGCAGTTGAATCTGGCATAAAAATGTGTGAATGCGTTACACAAATTCTAAGCAGAAGACAAGAGTTTCTGCCACTGAGGTTCCTAGGACAGGGATACCAATTTTTGTAGTAGGCATAGATTAAACCTGTGCCAATGTCTATGCAATCGTAATGACGTTTTGGTTTATTAATCGGAAAAAATAATCGGCCACAATGAAAGGAGAGGATTAAGTTTGGCAGATCCTTGATTTAAATCAATATATATCAGCCCAGGAGGCTCAAATAATGGTAAGTAAAACCACATTTAAACCAATAGAAGCTGTGAAGATTGATTGGAATGGAAGGATTTATAGTCTCTCGCAGCCATAAAATATACCGCGTATAGGAGAAACAAAGCATCCAATGAAAGCAAGCATACATTCTGAGAATTTGGACCCTGCCGCAACAGGACAATGAATTACAAACCTCGGCCATAAATCATCTAGTAAAGAAGGGGAAAAAACCTTCATGCTTGATGCTCACAGTTAAGTCACATACGGGAAAACGTATGTGATTCTTTCTTCCTTTGCTCCCAGTGCTGAGACAGTTATGAAAATTGTTCTAATTTGTTCTGCTTTTTCTGGCTTGGGATACCTTAATGAAGCAAACTGCCCACACTCGTATTTTTGACTCCTTACATCTTCACTTAGGAATGCTGTCGGAGATGTTTGAAAGATGATTAGCAGACGCCCGGTTCTCCTCCTGAATCACACACTGCACCATCCCAAATGGTCTTCTTTTCAGAGACGGCTCAGAAAGCGGGACCACACATGGATGACCTAACCCTCCAATCATTTGCGGGTACCCACTGCTGCGTCTGTCATGTGCAAGATGCAGATTTTTATGGACACAGCAATTCAAACTAATAATCCCTCAAACCAACAGACTATACTGGAAATCCCTAAATTCTCAAGATTAAGCAACGCATACAAAAGTTTAAAGGAAAGTATGCCTTTCCCATATTTTTTTTTCCAGTAAATTGTTCATTTTTCCCAAGTTTTCACCCTACCAGGATCTGTCTTATTCAAAAGGAAGAAATTAGGAAAACAAGGCCATAATTTGAACTTTGTCACCTCCGCAGCCTATTGCTTCCTGTGCCAAAAACCCTCAAAAAACGCTCGTTTATTCATCATTGCCCCATCACTTTCCCCACAAAATGATGAAATCAGGACCAAAGTTCACTGCCCATTTTTTTCATTCTCTCCCCCTCTCTTTTGCGATTCTCACTAAAGAAGTTGGTTCGACCCCCTAATTCAAAACTGCCCCTTTCCTTCCTTCCTTCCTTCCTTCCTTCCTTCCTTCCTTCCTTCCTTCCTTTCTTTCTTTCTTTCTTTGATCCTCAGATTCTATGGTACAGGTAGTCCTAGACTTATGACCACAATTGAGCTCAAAATTTATACTGCTAAGTGAGAAATTTGTTAAGTGAGTTTTGCTCCACTTTGTAACTTTTCTTGCCACATTGAATGAAAATCTTCTACAAGAACACATCTTCAGAAAATCCCAAGCATTTTCTGGCAATCATGATCTTCTTTTAACAACCCCATAATCCCTCGCAGGGTGGAGTATGGGCAACCAAATGGAGCTAGCAGAATGTTTACTAGCCAGATGCCCTTCCTGTCGCCAATGCGGAGTTTCGTACAGCAGATCTATTCTCATTGTGCCCAGAGAGAGAAATATCTTCCTCTACTTAGGATCGAACTCACAGCCTCCTGATTGTGAAGCAAGAGCTCCACCTCTAGGCCAGCGCACCACTCCCCAAGCATTTTCTGGCAATGTTGGAATGAAAATGTGCCTAAGGGCTAGAAATCAACTGTCCATGTTGTCCAAATTAAATTAAAAGAACTAATAACCAGCAGGACAATAGGAATTGTCCTGCATTTGGTAGGAAGCAAATGCATAGATCTGGTAGGAACAACTGGATGAAGTACTCCGGAAATAGGTTTCACAAATACCTCCCTTTAGGAAGAAAAAAAAAAGGAACACATTTACCTAGATTTTCCAAAATTTTGCAACTTGGCCCTGGTTCGCACAAACCCATGCACTTTGTTTCAAATAATGCATCAACCATTCAACCTGACTTCACATTCTCTGCCATCCAGGCTCTTATGCAAGTTGTTCAACAAACTATAACAAAAGCATCCTACACTACAGCAATGTTGTATAATGTCTTCAAAAAGGGAGACCCCAGCCTAGCTGAAAATTACAGACCAATCTCTTTATGTTGCATCACCGGCAAAGGCATGGAATCCATCATTAACCAATCCATTACCCTCCACTTAGAGACAAACAACCTACTCTCTAACAAACAATTTGGTTTCAGAAAAAACCTGTAATCTTCAACTCCTACCTACGTTGCAAAAACATATGGACTACATAACTCGATCAGGGCAAAGCAATAGACACAATTTACATAGACTTCTGTAAAGCCTTTGATTCAGTGGTACACAACAAACTACTTCTAAAACGAAAATCCTACGTTTATACTTATATCTGCTATCTAATACATGTTTGACAAATTAAAAAAAATGTGTGAATGCATCTCAGGGCAAGTCTACCTCTCAAACTAAGATCCATGCCCTTGTTTTTACTGCATCTTTTTTCGGTTGGGGGGGAGAACCCCAACCAAGTTGAGCAGCTACAGAAGACTTGCACAAATGTAGCCACAGTCTCACTAAGACAGAGGTAAATCTTGATATCCTTAAATGCCCCTGTGCACTCATTCTTATGCTCCCTGCTGTTGCCTTATACAAGAGAAATTCAGTTTGACTTGGATAAGATAATAACAACAATCCCACTCCCCATGAAAAAAGATTCTACTCCAAGAAAAATATTCCACAGGCTATTTGGGAAAAACAACAGGAAACAGAATTTAAAAAAAAAAAAAAACCCACCGGAAGAATCTTGGTAGACTCTAAACTATTTCTCCTTTGTTTTAATATAGAGAAACGAGGAACCTGCAAAGTAATGGTGTAGAAAAGTAAACGATGAAGAACCTAATGAAAAACATAAGCAACTACAAAACTATCCGATGCTGTTTTAATCACAATAAATTGGAATGTGGTTCCAAATTCTCTGGCAATGAGGCTTACTAATACAGGGCTGTTTTTGTGACTAATACTCTCGTAACCTTCAAAAACAACTTCCTGTTAGGCTTCCATAAAAGCATGGCAGAGAGAGAGGCCATCAACCACAAATGATGATCAAGGTTTTCTCCAATTATGAAACTAATACGGTTCCTGAAAGTTTTCCTCCCCACCATGAATGAGGTTGTTTTTCTCAGGCTGCTTGAAAATTACTTCAGACTTTCTTGGGACAATGCCTTCTAGCTGGCTTTGTGAGCTGATGCTTGGCACTGTACTTGCTGTTTTGCCTTGTTATCGCTCCATCACTCTCCAATCCTCATGATTATCCAGCCTTCTAATTTGGGAAAGTCTCACTAGAGAAGTTCTTGGAAGAACTTCTCCTCTCCTCTCCTCTCCTCTCCTCTCCTCTCCTCTCCTTTCTTCCCCTCCCCTCCCCTCCCCTCTTCGCTGGAGAACCCAACAATCAAGTAAACAATACCCCAATCAAGAAATTGCCAAACAAGCCAACAGAAAACAGCCCAACCAAAGAATCTCTAAGACCTCTCCTCTCCTCTCCTCTCCTCTCTTCCCCTCCCCTCCCCTCCCCTCTTCGCTGGAGAACCCAACAATCAAGTAAACAATACCCCAATCAAGAAATTGCCAAACAAGCCAACAGAAAACAGCCCAACCAAAGAATCTCTAAGACCTCTCCTCTCCTCTCCTCCCCTCCCCTCCCCTCCCCTCCCCTCCCCTCCCCTCTCCCCTCTTCATTGGAGAACCCAACAATCAAGTAAACAATACCCCAATCAAGAAATTGCCAAACAAGCCAACAGAAAACAGCCCAACCAAAGAACCTCTCCTCTCCTCTCCTCTCCTCTCCTCTCCCCTCTTCATTGGAGAACCCAATCAAGAAATTGCCAAACAAGCCAACAGAAAACAGCCCAACCAAAGAACCTCTAAGACCTCTCCTCTCCTCTCCTCCCCTCCCTCCTCTCCCTCCCCTCCTCTCCCCTCTTCATTGGAGAACCCAACAATCAAGTAAACAATACCCCAATCAAGAAACTGTTAAACAGCCCAACCAAAGAAATCTCTAAGACCATCCAGACCAACACTGACAGGGCAACACACTAGAACCGTGATGGCAAACCTATGGCATGGGTGCCACAAGTGGCACACGGAGCCATATCTGTGGGCATGCGAGTATTGCCCTAGCTCAGCTGCAGTGCGCATGTGCGCACCGGCCAGCTAATTTTAGGGCCTTCCGGGCCCAGCGGAGGGGCCTCTAGAGAGCCTCCGTGTGTGTGTGTGGAAGGTTGTTTTCACCCTCCCCAGGCTCCAAGAAAGCCTCTGGAGCCTGGGGAGGGTGAAAAAACAGGCCTACCAGGCCCACCAGTAACCTTTTTGCCGTCGCGTGCCAAAAGCGGGGGGAGTGTGGGGGTAGGGTGGGGCACGGGGGCATTGAATTATGGGTGTGGGCACATACATGTGTGACCTCCCCCCACGCTCCCCACACTTTTGGCATGCGATGGCAAAAAGGTTAGACATCACTGCACTAGACCATAACTGAGAGAAACCCCATTCCTTGCTAGCACTGATAATGTTATCTAGTTTGGGTAATGAAACGTTTGCAAGAAAACAACCAAGTTCAGAGAGCACTGAAGATCCCTCAGAAGTTCTTTTATCAAGTGCTCCCTTGAGTTGTAAATGAACATTTAAGAAGTCAGGGAATTTGCAAGTCTTAGACAGAATGACTATCTGCTTATGCTACCTCTCACCGATGCTCATATGCACATGAGCATTATATAAGTCGCTTTGAAGGATCTGAAGTCTTTCAGAGTCAGTTTTTACCAGTTGTGCCAATATGATCTATCCAATAAAATTGTCCTTTGCGGAATCTATCTGCCTTGGAGTTCTGCTTTCTGTGGGTGCATTATTTGGAATGCTGACAGCTACAAGGAAAGCATGGGTCAAAAACATAAAAACAAAAAAGAAATGTGAATGCAAGTACCAGAATTCAGGGATATTTATGGATCCCACTGTAGACAGCTCTGCTAAAGGACAACAACAATAGACTTCATTTTAGGTCACGTTCAGAAGGCAAAAAAGAGAAGAGAAGAATGGGGAATTCACTGGCATGACCTGTGACGTTTGCTTTTGAGTAATTCCATGTGGAGCCCCACCCTTTAAGAAAGATGCAATCTGGAATAATCCAAAGGAAGCATAGCAAGGATGATCAGGAGATTAGAAATTAAGACTTTAGAAGAGAGTTGAAAGAATTGGAAATGTTTCGCCTTGAGAAAATAATTTAATTCGGAGGAATGGGAAAAAAAGTAATGTGATACGTTTTGAAGGAAGAAAGTCCAACCTTTCATGTGGAAGAAAGTCAAAACTTGATTTCTATTACATTTATTCCCATCAAAGCTCCCAGTTTGTATGTCCCAAAAAACGGAAGACGGATGCCAGCATCTGAAGCTGGTTTTCACTTAGGAGATGTTAGGGCAAATCTGGCTTCAAAAGTCACAGGAAGCTCTTGCTTCCTGGTTAGTTTCTGGTTTGCTGTGCCCAACATTTCCTAGCTTGTTGCCTTCCTTATCGAGTGCATCAAGACAGATAAATTGCATATGAATCAAAAGTCAGAATTTCAGCCATTCTGAATTATCCTTGCCTTCAAACCAGGGGTGAAATCCAGCAGGTTCTGACAGGTTCTGGAGAACCGGTAGTGGAAATTTTGAGTAGTTCGGAGAACCGGCAAATACCACCTCTGGCTGGCCACAGAGTGGGGTGGGAATGGAGATTTTGCAATATCCTTCCCTCAGGAGTGGGAAGGGAATGGGGATTTTGCAGTATCCTTCCCCTGGAGTGGGGTGGGAATGGAGATTTTGCAGTATCCTTCCCCTGCCACGCCCACAGAACCGGTAGTAAAATAAATTTGGATTTCACCACTGCTTCAAACACACAATCTTAGTGCGTTCTTAGCAAAATGAATTTTGTTTTAAGCTTAGCAAATTGCATGGCGTCAATAGTAGTTTACATAACAAACCATGGCTTTTTACTGTAAGAGTACCCAGTCATAAAAGCTCTTAGCAGACATCCTTTAAAGATAAACAAGATAATACTTTATTCCGTTTTTTTCAAAGGACAAAATGATTTCTAAATTTCTAACTCCGGGGCTATTTATTCAAAAGTGACTCAAGAGTGTTAAAAGTTCTCGCATCCTCTCTTTGGTCTGATGTCACTTTGCTACAGCACTGTTTTGCTGATTAATCCATCTTCCATTTGCACATAGACAATCTGACTCCTTCCACATCTGGATTCCCTCTGGGTGTGCAAACTTTGCTTGCTAACAACATTCCTTGCAACCGGACATCGAACTAAAGCCGCATACAGCTGCTGAAGCTATCAACATCTGCAGATCTGATGGCTTCTGAAAGGCAGACTTGTTTTTTGCTGGTCTTAATCTCTGCAAACTCCCTACTGTTTTACAAGACTCCGTTTCTAGTATTACAGTAGACTGATTTCTGTGCAAAACTCGTGTCCTTTAATTCAATAAAAGGCAGTTAATCAAAATAAGCCGATCCCTGCTCTGTCACTCTTTCCATTATAATGTAAGCGTATTTCCTGTTATGGTTCCTTACGAAATCACAGTGCAAATGAGAGGATGCAATCGTGCTCACATGCCAAATAAAATAAGATCCACTGAATCTGCTTAGTCATGTTTTTCGGTTACACAATAAGAAAAAAAAGCAGGGATTGTTTCAGCCCCCTGATCATCTGTTTTGCTTTTAACCTTTCAACTATTTCTCAGAGGAGAAATGCAAGCCATAAACTTGATTAGGGAAGATTTCATTCCTCATCCCTCCCTCCGCACCCCCCAAAACCACATTGTTTTCCTTCAAAAAGTTAAGCCAAATGACAAATGTTATATCCCCTAATATGAATTAGAATTCCTTTTCTTTATCACAAAACAAGCGATTGACATTAGCATCTTGCACGTTAAAATGCATGCACATGGCTCTTCTGCTTTGTAAAGGCATGGAAGAAGTAGAATCTGCAAAGCTATTAAGTAGATAGTCTTTGGTATAAAGCTTTGCCTTTATCTTTTTATGTATGTTGTGTCCTCCTGTTTTTATATCTATATCTATCTATCTATCTATCTATCTATCTATCTATCTATCTATCTTATCTTATCTTATCTTATCTTATCTTATCACCTCATCTCATCTTATCATCTTATCCAACATCTTCTTAAAAACCTCCAGTGTTGGAGCATTCACAACTTCTGGAGGCAAGTTCTTCCACTGATTTAATTGTTCTAACTGTCAGGAAATTTCTCCTTAGTTCCAAGTTGCTTCTCTCCTTGATTAGTTGCCACCCATTGCTTCTTGTCCTGCCCTCAGGTGCTTTGGAGAACAGCTTGACTCCCTCTTCTTTGTGGCATCCCCTGAGATATTGGAAGACTGCTATCATGTCTCCCCTAGTCCTTCTTTTCATTAAAGTAGACATACGCAGTTCCTGCAACCGTTCTTCATATGTTTTATGGATCTTGTAATCCAAATGCATTTAGACTGAGTGGGTTGGGGGTGCCTCAGGG